>NW_005353324.1:11517-20206 GCF_000412655.1 Myotis brandtii | reverse complement strand
CTCTGTTGTTGTTATATCATTTTGTTACTGTTTATTTATTAATAAATTTATATATTATTTTCATATATATTTTACTAATTTCCTTTCATCTCTCACACTTCTATTATAGAGAAAGGGCAAATAGCAATATTAGAATATCTCTGTTAATTAATTCCCTTTTTAAAAAAATATATATATTTTATTGATTTTTTACAGAGAGGAAGGGAGAGGGATAGAGAGCTAGAAACATCAATGAGAGAGAAACATCGATCAGCTGCCTCCTGCACAGTCCCCACTGGGGATGTGCCCGCAACCAAGGTACATGCCCTTGACTGGAATCGAACCTGGGACCCTTGAGTCTGCAGGCCGATGCTCTATCCACTGAGCCAAACCGGTTAGGGCAATTAATTCCCTTTTAATGTGCACAAATTTCGTGCATCAGGCTACTAGTATATTTATTGTACTAGAGGCCTGGTGCATGGATTTGTGCACAGGGTGGTCCCTTTGCCTGGCCTGTGGGGATCAGGCTGAAACTAGCTCTCCAACATTCCCTGAGGGGTCCTGGATTGCTAGAGGGCGCAAACCAGGCTGAGGGATCCCACCGGTACAGAAATCCATGCATTGGGCCTCTAGTATGCATATAAGATCTTTGGTCAATCTTTTCTGACCCGCCCCACTCCCCTCTTCCCTCTGAGATTCATCAGTCTGTTCCATGTTTCTATGCCTGTGGTTTCCACTCCTGCATTTAGTGTCTGCTCCCAGGTGGTCATTGTGCATCACAGCTATTGGCTGGGAAGTTGGTCGAATGGTTGGCTGGTTGCTTAGGCTTTTATATGTACAGATTGTTGTTCACCATCCCAAGTTAAGTCTCCTTCCATCACCATTTATTGTCCCTTTACTACCAACCTCTCCCCCTCCCCTCCTCCCAGCCTCCTTTCCCTGTGATAATCACCATACTGTTGTCTGTGTCTGTGACAGTTTTTTTTTCTTTGCTAAATCCCTTCACCTTTTTTACCCTTCCCCTCTGACAGTTGTCAGTCTGTTCTCCATATCTATGAATCTGTTTCTATTTTGTTAACTTATTTACTTCATTAGATTCCATATATAAGTGAAATCATATGGTATTTGCTTTATTTTAACTAACTTATTTCACTTAGCATAATACTCTCCAGGTCCATCCATGATGTAACAAAAGATAAGTTTCTATTACACATTAAAATACATGAAAATTATTTATATAAATCATAGTCATATTTTACCACCTAAATGATTGTATTTATCATAAATGAGTTCATCTACCACATTTTTAAAAACATATTTCAGGCAAATAAGACTAAGCGATAATGAATCACATTAATTTTTCTTTTTTAGGTTTTGAACCAATTGAGAAATACAATATTTATTATTTGATTTTTATTTCTGTGAGCCTACATCACTACCTTTCTATCTACACACACAGACACACACACACACACACTATCAGAGAATAGTGCTTTCCAATGCTCTCATGCTTCTGATAAAGGGACTACACTAGAACTATAGTATACTTGGTGCACATTAAAATCAGCTGGGAGCTTAAAAATCTATCTCCTTTGGAGATTCTGACTGAGGGGCAAATCTCCCAGTTGATTCTATTATGTCCCCAGGACTGAGGACCACTGTGCTAGAGCAACCTTACCAGCTTCTCAGGCTACCCTTTTTACCCTCCTCCCATGGAAGAGCCTAGCCAGAGAAGACTGTTTTTTTATGCCCGCTATTTTGATGTGATTGTCCTCGCTTAAATATAGTAAATTAAAAATTGTAAAGGTACAGGATAAAGTCCCATATAATATAACATCTGAATTGTATTCAGGAGAAAAGGCTGACAGCTAAAGAGATGATACATATGTGGTTATTTCCACTACCCAAAGTAAAACCTTTGGAACTAAATGTAGACCAGATGCCACAAAAATATGTGAGTGGGCCACTTGTCAAGCAAAGAGACAGAGAGAGAGAATGAGAATATGAGACAGAGATAAAATGAATGGGAGAAAAAGGTAATGAATAAGATATGGAGAAAGTAAACAATAAACTTCTATACCAACAAATAGGTCTACAGTGCAATAAATATATAGTCTGTAAACAGTGACCTATGGATCTTTCCTAGGGATTTTGGCACTGAAGTAGTAATTCAAGCTGTAAGAGAGCCATAAAATTATAAATAACTTCAATTTTGCGCCTGTATTCTATGAGATCATCAAAACACTTCAAGTAAATTACAACTTCAAAATCAATTTCTCTCTTCAGCAGATCATCTATTATCCTATATGATTGAAGCTCTCATCTCTTAACTGGTGTATTATCTAAAGCAAAGTCAAACCCAAAGTTCTCATTTAATGCCAGCACTCTAGCACCTTGAAGAAATAGAAAATAAAAATGCTAATCTATATACATCACTTTGTATTATAATGCTGGGCTTTTATATTTATGTGAAGAAAGTAATTGGAAATGAAAGAAAATAATGAGTCTGAAGTAGGGGAAATGGCCTAGGTTCAGATTTGGAGAATTTCCTCTGCCACATACTCTCTACATTATGTGGACAAGTCAATTAACCTCTCTGTACCCCTCTCTTCTTAGAATAAAATATAATATCTATGTAAGTACTTAACTACTTAACTATGGATAAATACAGACAGGTAAGTATTATGTGATGTGTTGGTTCATTCTATTGATAGAGAATGGACTAGGTTCAATACCCAGGGCATGAGAGATGAAGAGACAAAAGCAAATTTGTTAGCATATCATATACATATAAAGTATTTAGTATGAATTCTGAATATGTATGAAAGATTTAGAAGAGTCAAGAAAAATGGCGGCTACCAGGAAGTAAGAATTTCCCATGGTTAAAATTTGAAAGCTATGGGACATCTAGACAAGAAGAAACATAAAGTCTAGAATTACCATGGCATAACATCTGGGAGGATTAACAGATGCAGCACTTCACCTTATGTTTTCCTGAATGATGGTATCCTGAAGACAAAAGATTAATATTGAAACTTTGAGGGTAAATAATCATTACTGTCCGTAAGATGATATTGGATAAATGGTATCCTGAAGACAAAAGATTAATATTGAAACTTTTAGGGTAAATAATAATTACTGTCTGTAAGATGATATTGGATAAGACAGGCTATAAAAAAGACACTTAGCAATCTGTGGCTGCCGCCACCCCCCCCTCCCCAGGCCTGTTGGAAAAAAAATAAAAAGGCATTATATTTTAGCTACATGAATGATAGTAAATGATAATTATAAGAGATGGTTTAAAGAACCAACATTTTTGTTGCCACGTTGATATAAGAGATGTGGGGTTGGAGAATTGTTTGGAAAGAAGATCCAGTAACTTGAATAAGATTTCAGTACTATAAATATTGATGTGTTTATTTTTAGATTCAATATTTGTAGCAAAGAAAGCAAATTGAAATGAGAACCAATATTATTCATATTCATGAATATGAAGATATTATAGATATTCTAAGGTATTTTATGATAGGATTTTATTATTCTCTTACTTTTTTCTTGTCCTGTTCATAATATGACCATCAAGATCAATACTGATTAATTAAGAACATTTATAACATAGTTATATTTAGCTCAAAATTTCAATATTCCCCCATAAATAACTAACTTTTAAAGGAATTGTCTAACTAACTTTTAAAAATTATGTACATTTTTCTCTAGATTTTCACATTTTCCTATTATTATTGTTTAGCAATGCACCCTTCATCTGTTAACAAAACCTTTAAAGGTTATCAAAATGTTTCCAATAAATTATTCATGCTATTGTGATTTTTTTTCCTATGAAATTTCTCATGTTGTGAAGATTTCCTTTTTCTTCTTTTATAAAAGCTCTACCTTTTAATTCTCCTCTTATGCCCAAAGAAAAAAATGAAATCCTCATTTTTCTGTTATCAGTATTAATTGAAAAATATTGCTAAGGAGATTATATATTATATTGAGGACATAAGCCACATAAGTTCAAATAAATCTTGACTTCAGTGAACTCACTGATTGAATCTTTTAATGCTTACAATAATGTCATCATAACACTGAAATAAGTCAAGAACAGTTTGCTTCAAAGGAGCAGAGGATAAAATTGGAGAGAGAAAAAGGACCGCTTACCCTAATGTTAATACAAATATGAGAATGCAATGAAAAAAAAATGTGAATAATAAATTCAAAAGTCTTAGTCTAGCTCCACCTTGATTTATAACGTAGAGATAAAATTAAGAAGGGGTTTTAATAATTGATAAAAAATAAAATTATGAGAGGAAAAGGATTAATCCTGAACCTGCCTATTGAAGAATCTCAAGGTAAGGTACCAATTTATTATTTCATCCCTTAGGGTAGATAATAGATCACCTTTACCTATCTACCCTCTGTCTAGTTTCTTATAAGCAACCTTGAACTGAGAATGAGTAGATATGTGTGTCTTAATTATCTATGCGATATTTATATGTTAAGGATTGGAGAAAACAATTGTAGAAATTTACAATGAATTAAAACTGTTTAGAAAGCTCTTTTTTCCCCCTCAAACCTCTCTTTTTTAAGGTTTAGCTTCCCCAGTGTCTTGAACTGACACTCAATATAAATGGCTCTAAGCATATGCTAATAGCCCTGAGCTCTCTTCTCTCTTTGCTTCCTTAAACTGCATGTCCTACTAATTTATCAAGCTTATTATGTACCAATCAAAAAATGCCACATTTTCGCCCTAGCCAGTTTGGCTCAGTGCTTAGAGTGTCAGCCTGCAGAATGAAGGGTCATGGGTTTCATTCAGGTCAAGGGCATGTACCTTGGTTGCAGGCTAGATCCCCAGCCCTGGTCGGGGGCATGTGGGAGGCAACGAGTCCATGTGTCTCTCTCACATCCATGTTTCTCTCTGTGCCTCTCCTCCTCCCTTCCATACTCTCTTAAAAAAATTCAATGGAAAAAATATCTTTTGGTGAGAATTAACAACAACAAAAATGCGCATTATCCATACAACTGATTTCTTCAATTCTCGCTTCCCTGTTTTTATTTATAAATCCCACTTGAACTCTGATTTTTTGAGAGCAGTCTTAGTCAACTCAGCTCAGCCTCCTTATTTTCTACCCAGAGCCAATGTTGGCAGCTTCTTTGCTAATCCTCCTGGAAGACTTCTTCCTATTACTGTAGCTACTATACTTGTAAGGGATATTATTCCTTTTGCAATGACTACTTTAATAGACTTCAAACTGGCCTTCCTGCCTCTTTCTTCACTGAAGTCCATGACTAATCTTAAAGAAAAGGCCCAATTATATCACTTTCATGCTCAATTAACTTCTGTGACTAATTTTTGTATGCCAGATTAATTATAAATTTATTAACCTGGCACTTAAACCTTTCCACAAATCCCCAATTTACTTTTCCAGCATTGCCACCCTGGCACTGTTCTCTAAATGAACCACACGCTCAAATAAAATTTCACTTCTATTGTTTCTCAAAGATGTTCATGCTGTGGTTTCCAGGTTTTTGCTTGTATTTGTTTTACTGTTATTGTGCCTCCGCCACTATGATGTAATAATTATAATTGTTATTGCAACAACATTAATGAGAACTTTGATTTGTTATGGACTATATACCATGGACTATGCTACATGTTTCATAAATGTTTTCTCATCTTAACTTCACAGCATTTCTGCATTAAAACACTATTATCCCTGTCACATATGTGATATGATGGAGGCTTAGAAAGATTGTATATATTACTTGATCAAGTTCATTATAACAATGGTGGACTTAGTAACCCAATTTTGGAATGCGGAGTTCAGAACAATTTCACTTTACTCTCTCAGTACAGATATAGAGGCTGAAATTCAACTTGTTCTTCATTTGAAGTATCACTTCTTTAGTGTAGACTTCCAGGTTTCTACTCCCAGACTGTGACTAGTCCCCTTTTTGACTCACCAAACCCCAAGCTCCAACAAAGTATTTTTTATTATACAAAAAAAAAATCTTACTATACTTTGTTTGATAAAAATGTGTTCATTTGTTCAATACTCAAGATAAATACCAGTAGTAGCAGCTTGAACAAAAGGACTATTTCTGAATCTTTTTCATCTTCTAAGGTATATAACCAAGAGCATAATTTTCTTTTGACCCTTTTAAGGTCTCTGCCTGTTCTAATAAGCAAATTGACCTGAGATAAGTTAATAGGACAAATAACCAAGTTTATTACATATATACATATAGGGGTTTCCTAAGACTATGGGACCCAAGGACAAGTTGGCTGATGAAGCTTATAGGCTTTTCTGGACTAAGTAAAGAGAGGCAGAGGTCTGGGACTTCACAGGGAAAATAAGCAATTAATAGATGTGAGAGCCCGGCCGTCAGGGCTCGATCCCCAGTGTGGGGCTTGCAGGAGGCAGCTGATCAATGATTCTCTCTCATTATTGATGATTCTCTCTCTCTCTCTCTCCCTCTCCTCTGAAATCAATAAAAATACATTAAAAAAATAGATTTGAGAAAGAGCAAACATTTTATAAATAAACTCTTGCCAGTGAACTCTGAGATAATGGGACACACAGGGGGGTCTAAAAGACTTGGCTAGGTCCTTCCCTGCCTCCATACTTAGTTACTACTATGTTAAGGTGATAGCTCCCTTTTTTAAGCAGGTTTCTTTTTCTCTATCTAATGGGGGAGGTTTATAAGTTCTTTCTGAGTCGTTAGTTTCTTAAAAAATAACCAGCTTAAAATAATCAGTGTCCCAAAAGCATATTTTGGTGTGGTAAACTCTGTTTCCCCTCAATATATATAGTAGCTGTTCAATACATAATAGTTGAATTATTTCAAAGGATTCTGCAGAGGCAAAATTATACTAAATAAAGCTATTTTGTGAATAGTTTTCTAATCCAGATCTACTATTGATTTGTAACAAATATTTTTGTGGTTTTTCTGGTTAGGCTCATGGATGGTTAAAGGGCATGATTTCGTAGGTCCCCAAACTGTGGTACCTACAGCACTGTGGGAGAAACTCATGCAGAATAGGAAGCTGTACAGCTTTTTTTTCCTTTGACTACCTGACATTTTTTGATGGGAAATAATGAGTTCTCCATGACAGAACATAGGAAAACTCTCAAGAAAACTAGAAGCAACAATTGAAAATCTAAAGGGTGATTGAAGGTAACAGGAAGCTAGGTTGAACTATAGTTATTTAACTGGGTACTCCTTCTCAAATACACTGACCTAGAAATTGCTTAGCTAATAAGGTTTAAATTTTTTATGGAATATGCTATAATATCTAATAACTTCTTTTAAAGAATCTGACAGAAAGACCAAAATAGAGATAACATGAAAGTGCTGATGAATGAGATCTATCATGCTAGGGTTCACTTGACTACTGTTGGGGTCCAACCCCAGCAGGTCCAGGGGTCCCCAAAGGTGTGGACGGAGTCGGCGAAGAAGGAATGACACGGAGACAGCCTTCAGTTATTGATTTGTAACAAATATTTTTGTGGTTTTTCTGGTTAGGCTCATGGATGGTTAAAGGGCATGATTTCGTAGGTCCCCAAACTGTGGTACCTACAGCACTGTGGGAGAAACTCATGCAGAATAGGAAGCTGTACAGCTTTTTTTTCCTTTGACTACCTGACATTTTTTGATGGGAAATAATGAGTTCTCCATGACAGAACATAGGAAAACTCTCAAGAAAACTAGAAGCAACAATTGAAAATCTAAAGGGTGATTGAAGGTAACAGGAAGCTAGGTTGAACTATAGTTATTTAACTGGGTACTCCTTCTCAAATACACTGACCTAGAAATTGCTTAGCTAATAAGGTTTAAATTTTTTATGGAATATGCTATAATATCTAATAACTTCTTTTAAAGAATCTGATAGAAAGACCAAAATAGAGATAACATGAAAGTGCTGATGAATGAGATCTATCATGCTAGGGTTCACTTGACTACTGGAAACTGAGGGTAAGAAACAAAGGCCATTCCAAACATGCATCAACTTAAGTTATAGGAATGAAACCTAGAAACAACGAAGGATCTAGACTCCTGAAACATAAATTTAACATGAGGTATCATGAAATGTCCCACAGAAAACTCTGGACAATATCATGTACTGTATTTTTCCACAGGAGTCACTTAAAAGACAGGTTTTTTATATGGCTACTAGAGGCCTGGTGCACAAAAATTTGTGCACTCGGCGGGTGGGGGGGTCCCTCAGCCTGGCCTGTGCCCATTCATAGTCCAGGACCCCTTGGGGGATGTCCACCTGTCGACTTAGACCCACTCCCTGGGAGATCAGGCCTAAGCTTGCAGTCAGACATCCTTCTGGCAGCCAGGAAGCCCTCGGGAGATATCCGACTTAAGGCTTAGGCCCCCAAGGGGTCAGGTCTAAACCGTTAGTTGGACACTCTTAGTGCTGCCATGGAGGTGGGAGAGGCTCCTTTCACCCCCACTGCGCTGGCCAGCCACGCGCCAGCTTCTGGCTGAGTGGCACTCCCCATATGGAAGTACACTGACCAGCAGGGGCCAGCTGCTGCATTGAGCATCTGCCCCCTGGTGGTCAGTGCGCATCATAGCAACCGGTCATTCTGCCATTCAGTCAATTTGCATATTAGCCTTTTATTATTATTATACTAGGGGCCTGGTGCACAAAAATTTGTGCACTCGGGGGGGGGGGGGGGGGGGGCCCCCAGCCCGGCCG
>NW_005353324.1:7836-9427 GCF_000412655.1 Myotis brandtii | reverse complement strand
TTAATATTTTAATTTGAAATAATCTCATACATGTAAAAAAACTATAAAATACTACAGATTGTTGTATGTACCCTTCACCCAATTTCTTAGGTGTTAATAATTTAAACATAACCATTATACAACTAACAAAATTTGGAATATATTCTTATAATAATCTCTTTAATGTTATTTAACCCATTTACTTTGTTTTTTGTTAATCTTCACCCGAGGATATTTTTCCATTGAATTTTAGAGAGAGTGAAGGGAAAGGGAGAGACACATTGATTGGTTGCCTCCTGCACATGCTTTGATAGGGACTGAGGATCAAGCCAGCAACTGAGGTACATGCCCTTGACTGGAATTGAACCTGGGACCCTTCAGTCCATGGGCTAATGCTCTATCCACTGAGCAAAACAGGCTGCAGCTTAATTCATTTACTTTTAATTTATATGTGTCTTTATATTTAAAGAGGTTTTGTTTTTGATTCACCCTCATAATCTGTCTTTAATTGGTGCATTTATGCCACTGACTTTCAGAGTGCTTACTGATAGAGTTACTACCATATCAGGCGGCTTCTGGGGCTTCTGGGACCGGCCTGCCTTGGATGGCAGCGCGCTGGCGGCTCAAGCTGTCCCACTCTGCCTGCAGTATGCAATTTATCCCCTATCTTTGTTGGTGATTAATTTGCATATCATGCTGATTAGCCAATGGGAGGTGTAGCGAAGGTACAGTCAATTACCATGTTTATCTATTATTAGATAGGATGCTTATCCCTTATAAAAGAACAACTTCCTGAAAAGAAACACACATAACCCTTCATTTTTTAAACATAAAACTAAATTAATAAATGAATGACAACAGAAACTCTATACTACATAAACGGTGATTGTTTTCAAATTAGCACAATGATGTTAAAGTTCAGATAATGACATTTAAAAACTGAGCTAAAAGAACGGAGACTACAAATTTAAATATAGATACTTTCAGTTTCTCAGACAAATAAGCAAAGATAATTTACATCTACACACGACTAAGTTATTCTATCAGAAAATAAAAAAACTATTTCCATTTATTCATGTCTTTTTATACAGTTTTCAGTAGTGTTTCAGTGTTTTCTTTATGACTGATTTATTTTATGTTAAATTTTTGTGAATATTTTATATACTTCAGATTGTTAAATAAAAATATCATTTTATTTTTAGTTGGTTATTATAGAATTATAGTAAACTATATATTTTTTTTGCTTTTTAATCAGATGTCTTGAAAATGATCTATTTTCTTAAAGTTTTTATAAATATTTCAATGTTTTTTCCAGAAACATGTTTTTTAAAAATAATAAAACTTTTGTTTTCTTTTGTGTGTATTTTATGTATTAGATAATTTAATTATTCATTATTCATTGTTTGGTGAAGAGTAACGTAACAAATAATGTAATAATAAGAGATTATTATTGCTTTTCAAATTTTAATGGAATTATATTTTATCTTGTTTAAACATGTTTTTATTTAGAATTTTTAAATGTAAAATTCACTTTGCATGTTTTGTGATATTTTAAAATAAAAATTATTTTGAAAAAATATTTATCATACAGTAAAAGTAATATAAGTGATAT
>NW_005353324.1:7082-7797 GCF_000412655.1 Myotis brandtii | reverse complement strand
TACCTATAGCATATACCTTGAGAATTTGATAGTTAGAAATGAAAACAGCATTTCCTTGAATTTTTTATATAGTTTTATTGAGATATAAATTAACATATAAACCGTGGCCTGTTGCTCAGTGGTTAGTGTCAGCCCACAGAGCAAAGGGTCGTGGGTTCGATTTCTAGTCAAGGCCACATAACTCGGTTGCAGGTTCTCCAGCCCCAGCAGGGTCATGTGCAGGAGGTAACCTCCTCTGCCCTCTTTTTCACTCTCTCTCTAGAAATCAATGGAAAAAATACCTGTTGAGAATTTTAAAAAATTTTTTTTATTATTTAAAGTATTACATATGAATCCTTTTCACCCATTGACCTCTCCCTCCTCATTCCCACTCCCCAGCACATGCTCTCCCCTCCACCCCCCACTGACCGTGTCCATAGATTATGCTTACATGCATGCATACAAGTCCTTTGGTTGATCTCTCCTCCCTCCCCACATCTTCCCCTTGAGGTTGGATGGTCTGTTCCATGTTTCTATGTCTCTTGATCTATTTTAGTTAATCAGTTTATATTGTTTATTATATTCCACATATGAGTGAGATCATGTGATATTTATCTTTCTCCAACTGGCTTATTTCACTTAGCACAATGCTCTCCAGGTCCATCCATGCCATTGCAAATGGTAAGAATTCCTTCTTTTTTACAGCAGCATAGTATTCTATTGTGTAGATGTACCA
>NW_005353324.1:0-6804 GCF_000412655.1 Myotis brandtii | reverse complement strand
GTTCCTTTTTCTCCACATCCTCGTCAGCACTTGTCGTTTGTTGATTTGTTGATGATAGCCATTCTGACAGGTGTGAGATGGTACCTCATTGTCATTTTGATTTGCATCTCTCAGATGATTAGTGAAAAATTGTTTTTAAAAAGCTTAAAAACATATAATAAGCAGCAATATTTGTCCATAAACTTGTGAATGGACACTGGGGCTGTTTTCAGATTTTGGCTGTTTGATAAACGTTGACAACACAAATACACATATGTATATATTTCTCTGTAAGAATATATTATATGAACAATAATCAGTATATAGAAAATAAACATACCCACCTCTCCCCAAACTTTTCTTGTCCCTATATGAAACCCCTCCATCCTACCACCAGCTCCTCTTGCCTCAGTCCTCAGGTAAAAAATGATCTTTTTGTTATAGATCAGTTTGCATTTTTAAGATTTTTTTTACAGATTAATAATTCAGTATGTATCTTTGGGATTGGTGTCTTTTTCTCAGCATAACTATGTTGCAATTTATTTCTGTTATGGTGTATATTATTTTTTTCATATTGTTGAGTAACATTCCACTATATGGATTTGCCATGTTTTATTTACCCCTTAAGTTGTGACTGAACATTTGAGATGTTTTCAGCTTTTGGGTATTAAAAATAAAGCTGCTATGAACATTCACTTACAATATTTTTAGTTATATGCTTTCCTTTTTCTTGGGGGTAAAATGGCTGGATCATATAGTAGGAAAAGTCTAATTTTTAAGCAAAATGATAAACTACTTTCTAGAGGGGTTCAATATGCAGAAAATAGCCATACGGATTGTTTTGATATTTGTGTTTGCTCATGCTAATATCTGTGTCAGTTCCTTGTGGTTTTCAATTAATTTATTTTTCATCATGGGTCATATTTTTATGCTTCATCAAATGCCTGATAATGTTTTATTGGATACAAGATGTTTTGTACCAGTCTCAGCCTATCGATAACCAATGTTGTGACTGAAATAGCCCTTGTGATTCTTATTAGGACAGCAAAATGTTCTCAGCAATAACAATCAGGAAACTTTGCAGAAAAAACAAACAATGGTTTATTACTTACAAGTCCTGGAAATAACGTGACAGATCTGGGGCTACAAAATGAGGTAGTGAGGAGAAAGGGAGAGAGAGAGAGAGAGAGAGAGAGATTGGGGCTTTATTTAATTGAGGTCAAGGATGGGAACATAAAGTTTCCTGGACTATCTTTTTTGGTTAATAGCGGGAAATTGAAGTTCAAGAAGAGAAAAAAACAAACAAACAAAAAACAAGCAAATAAAGAGGCCCAAATGGTCAGTTAACAAAATGAACCAAGATCACTAAAACAAAGGAGGCGGTGTGGGGAGGTGGGGCCCAGCCTGACAATCTAGTCCTGTGGCTGGTCATGTGGTTATTAGAGGTAGCCATCTTTGAAGTGGATGCCTTTTTGAAGTAGATGCCTCAGCAATCAAAGCTTAAATTAGTCACTTGCCTTATGTCAGGGTTTATGCTACAGCAGACTTTGCAAATTTCACTTTGTTGAGTGTTGGGTAGTTTTGTAATTTACAAATAATCTTCAGCGTTATTCTAGGAAACAGTTACTTGGAAACAATTTGATTCTTTTAAATAATCCATCTGATAACGGGTTAATATCCAAAATTCATAAGGAACACATACAACTTAACAAAAGAAAGACAAAAATACAAATGGGCAAAGAACCTAAATAGACAGTTCTCCAAAGTGGACATACAGAAGGCCAAAAGACATATAGAAAAATGCTCAAAGTCACTAATCATCAGAGAGATGCAAACTAAAATGACAATGAGGTATCCTGTCACACTTGTCAGAATGGCTACCATCAACAAATCAACAAATGACAAGTGCTGGCAAGGGTGTGGAGGAAAAGGAACCCTACTACACTGCTGGTGGGAATGCAGACTGTGCAGCCACTGTGGAGAGCAGTATGAAATTTCCTTAAAAAATTAAATATGGAACTGCCATTGGGTGATCCCACTTCTAGGAATCCCACTTCTAGGAATATATCCTAAGAATCCTGAAAAACCAATCAGAAAGAATGTATGCACCCCTATGTTCATATCACTGCAATTTACAATAGCTAAGGTCTGGAAACAGCCCAAGTGTCCATCAGTAGATGATTGGTAAGAAAGCTGTGGTACATTTACACTGTGGGATTCAGCAGTAAAAAATAAGGGTCTCTTACCCTTTGAGTTAGCATGGAGGAACCTGGAGAGTATCATGCTACATAAAATAAGCCAGTCAGAGAAAGACAAGGATCACATGATCTCACTCATTTGTGGAATCTAATGAACAAAACAGATCCAGAGACACAGAAGCATGGAACAGAATGTGGAATCTCAGAGGGAAGGCGGGGATGGGTGGGTGAGAGGAAAGAGATCAACCAAAGAACTTGTTTGCATATATGCATAGCCCTTGGACACAGACAATAGGGTGGTGAAGGCCTGGGGTGGGGAGCGGGGGGGGGGGGGAAGGGGCTAGAAGGGGTCATGGGGTGGGAAAGGCGACATATGATACTTTCAAAAATAAAGATCTAAAAAATTATTTTCTGTTTTATAAATTTATTTCTCCTGTGCATCTTTCTTAATCTTCTTACCTTGAATGCTTAATTTCTTTATTTTCATTTGTTCTTGCCTGAAAATAAAATATTTCAGTCTTTGTATTTTTCTCTAACCAGTACTGTGTCCATCTCATAAAAGTTGAAATCTATACTTTCTAGTACCATCCTGCTTTTTAAAACCAATTTTTGGGTTGGAAATGACAAAACTGATCCTTCATCAATTTTGCCTTTCTATTATTTATGTTTATAACAATGGTTACATTTCTTTCTTCGATCTTTGTTTAAACTTGAAAAATTAGTTTTAAGATTTTGTCTCACTTTCCTTAATTTTTCTCGCCGAATGGCATGAATCTCATGGACACATTATTTTATTCTCCTGAAAGCCCCCATAGGCGGACTCTCCTTGGTACCAATAGAAATCCACTTACATCCTGTTAGAAGGTCTTGTCGATGTGAATTTATGTCACTAGCTGAGCAGTGAATTAGAGTAATTGGGAAGCATTCCAGAGCCACCAAGAGGGCTTCATCTCTGTGATTTTTGGGAGTGTGTTTGATGACATTGCTGCTTTCTGCCCATGGCTTTTTCCTAAGGCCACTCACTTTGTCAGCCACTGGCTGGATTAGCTCCTCTGTCCCTCTGCTTGTTCGCACTATCTGGGCAGTCGCCACATCCTCAGTCTTCCTGCGGTGTTCACTGTGCTGTCTCTGTCGTACAAGTTCCTCTGTCAGCACATCGATGACACTGGAAGGCAAGGGTACGTGGTCTGCTGCTCCTGTGAACCGAGGCTGATGCGTGTCCCCAGTCTTCACCTATAAATCTGAAAATGCTAGAGCGATGCTTCAACATGTCTCCTGTTGTTGTCCAAGGATGTTGCTGTTTCTCCGGAAAGAAAGCTCTCTGGAGGCCCTTAGCACAGACTGTAATCTGACTCATGTTCACCACGATAACTGTTTTGCTTAAATTTTCTTGGACCTGCATAACTATATCGTCTAGTTTTCAGTATTGAACCAGCTGTATTCTTATGATTATGTCTTATAAACAAAAATTGTTAATTTCAGGTCATAGAACCCATGTGATAATAGGTTTGCATGCATGCAGTGTCCATAGACCTAAAACACAAAACACACTCTGTAGTTTTTGCTGCTCTTTTACTATTATTAAAATAATGCAGGCATGTGAACAGACTTCAAGTATAAAAGAGTAGGGAAAAAACACACAAAAAAACTCTCTTTTTAATTTTGTTAATCCTCACCCAAGGATATTTTTCGAGAGAGTGGGAGAGAGAAATATCAATGTGAGAGAAACACATCGATTGGTTGACTCCTGCCTAAGCCCTGACCAGGGCCCAGGCCAGGGAGGAGCCGAGAGGTAGGTGCCTGTGACCAGAATCGAACCCAGAACCCTTTGGTTCGCAGGCCAACACTCTGTCCACTGAGCCAACCGGCTAGGACCCACATCTCTTGATTATCTTATTTCTATTACCCACAAAGTATTACTGATAATGTATGCACGTTTGAGTATTAAATATAAAACATTTTATTTATTTTAAATATTTTATTGATTTTTAGAGAGAGAGGAAGAGAGAGGGAGAAAGAGAAAGAGAAACATCAATTTGAGAGCAAAACATCAATTGACTGCCTCCTGTAAGCCCCTTACCTGGGATTGAACCCACAACCCTGACATGTGCCCTGACTGTGAATCAAATCAGGAACCTTTTGGTGCACAAGACAATGCCCATCCAAATGAGCCACACCAGCCTGGGTGATATAAACCATTTTCCAATTTTTCTTCATAAAAGAACCTTATACACATAATTATATTTCACTTTTCTATGTCAATAATATATCATCATATTTCCATGTCATACATACATGTCTTTCTAACTCTTTTAAATGGCTGCAAACATTTTATGTTTGTGATATTTTCATATCAACATATAGAGGTCAATTTCATGCTTTTAAAATAACTATAGAGTGTTTCATTATATTAGTGTATTACAGAAATGAAGTTATTTATGACTATTTAGGTAATCGCTAGTTATTTGTTTTGGTTTTGCTATTGTAAACAATAGTAAAAATTACCATCTTTGATAGTTTTTTTTGTCCATGTAAGAATGGTTTAAATTAAGGTAATGAAAGTTAGACATTTAAGTGAAAGAGTGATTAATTAATTTGTTAGAATTGGCAAATTTATGTCAAAATGTTACATATATGGAGACTTCCTGTATCAGTTTTCTATTTCTGCAATAAAAACTTCCACAAACTAAGGATTCTAAGATTTTGGCATGCTTAAAAAAAGCATTCCTATCCAGAGATTATTTTAAGGTTATTTATCTAGTGCTTTTATTGTTCCATATTTTCATATAAAAATTCCTAATGTATCTCAACATTATTTAAGTAGAAAGATTTAATTAGGTAATAAGATTATTTTTGGCCTCATTATTATTGGAATTTATTGTTTTATAATACTTTTAATTCCACATTTATTATATACTAAATATTCATATATATTTGAATTTATCTGAACTGACTCTGCTCTTTCATTGATATCTCTATTTTTATACCACCATCAAAGTGATTTAATTACAACAGTTTTATAATGTGAATTCATACCTAATAAGGGGTTTCTACACAATAAACATTATTTTTATTGATATTCTTAATATTTCTTCCAGATTAATTTTATTGCCATGTATTACACTCCAAAAACTTTGTTATTTGAATTTAAGTCAACTGATTGAGTCATTTGGGAAATAATTTGATTTTAAAATAAATTGTCCAAGAGTGGTTCTTTTTATCACTATTGTTTAGTGTTGTTTTAGATTCACTACTTAAAAGAGAGAATGCTGAGACCTATTTTTTCCAAATATCATAACTTTTTGTAAATGACAAAATTCTATACCTAGAAAATTCCAGAAGGTTAATTCAGAAACTATTTAAAATAATAAATTAGCCTAAAATAGCCAGGTAATACATAATAATACCAACAACAGAGTTAGACGTAAACTACCTTGTTAAAATAATAATGAGAATTTCCACAGGTAATGACTATGTTTGGTTTTTACATAGAGTCCATTCTCCATTTTTTTATCCTAATAAAACTTAATTTTTTCTTCAGGTAGCCATCTCTCCTCAGATTCTAGGAGATCAAAAATAATGTAACCAGCCGTAGCCAGTTTGGCTCAGTGTATAGAGCATCAGCCTACGGACTCAAGGGTCCCAGGTTCTGATTCTGGTCAAGGGCACATGCCCGGGTTGCGGGCTTGGTCCCCAGTGGGGGGCGTGCAGGAGGCAGCCAATCTGATTCCTTTTTTCATCAATGATGTTTCTATCTCTCTCTTCCCTCCACTCTGAAATCAATAAAAATATATTTTAAAAAATAATGTAACCAGTACCACACCTCTGAACAATTAAATGTCTGCTGAAGGTTTTCTAAGAATTTTTGTCTCCAAAGACAGAGAAGCAGGTGGGCCTAGTAGATGCTGCTTCTGCAGTGAACTTTCTCCAATCTGAAGAACCCTGAGAGTAAACCTTTGTAAGGGCCTGCAAGAAACATGCCCAACTGGTGCCCAAGAGGGAGATTCTATATGAATTATTTCAGACAGCAAACAGACGTGCTTTATAGGAGACATCATTTTTATTTTTTGAAGCTGTTTGTTATACAAACTTTCTTAAAAGGATAGTATAGTATTTGCCTTATTTGCAAGACTTGCAGAACTATGAACTACTCATCAAAAGTTGTCTCCTAACATTTTATAAAATAATTTGTAGAAATATAAATAGCATATAAAACCTAAATAGCATATAAAAGGGGACCCGATTGCAGTTGCTGCAGTGCTGTCTTCAGCTTTACGGTGTTTCCTTTGGCCGACAAAGAGCCAAGTCGTCTCCCAGTTGGAAGCGCTCAGCAAACAATGGCAAGGCAGATGCACCAGAAAAGGACACCTGATTTCCACGAAGAGTATGGCAGTGTTACTTTAGCTGGTGGAGCCCCTTTGTGTGTTGCTACATGGACATATACAGCAACACAAATTGGAATAGAATGGAACCTGTCCCCTGTTGTCAGAGTCAACCCAAAGGAATGGAGCGATTAGTAATCCTCCCAGTTGGTATGATAATGAATTATTTCAAAACCAACTCATAATTGACGGCAAGTGAAAGCACTGTGTGCCCATTAAAATATGGCATGATTGGAGAAATAAAG
>NW_005353323.1:0-1843 GCF_000412655.1 Myotis brandtii | reverse complement strand
CTTATTAGATAATGTTTTAGCATATTATTAAAAAGACATGGAATTTGGTTTTGCCTTATTTCCGTATTTTAGGCACTTTTTCTCACCAAAAGCTTTTTTGAGGTAATTTTGCACCTGATGACAGACTGAATAGAAGTTGTCCAATAGGAATGGTAAAGGGGAAAGGTAACAAGTGTTCCAGGAATAGGGAAGTGCAGAGACCCACTTCACTTCAATCACCCACAGCCAGTGTCAGACCTTGGGCTTGAGCCAAAAGTGAACATGTTTCAGTTCTAAAACATTAAATCCCAATGTCTCTCTCTTTGAACACAACTTCTAATTCTTTAAACTTTATACTTTACCTCTTTTTACACAGTCTTTTCAGTCTCACAGAGACCTCTGATCCTTTGATTCTTTCACACTATGCCAGGCTACCTACCAGTTTCAGCCTCATCTAAACCCTCCCTGACCTACTATTTTGTCAATTTTCTGTTACATTGCTACTCTCCCATGGAAGAAATGAATTTATTTGCTTACATTTATTTTCTGAACAAATAAGCTAAGTAAAATAATATTTTAATGGAGGCTTGAACTTACTAATTAACCATAATTTGAGAGGGAAATGGAGATAAAGGGAGGAATCACAATGTATTACTGTTCGAGGGAACACAATTGGGGATTGACTAAGAAGTGAATGTGGGAACAACTCTCTTGGGAAACTGGTTGTGAGACATCTGTATTTCAGTTGCTGAGCCCGACAGTACAACAGTCAAGTCCATGATTAGGAGAGCGGGTATAGCTTCGGCAGCACTTCTGATAATCCTGATTTCCACTGGACTTTGTTTGAACATCAGTCTCAAAAACCGGGCCAAAAACAGGTAAAGGTGTTCTTTTTTTAATATACAAATATCCCTTCTCATAGGTATCCGACTTCCCCTTTCTGCTTAGGAGCAATATCAAAATCAGCAAAGTTCTACTCAGAGGAAGTCATTCCAATGAGATTCTAATACCTCAACCATAAAATATGGAAAGTAAACTTTATAAAATTTCTGTGTAGTTAAAAGAAATGCTTTACATGAAGCATTCTTGCTTGCATCAACACAAAGGCATTCAACAAAAGCCTATCCTTATTATTGTTGTTATTATTATTAATGTTATGGGAGAAGAAGGATGAAGATAGAAAGGAATGGAAAGGTGAGAGAAGGACAAATATTCATGATACATTCAATATACATGAGGCATATGGGGCACTCATTTATGAGTTCTTAAATTGACCATCGATAGGTAATACTCATTTTGATATCATACATCTTTTGCCTAAGAAATATGGGTAAAATTTATAGTTACTCATTAGGCCAACAAAGAGCTACAACTATGATGGGTATACTTGCCCTGCAGGTATGTGCATTCGCCCTAGTAACACAATACGGGGCCCCTCTGTTCGAGATCCTTTCATCTTTAAAACCCTACAATTAGCAAAGAGGATTGATGAAGCTGAGAAAAACAGGACATATGAACACTGCTCAATACAGGATTTGCATGGTGTGCTTGCAAACTCTCCTAAGTGTGTTTATCTAAATAATCTCTTTCCCTTGGCTTCTTGCTGTACTTTAAATTGATTCAATAGACTCTGTGTTTTGAGCTTCTTAATTTGGCAGAGTTGTTTAAAACATTTTCCTATTACTCCTTTAATTTTGAAGGATCTGTAGTAATGTCCTCTCACTCCTAATATTAGAATTTTGTGTGTTTTATCTTTCTTTCTTGTTCAATTCAACTAGAAATGTATCAATTGTATCAATCTTTTCAAAGAACTATCTCTTGATTTCATTGAAATTTTTGTTTTCTAATAGTCTTTCATTGACTT
>NW_005353322.1:0-588 GCF_000412655.1 Myotis brandtii | reverse complement strand
TTCCTCCGTCTGGTAGACTGTGGTCAGTAGTAAAGCAGAATCCAGTGAAACCCAATACAGGCAATAAAAAACAATATCCTTAATTACCAGAGCTGAGGCATAGCCAAATGTCAGGAATCGAGAAAGAACCTACAGTTGAGTCTATAAAAAGATATTCGCCATCAGTGTAGTAAAAATGAGTCAATATACAAGTCAACTAGCTGGCTGATCCTAAGTCCACATGTGAGGTGACCGACAACATGTGGTTGTCAGGGAAGACAAGTGAAGGAATAGAAATGGCAGGCAGGGTTTACCACTCTCTCTGCTGGAATAGCTCACAATTTCTCTGTTGCTTTTATCACTACACTCCCAAGAAAGGACTTTTGTAAGTTCTGCTTCCATTCTAGCCACTGTCCAAAGCTTGCCATATGTTTCATTTGTTCCTCTTGCACAATGGCCCCTTCACTTACTTTTTAAATGTTCTTTCTTACTTTCTATAGATTTTTCTGACCTATCTATTTCCCTTCTCTCTAAAAAATGTATTTTACATTTCTCGTAAGGAAATAGATATATACTAGTGGCCCAGTGCATGAATTTGTGCACCTTGAA
>NW_005353321.1:0-256 GCF_000412655.1 Myotis brandtii | reverse complement strand
GGGCCTCTAGTCTATATATATAAAAGACTAAGTGACTTTTACAATGGAACAACCAGTTGACGAGTCACTATGATGCGCACTGATGTCCAGGGGGCAGACATTCAACACAGAAGCTGCCCCATAGTGGTCAGTAAGCTCCCACAGCCAACCTCCCATGGCCCCTCCCCCCAGCTGGCCCCCACATGGCCCCGATCGGGGGGCTAGCTAGCTAACCTCCTGTGGCCCCTCCCCCTGGCTGGCCAACCTCCCATGGCCC
>NW_005353320.1:0-969 GCF_000412655.1 Myotis brandtii | reverse complement strand
GTGCAGGAGCCGGTCTGCAAAGCTGGCCAGGAGAGAGTGCGCTGCCCGCCTGGCTTTTGTATAGCGCTGCTGGGCGGCCCCAAGGCCCACACTGCGCCCCGGCCCACGGCCTCTGGCCACGCTCACCTCATCTCCACATGGGAACTTGGGCACCGTGACTCAGGTGGAGGGGGGCGCATGGGGCTCAGGGGTTGCCCAGGGCCCAGAGGTCAGCTGTGACCTGCCCTTCCATGCCAGACACTTGCTCTTCGATTGCCAGCCAGGCCTGGGGACCACACCCATGCATGAATTTCGTTATTGTAATAAATCTGTATCTGTGTAAGGATGAAGACAGCTATGTTTTTGAGGAAAATTTAAACAGTATTATCAAAGTGTAGAGCCTTTTGAAAAGCCATGTAGAAGCTATCTATTACAGCTCCAACTTCTTATCCTCTTTTAAATAAGTGTGCTTTCTTTGTTGTTACCATTGTTAAAAATGGTTTCATTTTTAGATGCTAGAACTACAAGTATAGGTATTTCTCACTATACATATCTGTATGCAGGAATCATATAGATTAGTGTATGTTTCTAAATCATTGGACATCTGAACCCTTCTTACTTCAAAACTCAGGAACCAAGTAAACTGGATAGCAAAGGATTCTTTTATATTACTCTAAATTTTTTATAAAATTAAATGCATATTATTTAAATTTTATAATACATTTAGGTTAAATGAACCACATCACAAACCTGCTACTATTTTCTATTCAAAAAATACTCTAAATTTCATACTGCTACCTTAAAAATCAACTTTGGCAAACAGTGTGTTTTAATACTTTTGTATCATATACTGGTGTTTTGAGAGATTTATATATTAATTTGATTCAAATCCACCTTCAGATTAAATGGTTTTGAAAAAAGCTTTGAATACTGCTAATTTTTAATTTGTTGGAAACAAAATAGCTTTCTCTGTTCTTTGATCTATTGTCA
>NW_005353319.1:0-724 GCF_000412655.1 Myotis brandtii | reverse complement strand
CCCCTGGTGGTCTTTGTGCATCATAGCTACCGGTTGACCGGTCAAGCAGTCAAGTGGTCGACCGGTAGCTTAGGCTTTTATATAGATAGCTATACCTCAATTTATTTCTTCATCCTATTGTTAGTGGGTATATGGCTTGTTTACAGTATGGTACTACTAAAATGGGACTGCTATAAACATTTTTGTACATATTTTTTAGTAAGGGTCTGTTATATATATTGGGTAAATACGAAAGAATTAATAGAATTAGTGAGTGATAAAGTATGTGTATGTTCAACTTTAGTAGATACTGACAACAGTTTTCAAAAATGGTTGTACAAATGTATGCCTTCAACAGTAGTGTCTGAGAGTTTCTGTTGCTCCACATTCTTACTAATACCCAGAACAGTAATGCTTTCTTTCACATTGTAGTTTCAGTGATCATATCCCTAATTATTAATGAAATTAAGCAAACTTTCAAATTTGACTATCTTCCTCTGTAAAGTAGCTGATCAAGTTTTTGCCCATTTTTCTTATTAGTCTGCTTTTTAAAAATTAACTTGTATTCAGTTAATAAAAAATATTCTAGATATAAGTTGCATATATGCATAGTACATACCTTTTCCAAATTATGATTTGTATTTTACTCTCTTAATTTCTTTCAATGACTATTGATGATGTACTTTAATAAAGTCTGGTTTGTCAGGTTTCTTTTAAATTTAAAGTAATTTGCTTCCTATTTTAA
>NW_005353318.1:0-790 GCF_000412655.1 Myotis brandtii | reverse complement strand
GGGCGGGGGGGGGGGATGGAGGAGGGAAGAGTCTGGGAGCACAAGCGGACCAGACCTGATGCCCTGCCCCACCCCAGCGGGCAGGACTCCCCAGAACCCCAGCGGCCTGAGCCAGCACGAAGCAATTCTCCCTGCTGAGGGCCAGGACTACGCCGTTCTCACTCCCCAGTTTACAGACGAGGACACTGAGGTTCAGGGAGGCCACACATCCCTCGAGTGGTGGAGGGGGATCTGCACCCAGGTAGGGGGATCTGCTGACCTACTGCACTGCCCTTTCCTCGAGTAAAGGCTGAATCATGAACGAATAAAGACAGCGGAGGCCCAGAGAGGTTAAGCAATTGGTGAAAGACACACAGGACCAGACTCCCTATCCAGCGCTCATTCCAGCCAGTGCAGCCCACGGACCCGGGGAAGAGGCTGAGGGGAAAGGAGCCCCCAGTGCCTCCCCCATCTCCGGCTGGCCTGCCCGCCACCCCCACCTGGTGGCTCACCCCGGAACTCCTCGTCAGTCAGGCGCTTCTTGTGGGTCAGCAAGTAGGGGAGCAGCCCATCCAGGTCGACAGTGGAGCCCCGGGACACGATGTCGAAGAGGATGGGCCGGTTGAAGACTTTGAGGATGGGGGGCGGCTGGGGCGCAGGAGCCTTGGGGCTCTGCGGCTGCTTCCTGAAGTGGGGAAGGCAGGGTGATCGGAGGGTTTGTCCTCTGCCCACCCCACCAGCCCTGGGGGGTCAGCCAGAGCCCTAGGACAGGCCAGACTGAGAGGGGAGGGGCAGCTGGAGACAGCTGTTT
>NW_005353317.1:0-216 GCF_000412655.1 Myotis brandtii | reverse complement strand
CTCGCGAGCCTCGGTTTGCCGACCACGGGTCCAAAGGATTTGCTCAAAGATGAAGCTACACGTGATTAGATCTGAAGAGCAGAGCCAACCCAGCGTGGCTCAGTGGCTGAGTGTCAACCTATGAACCAGGAGGTCATGGCTAGATTCCTGGTTGGGGCACATGCCCAGGTGTGGGCTCCATCTCCAGTAGGGGGCATGCAGGAGTCAGCCAATCAA
>NW_005353316.1:0-207 GCF_000412655.1 Myotis brandtii | reverse complement strand
TTTTATTTCTTCTTTTTACAGCATTCCCTTTAGCATTCCTTGCATTGCTGGCTTGTAGTGATAAACTCCCGTAGCCTTTTTTTGTCTGTGAAGCTCCTCATTTCCCCTTCAATTTTGATTGATAGTCTTGCTGGGTAGAATATTCTTGGATTCAGACCTTTGCTTTGCAGCACTTTATATACCTCCTTCCATTCCCTTCTAGCTTGA
>NW_005353315.1:0-204 GCF_000412655.1 Myotis brandtii | reverse complement strand
ATAAAGAATTTAAATTAAAATAAAAAATAAAATAAAAACCTTAAATGCATACTTAACTACTGATGAGCATTGCATTCTGCTGTTCTCGTCTTTTTGTAATGCTCTGCCACTGAAGACTTTGCAGCAGCCATTTTTTATCATTGTTTGCTATATCCATCACTTGAAAACATAATTTCCTTTGAAAGAATGAGAGTTGCAGTTTTA
>NW_005353314.1:0-477 GCF_000412655.1 Myotis brandtii | reverse complement strand
GGCGCCACCCCCTCACCTGCTCCACCATCCCACCTGCAAGATGATCAATAGGGGCCAAGCCCCCCACCTGGCTCCCTCAGCACCTGGGAGCCAGACAGCGACCATGCGCCCTGCTGCCGCCATTGGTCACCATCTGTGGGGTGATCAATTGGGGCCCGGGAGCTGGGCGGTGGCCCAGACCCCACCACCGCTGCTGGTCGCTGTCTGGGGGGAGGTCAGTGGGGCAATCAGGCCCCCGCTCGCACCCACCTTGACCTGACGCCACATGCTCACCTGCTCCACCATCCCTCCATGGTCCTGCTCTCATCAGGGCCCACTGGGGCCGGCAGCACCTCCACTGCAGCCCACTGCCAGTGCCACCTTGCTGACTCCCACCATGTTCCATGCCGCCCCCTGCTGGTCGGCGCACGTCATAGCGAGTGTTCTAACTCCCGGTTGAACTCCTGGTCGAACGACTGCCTGAGGGGACAATTTGCA
>NW_005353313.1:0-202 GCF_000412655.1 Myotis brandtii | reverse complement strand
CCTTTAACTAAAAACCTTTTTAAAAATCTGTAGTTTAGGCTAGTTTCATTAGTGACCCTACAAATATTTAAGGAATAAATAATATTGTTTAATATTCTTTATTTCCAGAGAATAAAAATAAAAGAATTCTTCTACATTTGATAAAGCCAGTATAATTTGATCCCAAAATCTGACAAGTATGTTATAAGAAAGAAAATTATAG
>NW_005353312.1:0-201 GCF_000412655.1 Myotis brandtii | reverse complement strand
CGTTATTAAACCAAGTTTCTAAAAGCTGTGTTGCTGCGTAAAACCTACTAAAAACAGCTGGATGGTGTGGCTCGATGGTTAAGTATCCACCTACAAACCAGGAGGTCATGGCTCCATTCCTGGTCAGGGCACAGTAGGGGGTGTACAGGAGGCAGCCATCAATGATTCTCATCATTGATCTTTCTATCCCTTTCTCCCTCT
>NW_005353311.1:0-249 GCF_000412655.1 Myotis brandtii | reverse complement strand
GACGGCAGGGGCGAGCGGCAGGCGCACATTCCTGGGCGACAGAAGGAAAAATCTTTAGGGGGAGAAACCACTGTCGCAGGACAGCTCGGAGCATGCTCGTCCTCGAAGCCGTGGGAAATGGCATCGCGCAGCATTCGGGGAGGATGTCCCCATCGAAGTCCTCTGCTTCACTGGAAGAGCTGTTTTCTCATAGCCCGGCCGGTGTGACCTAGGAACCGGGAGGTCATGGTTTGATTCCCGGTCAGGGCA
>NW_005353310.1:0-494 GCF_000412655.1 Myotis brandtii | reverse complement strand
TCATATTAAATACTAGGGGCCCAGTGCACAAATTCACGCACCTTAAAAAGAACTGTGAGCCATGAGTCTGCGGTGGGCACAGGGGCAGGTCCCCTCCTACCACAGCCCCTGATCCCCTTTCTGCCGGCAGGCGCCACTCACACCTGCTGATGGCGCTGAGCAATTGGGGCTGGTACTGAGTGTGAGGGGGCCGGCAACGGCAGCAGGTGAAAGTGCCGGGCGGGACCGTGGCACGTGGGAGCAAAGAATTTTCAGTAACCACCAGAGGCTCACCCTGATGACAGTGACCAGCACCCCGCCTTGGTCTGGAACCCCCGTTCACCTGCTCCACCATTGTGCCGCAGCTGACACCCGCCATGTTCCGTGCTCTGCCACCTGCTGCTGATGCCTGCTATGTTCTGTGCATGCGCCCCCTGGTGGTCAGTGAATGTCATACCGAGCAGTTGTTTGGTTGTTTGGTTGTCCTGCTGTTCGGTCTATTTGCATATTAGGGT
>NW_005353309.1:0-219 GCF_000412655.1 Myotis brandtii | reverse complement strand
AAGCATCTAACAGACTGTCCAACCTATGAGGGAAGGCAATGGATAGAACCCACTCATTGTTGGAGGGGATAAGAGATCAACCAAAGGACTTGTATGCATGCATATGAGTATAACCAATGGACACAGTAGGGGGGTGAGGGCATGTGCTGGGAGATGGTGGTGGCCAGGGAGAGGTCACTGGCGGGAAAAGGAGACTCATGTAATACTTTAAGCAATAAA
>NW_005353308.1:0-479 GCF_000412655.1 Myotis brandtii | reverse complement strand
GGGTGGAGGGAAGCTATGGGGGGAAAAAGAGGAAAATCTGCAATAATCTGAACAATAAAGATTAAAAATAAAAGAAAGGAAAAGCTCACATCCTAATTGAGATGCACTCTAAGTATAAAAGGCATACCAGATTCAAAGGCTTACAAATAGAAGTAAAATAAGTCATTAAAAATTTTGATATCTTTCCCGGCCAATGTTGATCAGTGGTTGAGTATCAACACATGAACCAGGAAATCATGGTTTCATTCCAGGTCAGGACACATGCCCAGGTTGTGGGCTCAATCCCCAGTATGGGGCGTGCAGGAGGCAGCCAATTGATGATTCTCTCTCATGGATGTTTCTAACTCTTCCTCCCTCTCCCTTCCTCTCTCTGAAATCAATAAAAACATTTTTTAAAAAAAAATCAGCTTTACTTAAATAGTAATGAATTTATTGTTTTAAAATTATTATTAGTGTGATAGTGGTTTTGCAAACTTTTA
>NW_005353307.1:0-260 GCF_000412655.1 Myotis brandtii | reverse complement strand
CCTCAGGTTATTTACCCAAGGACTTGCTGGCCCAGGGAATTCGGAAACTATTGAGAAATCTGGGGCAGCCCCAGGGCGGGAGAGGCCATGGGGAGTAGAGGGCTGGGCTGAGTGGGGGAAAGGCGGGAGGGAGCCAGATAAATGGAGGTCTCCAGCAGCCTCTGCTCAGTCCTCCCTGTCCTCTCCCTCCGACCCTCTGTCCCACTGTCCCTCTGTCCCTCCTCTGTCCCTGTACCATGGGACCTGCCTCAGGTCCCAGC
>NW_005353306.1:0-247 GCF_000412655.1 Myotis brandtii | reverse complement strand
CTTCCCAATGCCATCGGATCTGAGCTCTCCCCTCCAGTTCTCTTCACCCGCCCTAAGCACGGAGCCTCTATCCCAGCGGTTCTCAACCTTGGCTGCACGTTAGAATCACCTGGGAATCTTTTTAAAATCCTGAATTCCCGGCCTCATCCTCCGGAAATTCTGTTTCTTTGTGATGGGGTAGGGCCACAACATTAGGAACAAAGAAACAGGATTTCCGGAGGGTGAGGCCCAGAAATCAGGATTTTAA
>NW_005353305.1:0-209 GCF_000412655.1 Myotis brandtii | reverse complement strand
TCACACCCCCTTCAGGGTAGGGGTCCCCACTGGGGTGGCTGCCCAGCCTGGATGAGGGACTGATGGCAGTTTTCAGGCTGCCTGCACCCCCTTTAGGGTGGGGGTCCCCACTTGGGTGCCTGGCCAGTCTGGATGAGGGGCGGAGGGTTTTCAGGCTGGCCAAGCCCGCGGATGACTGAAGCTCCCAACCTCCCCTTTTTTTCTTTTTT
>NW_005353304.1:0-254 GCF_000412655.1 Myotis brandtii | reverse complement strand
TTATAATGGAATTATAGTGTATTACATTACATTATATTATACTAGAGGCCCAATACATGAAATTCATGCAAGGGGCTCAGCCCTTGCAGCCCCGGCTTCGTCCAGAAGGTCGTCCGAAAGGACATCTGGAAGGTAGTTCAGCTGTACAGTCTAATTAGCACATTATGCTTTTATTATTATAGATTAACATATAATATATGTTATACAAATACATAATACATATCTAATGCAATTACATGTTAAATATTTTGTTG
>NW_005353303.1:0-207 GCF_000412655.1 Myotis brandtii | reverse complement strand
GGATGCTCTGAATAGTCAGAAGACCAAGAGAAACTCACTTTTGCCTTACCCAGTTTGGCTCAGTGGATAGAGCGCCAGTCTGCGGATGAAAGGGTCCTAGGTTCTATTCTAGCCAAGGACACGTACCTTGGTTGCAGGCTCCTACCTGGCCCTGCCCTGGTAGGGGCTTGTACAGGAGGCAACCAATCAACGTGTTTCTCTCACATT
>NW_005353302.1:0-528 GCF_000412655.1 Myotis brandtii | reverse complement strand
GGGACCCTTCAGTCCCCAGGTCGATGCTCTATTCACTGAGCCAAATCAGCCAGGGTAGGATATATTTTTTCCATTGACTTTTAGGGAGAGTGGAAGAGAGAGGGAAAAACAGAGAGAAACATCAATGTGATAGAAACACATCAAGTGGTTGCCTCCCGCACGAGCCCCAACCAGGGCCTGGGAGGAGCCTGCAACCAAGGCCCTTAGTCCACAGACCGATGCTCTATCTACTGAGCCAAACGGACTAGGGCTGCATTCCTGGCTGTTAAGCTGAGGGCCTCAGGCTTACAGGCATTTGAGACAGCCATCAGGTCCTTGCCATGCAGGCTTCTCCAACATGGCAGCTTGTGTCATCAGAGTGTGCAAACCAAGAGGGTAACAGAGGGTCTAGCAAGACAGAAGCAGCAGTCTTCTGTAGCCTCATCATGGTAAGTTACAACCCACCACTTTTGTCTTATTCTATTCAGGAGAAGTTAGCTTCAGCCCACCTTCTAGTGCAGCAATTCTCAACCTGTGGGTCGCGACCCC
>NW_005353301.1:0-425 GCF_000412655.1 Myotis brandtii | reverse complement strand
AAACAATCTCATGATTAACTGGGGTTTCTCCAAAGATGGGAGATGGCCTCTGGTGGATGAAACAGCCCTTAGTTGTAAAGGGGACCCTGCAGAAAATGCAAAAAGGAGAATAATGGGTGTAGGACAGCAAAGGCAAATGGAAATTTTAGATTGTGCAAATCTAGTACTTTTTAAGGCACCTCAGGTGGCCCTTGAAAGATTTAAGCCATAGAAACATGAAAAAAAAATAAACAAAACAAAAAAAAATGGACATTGTGCTCACACTGTCCTTGACTGAGTTTTGAGAGCCTCTCAGGTCTGGCTTCTCTACACCTACAGGATCACTGCCAGCTAAACAGCTCATAATCCCTCATTGGGCCTTTTGTAACTGTTTACCCTTTGGTCTACCTAGTAACTACTTGCCATTTGGTCTTCCTCTCTGGTCA
>NW_005353300.1:0-303 GCF_000412655.1 Myotis brandtii | reverse complement strand
CCTGTGGGAGTGCACTGACCACCAGTGGGCAGCTCCTTCATTGAGTGTCTCCCCTTGGTGGTCATTGAGCATCACAGCGACTGGTCGTTCCACTGTTGGGCTGAAACTGGCTCTCCAACATCCCTCAAGAAGTCCCGGATTGCGAGAGGGCACAGGCCAGGCCAAGGAACCCCACTGGTGCATGATTGAGGCTGGGGAGGGACATGGGATGTTGGTCACCCAGGGAGGGACTGCGAGAAGGCTCCAGGGTGTGTCTAGCTCATCTCGCTCAGTCCCGATTGGCCAGACCCCATCAGCAAGCTA
>NW_005353299.1:0-637 GCF_000412655.1 Myotis brandtii | reverse complement strand
TATGCAAATGGAATCACACAGTGGTTAACACTTGAGCATGGCCTTTTCATTCCCTTCGCAGGACTCTGGAGCACATCCTGATCCCTCTGACCCAGTGATGGCGAACCTTTTGAGCTCGGCGTGTCAGCATTTTGAAAAACCCTAACTTAACTCTGGTGCCGTGTCACATATAGAAATTTTTTGATATTTGCAACCATAGTAAAACAAAGACTTACATTTTTGATATTTATTTTACATATTTAAATGCCATTTAACAAAGAAAAATCAACAAAAAAAAATGAGTTCGCGTGTCACCTCTGACACACGTGTCATAAGTTCGCCATCACTGCTCTAACCAGCGGTTCCCTCACACGGCCGGGCGTTATTCCCGCCGCCAAGGCACCAGGGTGCACACAGGGTGTCCACCTCTTGGGGACAGGCGTCGGGCTTGCTTCCGTGACTGGTTATTACGCATAAAGCTGTTTAATGCTTCTCTGCAGGTTTTGGGGTGAACATAAGTCATCATTTTTTCTGGGAAAAATGCCCGGGAGTGTAACTGCTGGGCCACCAGGTCACTGTGTGTCTAGTGTGTTTATGAAACTGCCAAACTGCTTTTTTTTAAAATTATGGATTCAATCGCCTTAATATCTATGGGGCT
>NW_005353298.1:0-270 GCF_000412655.1 Myotis brandtii | reverse complement strand
CAGGGCCTCTGAGGGCAGGACTGAGAGCAGCCATAATTGCTCTCTCCGCCCTGTTGATCCCATGGGGCCCCGCTCAAGCCGTGCATGGAGGCTTTTGCATATGAAAGGCCTGGCCCTTTGCAATCTGATAATTACCTATCAAACTGCAGCTGGCCCAGAGCCCCAGGGCAACTTGCATTGCATCACAGTTGGCTCCTGCTGGTTAACCTCAGGCAGAGGCTAGACTAGCACCACCTTAGAGATCCAGGAGCCAGTGTACCCAGTGGTCAG
>NW_005353297.1:0-214 GCF_000412655.1 Myotis brandtii | reverse complement strand
GTATTACATATGTCTCCTTTTTCCCCGATTGATCCCTACCCCCAGCCACTCGGACCCCCCAGGACAAGCCCCCACCGCCGCCTCAGTGTCTTTGTTCATTGGTTATGCTAATATGCATGCATACAAGTCCTTTCGTTGATCTCTAACCCCCTCCTCCTCCCCTGTCTTCTCTCTGAGGTTGGAAGGTCTGTTCAGTGTTACCTTGTCTCTGGAT
>NW_005353296.1:0-214 GCF_000412655.1 Myotis brandtii | reverse complement strand
AATGAAACTAGATCACCAACTTACACCATGAACAAAAGTAAACTTAAAATGGGTAAAAGACTTAAATGTAAGTCATGAAGCCATAAAAATCCTAGAAGAAACCAGAGGCAGCAAAATCTCAGACATCTCTTGTAGCAACATGTTTACCAATACATCTGCTAGGGCAAAGGAAACTATGAAGAAAATAAATAAATGGGACTACATCAAAATAAAA
>NW_005353295.1:0-797 GCF_000412655.1 Myotis brandtii | reverse complement strand
TTTTTTAGTACAAGTTACAGTTCATATTCAGTAAATAGAACCGATAATTATTTTTTATTTATGTTTTATCAGTGTACCTCTACTGATGGGTACTAATTGAAAGTTGACCATAGTAACCTTTGATCTGAGAGGTCTCATTCTTTTTTCCATGGTTGTTTACAGTTGACTCTATGTTCAGAAATGATCTTGACCTGACCCTGACCCTATAACTTCAATTGGTGTGGCCCATTTTGTAACACTGGGAACAAGAAAGGAAAAGAAGCCTTTTTAAAAATAAAAACATTCTCTTGTTTCTAAGAGGGCCATAAATGTGTCATTTAGTTTCTTCGAGATAAGTGATAATTTGTCTGGATAAAGAAAGACTATTGTCAGAGTAGTTTGTTGGCTTCTCATTTAATAACATAAATAATTCTGGAGAAAATGTACAATTTTAGATAATAACAGGCTTTCTGAGTGACAGATTGTAGCTAAACTATAGGAAAATCTTGAATCAATGAAGAGAAAAGGCTTACATAACTGGTATGGGCAAGCATAAAAGAATGAAGTGTTTCTGTGGCCTAGTTGTGGAGTTAAAGACCAGAGCAATTCTAGAGTATTATTTTCTGAACACCTGAAATGTGACCCAGATTCTAGTATACTTGTGAACCACACCATGAGAAGAATTTGCAGTAACCAGAACATTTTTACCCTTGTACAAAATCAGGGTTTTCCAACACCTAGAAATAGTTCTGAATTGTGGCAGGTTTAGTTTTATTTTGGCCTGTGTGTGTGTGTGTGTGTGTGTGTGTGTGTTGTGT
>NW_005353294.1:0-210 GCF_000412655.1 Myotis brandtii | reverse complement strand
CAGATGACATCATACTATACATAGAAAACACCAAAGACTCAATCAAAAAAACTACTAGACCTAATAAATGAATTTGGCAATGTAGCAAGATACAAATTTATCATCCAGAAATCTATGTCCTTTTTATACACCAATAATAAACGCACAGAAAGAGAAATGAAAAAAAAATCCTGCACCAAAAAATTAAGATACCTAGGAATAACCTTAACT
>NW_005353293.1:0-372 GCF_000412655.1 Myotis brandtii | reverse complement strand
TCCAGCCATGAGCCTGGCTTCTGGCTGAGCAGCACTCGCCATGTGGGAGCACACTGACAACCAGGGAGCAGCTCCTGCATTGAATGTCTGTCCCCTGGTGGTTAGTGAGCATCATAGCAACCAGTTGTTCTGACATTTGGTTGATTTGCATGTTAGCCTTTTATTATATAGGATTTTAAATATAAAACTTGCTTACCACAGAAAACTTAGGGTGCATATTAAAACAGATGTGAAAAAATTAATGTTATCACAACTAAGAGATAATAATCATAAGCTTTATTTATTTCCATTTTTTATACCCGAGATATAAGTATGCCTATATATGTAAATATATGAAATAATTATAACAATGCATTTAAATTTACTATTTAA
>NW_005353292.1:0-292 GCF_000412655.1 Myotis brandtii | reverse complement strand
CCGGGCCTCTAGTATATATGTAACTGCCCTCCCCTGCCGGCCAAGTCACCCCTAACTACCCTCCCTTGCCAGCCTGTCACGCCCAATTGCCCTTCCCTGCTGCTCCGGTTGCCCCTAACTTCCCTCCCCTCTAGGCCTGATCACCCACAACTGCCCTCCCCTGCTGGCCATCATGTGGCTCTGGGCGCCGCCATCTTTGAGGGCGTGGTGGGCAATTAGCATATTCCCTTCTTATTGGCTGTGGGAGCCACCACATTTGCAACAGCATGAGGGTCAATTAGCATATTCCCTC
>NW_005353291.1:0-208 GCF_000412655.1 Myotis brandtii | reverse complement strand
GGCATCTCTTGGTTTGTAGATGCATCACTTCAACCACAGCCTCTATAGTCACATCACCTTCTGCTCTCTGTCACCAAGTCTTCTCCTTTTCTGGCTCTTTTAGGGAAAGTCCTTGGGTTTCGGTCCCACCCTAATCCAGGGTGATTTTATTTTGAACCGTACCTAATTACATCTTCACACATTGTTTGCGGGTAGTTTTTATCGCGCG
>NW_005353290.1:0-248 GCF_000412655.1 Myotis brandtii | reverse complement strand
CTTTCTGATAGTTCATTAAAGATTAGCCGATTCAAGGTGGACAGAAAAAGACAAATACCATAGATCACACTTACAGCCCTAGCTGGTTTGGCTCAGTGAATGGATCATTGGCCTGAGGACCCAAGGGTCCTGGGTTCAATTCTGGTCAAGGGCACATGCCCAGGTTGTGGGCTCAAACCCAGTAGGGGGCGTGTAGGAGGCAGCCCATGATTCTCTGTAATCATGAATGTTTCTATCTCTCTCTCTCC
>NW_005353289.1:0-266 GCF_000412655.1 Myotis brandtii | reverse complement strand
GAGCCCTCCCATGGTCTCTCCCCAGCTGGCCAACCTCTCATGTCCCTCCCCAGACATAATGGGGCACCGGTAATGTGCCTTGGACTGGCCTGTGCCCTCTCGTAATCTGGGACGCCTCGTGAAATGTCAGAGAGCCAGTTTCGGCCAATCCCCGCAGGCCAGGCTGAGGCACCACTCAAGTGCATGAATTCGTGCACCAGGCCTCTTGTAAAAATATATTAAACAGAGGAAGACAAAGAAAAAAACCTTAAGACTGAAAATATTAG
>NW_005353288.1:0-461 GCF_000412655.1 Myotis brandtii | reverse complement strand
AAGCATCGGCAATGAGGCATTTTCCAGGAACTGAGACGAGCTGGCTGCAGTCAATCTCTACCCACAGCACTTCTGGAATATGCCCTGAGTACACGTTGGCTGTATAAGGAGTGACATAGGTCTGTCTCGGTACCTGAACCCTGAGATTCCTGGGCACTCACTTTAGAGATCTGCAGGTCTGTGTAGTTCAAAACCCCTGAGGCTAATTATCCTAGATAGATGGCTATCTCCCTTGAAAGCAACAAGCAAATTGCTGCTCATTTACAAACCCACTGAGACTTCCTGCTCTCCCGTGGAAGGGGTGTAGGCGGAGCTCACGCGATCGGCGGTCTCCCGGTAGAAAATTGGGCATTGTTTGCAGAGGTGCTTGGCGATGTGCTTTCGGAAGAACACTGAGAGGTACCGTCTGAACTTCTCCCCGACAAAGGCGTAGATGATGGGGTTGATGCAGCAGTGGGTCA
>NW_005353287.1:0-239 GCF_000412655.1 Myotis brandtii | reverse complement strand
CCCAGGCCTAACGCCCCTCTGGCCTGGGCAGGGGTGGGGCCTGCTATTGGAGCAGGCTGGGGATCCCCTGCCCAGGCCTAATGCCCCAGCCAGAGGCCTGAGACCTGGGCAGGGGCGGAGCCGGCGATCCCATGGGGCTGGGGGTCCCCTGCCCAGGCCTAACTCCCAGCCTAAGGCCATGGGCCTGGGTAGGGGCCGAGCGGGGGATCGGTGTGAACTACAGAGGAAACACCTTTTCT
>NW_005353286.1:0-326 GCF_000412655.1 Myotis brandtii | reverse complement strand
CGCCCACACCCCCCCTTTCACCTCTCCGCCCTGCCACACACCCCCCTCGCCCAGCCTGCACTTCGGAACTGAGAACTCTGGAGACTGCCTTGGCCAAGCCCAGGGTCGGGTCACTCTGTCCTAGGGGTTCCAAGAGCCAGGTCTTTCCTCCCAAGACCTGTCCCCATCCCCTTCCGAGAGCCAGGGTGTCCCCACACAGTCCTGGGGGCCCTGACACGCCATCCTTCCACAGACCAAGATGGGCTACAGCTTGGAGAAAGTGCACATCATCGGCCACAGCCTAGGCGCACACGCAGCTGGCGAGGCAGGCAGGAGGCTGGGGGGCT
>NW_005353285.1:0-770 GCF_000412655.1 Myotis brandtii | reverse complement strand
TTCTGAATATGGCTTTGGTAAGAAAGAGAAAATCTCAATGCAATATTTCACTGATGTGAAAATAGTTTAAATAATTCAAGAAGACTCACCTGCTACCATGATCATCATCTTCAAAAAAGACACACTCATTCTGGGTGGTTTCCATATCCTAATCTTACAGTTCAACATCTTGGGGATCCCTGGCATTTGGCATTAAAAGGCCAGGCGAATCCAGAAACTGCATAATTTTACTATAAAGTAAATTCCAAGAAGGCAGGAAGAAGCACTTCTGTATTTTCTTACTAAATGTCCACACCTGACACATATCAGGTGGCCAATAAATACTTGTTAATTTCATGAATAATCAACTAAGGGAAGTGTAAAGGCCAAATGTGCCAAAGCTAAAAGTTTTCATGGCATCGCTTGGACCTCTACTTAATTCACAAACTTGCAATATGTCAAAGGGAGAGCTGTAATTTTGCTCAATCATGAAACAAAATAGAGAAGAAATCTGATCTGGGTAGCTAGGACGCTGAACCACTGGAGTTCAGAAAGCTCGCTTGATTCTGATTGAAATCTGTCTGAATATATGGAAATAAATATCCACAAAATCCTGATATTGGACAGGCAACAAGATACAGTTGTCCCCCCTTATCTGCAGAGGATACATTCCAATACACCCCCCGTGGATACCTGAACTGTGGATAGCACCAAACTCTATATCTATGTTTTTCCTATACATACATAGCTATGAAAAGTTTAATTTATAAATTAGGCACAGCAAGAGATTT
>NW_005353284.1:0-250 GCF_000412655.1 Myotis brandtii | reverse complement strand
TTAACATGTTAAAGTAAGTCAGTATTTGAACTTATTGTCGATGGGGAAGTATAAGAAAGTGCACATTTTAGGAATCAGGAGCCAGCTTCCCAGTCCTAATTCTGATCTCTGATTTGTGGAATCCAGTGAAAAAAATGAATTGATCAACAAAATAAGACCCGAAGCATGAAGGCATGGAACAGATTGACATAAGTCGATGTGGGGGGTAGTGGTGATGAGAAGAGATAAACCAAAGAATTTATATACTTAT
>NW_005353283.1:0-275 GCF_000412655.1 Myotis brandtii | reverse complement strand
GCTTTTCCACCTTCCCCTGCTCCTGAGGGGTGATCAGGGAAGCAGCCGCCACTTGCACCTGCTGATGGCGCCAGCCCCAATTGCTCCACGCTGGCAGAGGGTGAGAGCAGGGCCGGTACCATCAGTGCATGGGAGCAGTGGTGGCAGGAGCAGGGCTGCTGCCAGACAGGGGACTGGGGGCCACAGTGGGAGGGGCCGGGCAGGGGCTCAGAGGATAGGCTGAGATTCGCCCTTATGCCCATTACAGCCTTGCGGCCCACAGTTCCTTTCAAGGT
>NW_005353282.1:0-221 GCF_000412655.1 Myotis brandtii | reverse complement strand
TTTATTCTGAATTTTGGAATTCATTAAGCTTCTTGAATCTGGATTGCTTATGTAAAATTCTCACCCATTATCTCTTCAAATGTGGTCTCTGACCCATTGTCTTCTTTGGGGACCCCAATTGAATATCCTTTATATCTGTAACTCCTACTTTTTAAATCAATTCTTGTGTGTATGTGTGTGTGTGTGTGTGGGTGTGTGTTTGTGTTTGTGTTTGTTGGTCT
>NW_005353281.1:0-241 GCF_000412655.1 Myotis brandtii | reverse complement strand
TCAGAGCAGAAATAAATGAAATAGAGACCAAAAAAACTACACAAGATCAAGAAACCAAGAGCTGGTTCTTTGAAGGATAAACAAGATTGATGAACCTCTAGCTAGGTCACCAAGAAGCAAAGAGAGAGGACCCAAATAAACAAAATCAGAAATGAAAGAGGTGAGATAACAACAGACCCCACAGAAATACAAAAGATTAATATGGCCAGACCGGTTTGGCTCAGTGGATAGAGTGTCGGCC
>NW_005353280.1:0-236 GCF_000412655.1 Myotis brandtii | reverse complement strand
GTGATGTCATGTTAACAAAACAAAATCATTGATGATGATATTTAATTATTGAACCTGCCATTTGGTGATTTCATAGGTTCAAGCATATGAATTTATACTTTCAACCTTTAACCCAGATCAAATTTATGCTCAATTCAACCTGGAAGGGGGCCAGATGAAATACCAAGATGTTAAGGGGTGAGGAATCTGCCCTGTTTTGTCCACCATAAACACCTGAAGCACATTTAAAGTATGAA
>NW_005353279.1:0-1220 GCF_000412655.1 Myotis brandtii | reverse complement strand
CCCTCTCCCTTCCTCTCTGAATTCAATAAAGATATATTTAAAAAACAAAACAAAACTGGGAAGTAGTTGTCTGCTATTTTCAAACTAGGGAGTATACACTCACGTCTCATTTTGCCTTAGAGATGATAAACCTGCTCCATTCCACTGTACCTATGACTAGTTTAGAAAAATGTTGGGTATTTAGTATGATTAGAATGTTGGAAGGACTCTTAAAAGATCATCAGTCTAATTTTACTTGCAAAGTAGTGGTATTGTGGCAGAATGCATGGGAGAACAATGAGCCAGCACTCTGAGAGAGGAAAGTTTAACCTTTATTTTGCAGATCTGCTAGTCCAGTGGAATTCTGGATCCAAACCCTGAACTGAACTCGTGGGGAGGCTCTGTCCTATATATCTCCTCCTGTGGCCCCTGACAGTCCCCACAGCTCCGCCCAAATCAGTCTTGGTGGGGCCCTGGGGTTAGGCTCTGCAGCTCCTTCCAAGTCAGTCAGAGTGGGGAAGTAAGACTACAGTTTTAACCAGATATTGAACTAGGTTGCAAGCTCCCCTCCCCCTCCATTTTCCTTTTCATTCCCCAGCTTGTTCCACAAGATAGTCTTAGCTTTGGGGATTACAAAAGACTCAGAAAGTGGAGATAAGGTCGACGACCGCTCTAGCTACTTTGTGCTAAAGGGGGTTCAGTATCTGGTTAATGCTTGTCTTGAGATAAATGCATGTGTGTCTGATTCAGTGGTTACCTACTAGATCACCAGGAAGGATCTTTACTCTTCATCTCACACAAACTTGGAAAGATCCAGTTTACTCTGGACTCTTCTGTAGAATAAACTTCTCCCTCTGCTTCCCAGCTAATGGTAGTATTAGTGAACCTAAATGACTTCTGTGGGAACATGTACATGAAGAATTACTGTACTGGCAGAGTGAAAGGTATTGGAGACCGTGGAGGTTTGAAGAAGATGAATTTCCTGAAAGAGACATGAGCACAGGGAACAAAGCCAAGAATGGATGTCCATCATAGCTCTAAGCCACACAGTAGTGACTGTTTCCCCACAAGACATCCCACCCCAAATCGAAGGCTTGACTGAACACCAGAAGTCAGTCCTGACTGCTGAGGGGGCTGTGGATCAGGCCCAGAGAGAGGCCTGGAGAGAGAAGTCAGGTCTGATCTGTAGCCTCAGTGGAAGCTATTGATCAGCCCTTGCCTCTCTCTTTCTCTCCAGGCCT
>NW_005353278.1:0-881 GCF_000412655.1 Myotis brandtii | reverse complement strand
TTAAAAATCAATTATGTTGCTCATTAATTATATATTGCATATATACATATAATTATATTGCTAATAAATTATATATTGTCTATAAATGTCAGTATAGAATATATATATACATGCGTATCATACGTGTGTGTGTGTGTGTGTGTGTGCGCGCGTGTAATTCCCATGCATAATTATTGCTCCAATGAATTACTAAAATGAAAAAGGACAGGTTTTCCTCAAGGTACAGTGAAATCCTTATTTGGTTGTGCATGCATGGATCAGCATTGATAGCAGGAGGTACATTTTAACCTTAAAATTTATCATTGTTACATAGAAGTTACAGGTTAAAGGATGACACAGTCAACAAAAGTGTCATTTGTGAAATCAATATATCACTGACGCAAAAATCACTCTCCAAAACACTGCCTTGGGGCCACGGTGGTTCGCAATGATACACTTTAGCATCTCGTCTCAGGAACAGGGAACATGCCTGAGTCTGCCATGCACTGAGCCAAACTTAAAAGTGTATTTTAACCAACCTGATATATTCATTTCGATATATTCAATTTAATGTGAGTCAGAGAATTAGAACATCAAAATAATTAGAGAAGAATCTTGGACTAAGACCAGGCTATTTGGGCAACAGTGAACTGTGGATAATAATCACACTGAGATAAATATTACAATTCCTTTTGTTTGGTGAGATTAACACACGTTGTGTAAATTGGCCTCATGAGATCAAGACCAAGGTTGGGAAGGAAAAAATGGTAAAGGGATATGTCAGTAGCATATTCTACATTTGCTACAAAATGCATATATAATTGTTTTTTATATCGCCCCATTACTTCTTCATAATCATCCTGAGTATTTTATAAATATATTTTTATTGATTTCAGAGAGGA
>NW_005353277.1:0-206 GCF_000412655.1 Myotis brandtii | reverse complement strand
ATCAGCATGCCTGACAAGATTTTCTTCTCCCAATTGTTTGGTTGGGTTATCAGTTTTGAAATGAAAGGGCGTTGTGTGTGTCCAGTAGATGCCGGCAAACGGAGAAGGCTGCTGGGAGAGGGTGTTTAGTCTCACACTCCTCAGAAGGGAGTGAAGAGGTAATGGTGCCCATGAATCCTGTGCAGAGCCACTGAGAAATCACATCC
>NW_005353276.1:0-284 GCF_000412655.1 Myotis brandtii | reverse complement strand
CTCCGACCAGTAGGTTAGCTTGCTGTTGGGGTCTGGCTAATAAGGACTGAGCAAGATGGGCCTGACATGCCCTGGAGCCCTCCTGTGGTCCCTCCCTGGCTGGCCAACCTCCCTTTCCCTTCCCGGCCCTAATCGTACACCAGTGGGGTCCCTCGGCCTGGCCTGCACCTTCTCGCAATCCAGGACCCCTTGGGGGATGTCGGAGAGCCAGTTTCGCCCAATCCCGCAGGCCAGGCTGAGGGACCTGACTGGTGCACGAATTTGTGCACCGGGCCTCTAGTTAT
>NW_005353275.1:0-605 GCF_000412655.1 Myotis brandtii | reverse complement strand
TCTGACAATCTTTTCATTTGTTTCTTTATCTCTCTGAACTGTGTTCTGAGTGAATTCTTCAGAATGGGCTTCCAGTTCACAGATTCTGTCTTTAACTATGACCAGTGTAGTGTTCACCCAACATTGTTTTATTTGATTTTATTATTTATATATTTTAAATCTCTATGACTTTACCTTTATATTAAATGTCTATTGCACAGCGTTTCCTTTTAATGTTCTCCTTTTGCATTCTGGTTGTCATGGCTGTGTTTGCAGAACAATGGGAATTTAACTCTCTGTCTTGACTGTCCCGTCATAGACCCCGAACTGACCTCATATGCCTGGTCTCCTGAGCTTTTCTGATCAGGATCCTGTCCTCTGACCTCACCCCCCATGGGGTGCAGGCTCTGAAAGTCAGCCATAGAGACAGGGGGCACTGAGCAAACAGATTCTACCAAACATATGTGCTTTTACAAAAGCATCCATAGGAAAATTAAAGGAAGACACCAAAGCAATTAATGGGCAGGCTTAACCTGGGTCAATTGTAGGCCTATGATAAACAATGCCTCTCAATCCAGGGGAAATCAGGCCAATTTCATCTTGCATGGTTTTTGGGGACCTAACTG
>NW_005353274.1:0-224 GCF_000412655.1 Myotis brandtii | reverse complement strand
ATAAAATTGATCTAGAGGTTTTAGTTGGCTATAGATACGATCCATTGTTATGGCTTTAGAAACAGAAAAAAAAAATGGTCCTACTACATGTGGCTAATTAGACCACATCTGGAATATGTTTTTTTTTCCACCTAAGCATTTGCTAAAAGGAACAGATTGTGGAGGATGAACACAAGGCACGCGGGGACCAGCTGCAAGACCCAGAGTTAATAAGTTTGAAAAGC
>NW_005353273.1:0-374 GCF_000412655.1 Myotis brandtii | reverse complement strand
CCATCAATGTGTTGTATCTTAGTCCAGATGTTACCAAGTCTAACTGATACCATTGTGATTAGCTAGTTATTTGTAATAGAAAGAAGCAAAGGAAAGACCAGACATGTAAGCATGTCATTTGGGCAGCTTTACCAGGAAGCTGCAACTTTGCACTCCCTAGGGAACCACCTGCCTATTTCCTGCAAAACACTGAGGGAAGGGACCCAACAAAGGAGAGAGAGATGCATGCCCAGTAAAGTTGGGATGCCATAGGGATGATACTTGCTTGTCAGTCACACCTGGGAACAGAAATCATTGGACAGAATGGGCATGGCCACTGCAAGCACGAACAAACTGGGGAATGCTTAATCTCCTAAACAAAGGAGTCTGTTCTT
>NW_005353272.1:0-388 GCF_000412655.1 Myotis brandtii | reverse complement strand
GTGGTCGCCGGTGGCCTCCCTCTGCAGGAGGCAACCGGGCGGGTGATCAGGGGATGGCACCGGCTCCCATCGCCCTGCCACTGGTCGCCACCCCGCCCCCCCCATCCACCTCATCATTGTCCCTTCCCTCTGCCTGTTGGCATGAGCCTTGGCTGGCCTGGTGCCGCCACCTGCTCGCCAACCCTGCCCTCCCTCCTAATGGTCATTCTGCCGTTCGGTTGATTTGCATATTATGCTTTTATTATATAGGACTTTTCATCAACAGAAAGAGTGAGTTTGAAAAATATGACTAGATTATTACTTGAGGAAATTAATGAGAATTAATTTCTTGAGAGTGTTAATTATTTCTTGAGAGTGTTATAATTCGTTTTTTATTATCATGGGAAAA
>NW_005353271.1:0-491 GCF_000412655.1 Myotis brandtii | reverse complement strand
AGAGAGAATTATTGATTGGCTGACTCCTGCACACCCCAGTGGGAACTGAGCCCACAACCCCAGCATGTGCCCTTGACCAGAATCAAACCTGAGACCCTTCAGCCCACAGGCTGACATTCTATCTACTCAGCCAAACCAGCTAGGGCCCTACTAATATTTTTTATGTTCTGCTTTCTTAATGGTATTTAAAAGCACAGTTATTTTAAGAAATGAGGAAGTTTTGACCTGCCTGCTGGCTAAAGGTCTGCTGCAGGTGGTGTTGATTTCTTGAGACAGCAGAAAACTACAAGCTCTTGTTAAGTAAAGATTAAACTGGCCAAATGAATCCAAAATATGCCTAAAATTTAGGAAAAAATGGCCCTGCTAAACAGTCATGAAACCCAGAAATCACATGGAGAATACATATTCAACAAGTTAATAAAAATTCGTACCCTTCCAGTTTAAAATAATCAGGAATATATTTGTGTGTGTGTGTGTGTGTGTGTGTGTGT
>NW_005353270.1:0-269 GCF_000412655.1 Myotis brandtii | reverse complement strand
AAGAAGCAAAACTATCTCTATTCATAGATGACATGATTTTTTATATAGAAAACTAGAGGCTCCGTGCACGAAATTCATGCATTTGGGGGCGGGGGGTCCCTCAGCTTGGCTTGTGCCCTCTCACAGTCCAGGACCCCTTGCTCCTTACCTTCTGCCTGCTCGCTGTTCCTTACCACTTGGCTTGCTGCTTCTTAGCGCTGCTGTGGAGGCAGGAGAGGCTCCCACTACCGCCGCTGCTCTCACCAGCTGTGAGCCCGGCTTCTGGCTGA
>NW_005353269.1:0-755 GCF_000412655.1 Myotis brandtii | reverse complement strand
TTTTTAATTTAAATTTTTTCCTTTCTCTTTTCTTTCCCTAGTTTTCTTTTCCTATTCTATATTTTATTTTATCCATTATTATTACTTTTTAGGTTATTACTATTTAATTTTTTTATCTTTTATTTTTCATAGTTATCCTATTTCTGGTTTCTTCCTTCTTTGCTTTCATATTCTCTTTTTTTCTCTTTTAATTCTTTTGGTCTTGTGTCTTCTGGTATTCTTTCATGCAGGGGTGTTTTTTGTTTTTGTTTTTAGTCTTTTTGATATGGTTGTTTTTATAGTTGTGGTTGTTTTTAAAAAATATGAAAATGTGTTGTTTTGGGTTTGGTCTGGTTTTGCCTTGTTTTGTTCTGTCAGCACCTTTATAACTGTTGGCATGCTTGGTCAGGGTTGAGACTCAGTGTCAATAAACCTGAGGGCTGAGCCCACCTACAAATGGGACAACAGCAATCAAGACCCAAATTCAACAGAAGAGCCCACATAACCCAAACCACCATCATTCCTAGAGCACTCAGTTCAGAAGATCAAGAAAACTGCATGACTGGGGCCCACAGGACACCTACTACATAAGGTCACCATCCAAGACTGGGACTCATAGCAGACCTACCTAAAACAGCAATCTTGAGAAAGAAGAACAAAGTTGGATGAATCACAATACTGGATATCAAACTATACTACAAAGCCACTATAATCAAATCAGTCTGGTACTGGCACACGGACAGACAAATAGATCAATAGAACAGAACAGAGAGCCC
>NW_005353268.1:0-281 GCF_000412655.1 Myotis brandtii | reverse complement strand
TTAAGCAAACCCAACTATTGTTCATATCATGATATGGTATTAATGAATCATTAAGAGGAGCTGTATCAGAGTCACCACTAACCCTTCAGTGTGTGAAAAATACTATAATTGTAAGAAGGTAAACGTTTTGCATTCAGGAAGATCAGCTAAATTGAATAGGAATAGGAGCTAAATAGTCTGAAGACTGGGACATCGGGCTCAACAAAAGCTGAATTAAATTGCAGAATTTAATTCAGGTCACAGGTAACCTTCCTTCCTTCCTTCCTTCCTTCCTTCCTTCC
>NW_005353267.1:0-420 GCF_000412655.1 Myotis brandtii | reverse complement strand
CAAAATGCTGACACACTGAGCTCAAAAGGTTCACCATGATTGTGCTAGAACATTATATTTGAAACTTTCTTCCCATTAACTTCATTTTGGGGCAAAAGTAACTACTTTCTTGTAGTTATCCTCAATGTTTTTATCTATCACTGCTTATCAGTAATATTAGGCATGAGGTTTTGACTAAGGCACAATATCATATTAATCATCATATGCTTATAATTTTAAAAATATTTCCCTGCCCAGAAAATTGTTACTCTTTCCTTTAAGACTCAACTCATAACTCCCTATAGTTGACATACAATCCTATCCTATCTAATAAAAGAGAAACATGCAAATTGACCATAACCCCGAAACCCTTCCCATTGTCTAATCAGCATATCCTTATGAATATTCACTGCCAACCAAGATGGCGGCCGGCAGCCAGGC
>NW_005353266.1:0-340 GCF_000412655.1 Myotis brandtii | reverse complement strand
TAATAGTTGGTTTGCATTTTGGTCAAAATCAGTTGGAGATCTTTAATGAAAGTATTTAATTAATCAGGTGCTGTGAAATTGTTAAAAGCAAAATTTGCAAACAAAAAGACTTTGCAATTTGTCCCTAAAACACCAAGGCAGAAACTAAAAATTATTTTGTTTAAATCAGGAATTTTCTGGGTGGAGACTTTCATTTGCATCCAGGGATGATTGACAGGAAAATGTTACATAACTACATTTATTCTGCACATGCCTTTAGCCATAATGCATATGGAAAAACCCATGGGGTGGAGTTAAAATCGCATGCAAATTTTATTATAATTAGTCCAGGGCCCTAGTA
>NW_005353265.1:0-224 GCF_000412655.1 Myotis brandtii | reverse complement strand
ATCCCCTCAAGTAAGGGAAACAAAAGTAAAAATAAATGAGTCATCGTCAAACTAAAAAGCTTCTGCACAGCAAAGGAAACCATCAACAAAACAAACAGACAACCTACTGAATGGGAGAGATAATATCCAATAAGGGGTTAATATCCAAAATACATAAGAAACTCATATAACTCAGTAATAAAAATAAACAATCCAATTAAACAGGGGTCCTCAAACTATGGCCC
>NW_005353264.1:0-331 GCF_000412655.1 Myotis brandtii | reverse complement strand
AATTAGCCAACTGTCCTCCTCTTATGATTTTTTTAAATCAAAAATATCACCTTGAAAAATACAATCTTACAAATTAGGTGCATGCATTTAGACAACACAGTATAATATACTTCATTGCGTGCTAAATCTAATTAAAATTAATTAATTAATTATATTTTTAATAACACTAATCTTTACATCAGTGTTAGCAATACTTGTGTTGCTTTCCACCAATCAGGCCTACAAGCCACTGGCTGTCCTTGTCCATTTGCCAGATTGCAAATGGGTTTGTTACATTGTTATTGCTTCTTGAGACGAGAGAGGAAGAGAGAGAGAGAGAGAGAGAGAGAGA
>NW_005353263.1:0-381 GCF_000412655.1 Myotis brandtii | reverse complement strand
TCCCCCTCCGTTCTCATGTCTGGTGACCTTCTGTCTCCCTCTCTGCCTCAGTACACTCTGTACTTTCTTTGGGGTTTGTGAAGGTACAAGATGAAGACCCCTCCTCTCTGTCCCCTTTAATTCCCAGCTAGCACTGGGCACAAGAAGCCCTGCTCACACCCTTGGAATTTGACCAGGTGATGGGAGTGGGGAAGGAGGGAAATGAGAGATGTGCGGAGGGCTCATGCTGAGCTGCCCTCTACAACCTCAGGCATAAGGGGCTCACACTCGAAGCCCATACTTAGAACACAGGGTTAGTGTGAACTGCTGTTTTGGGGCTGACTTGTGCCCCCAATATTCACATGTTGAAATCCCAACTCCCAGCACCTCAGAATGTGACCT
>NW_005353262.1:0-241 GCF_000412655.1 Myotis brandtii | reverse complement strand
TAAAATTTTTAAATGATTTAAAATACATTTACCCCAGCTGGGAGTTATTCATAATATAGTGTTACTTATTGTATGGACAAACTTTTTATTTAGAATAGACAGTATCAACTAAGATGATTTTGAGCATGAGGCATTGCCATGTTAGAGAAAACACTAACCTGAGATGAAAGTACGTACTAACCAGTGCTAGCTTTTACTACTATGTAAAACCTTAAGTATTAACAACTTAAGGTCAGTCTGC
>NW_005353261.1:0-522 GCF_000412655.1 Myotis brandtii | reverse complement strand
TTGCTGGTTCCTAAAAGACCAGAGAAATGTTGCCTCCAAGGACTGTGCTTCATTCAGTCCATGTGACCAGGATGAGAGTCGTTAACAAAAGGCCACCCACTCTCCAAGGTTTGCGGAAGAGCCTTGGCCTTCCTTTCGGGGCCTCAGATGGGGGTCAGGAAGATGCCCAGGGCGATAAATAAAGAGCAAAAATAAAACCAAAACAGTGTTTACTCTGAGATGAAAGTGCACTGCAAGGACTGTGGACAGAAACCACATGTCGGGGGTGCTCTGGAATGTCCCAAACTGCAATGGTAAGAAAAAGCTTCTCGGCCTGGGCTGGGCCCCAGGAGCAGGGCCAGGACTCCACCCGTGGCAGCCCTCTGGGCACCCTGGCACCTTCCAGTCCCGGACTCCAACGCCAATCACACCCGACCTCACACAGCCGGCGCCACCCATGCTGCCTCGGCCCCTCTCTTCTGCCCACCTGGACTCCCTTTGTCCATACCACCCACCTTAGTCTCATTAGCGCTAACTCATCCT
>NW_005353260.1:0-271 GCF_000412655.1 Myotis brandtii | reverse complement strand
CTTAAGAAGTAAATGAGTCTAATATTTAATTCAAGATATTCATTATAAAATACTAGTGGCCTGGTACACAAAATTCATGCATGGATGGGGGTTCCCTCAGCCCAGCCTGCACCCTCTCCAATGAGGTACCCTTTGGGGGATGTCCAACTGCCGATCCCAGTGGGATCGGGCCTAAACCAGCAGTCAGGCATCCCTCTCACAATATGGGACTGCTAGCTCCTAACTGCTCACCTTTCTGCCTGTCTGATTGCCCCTAACTGCCTCTGCCTGC
>NW_005353259.1:0-364 GCF_000412655.1 Myotis brandtii | reverse complement strand
CTTGCCTAGAACCCCCTTCTCATGTGATTTGGTTTCTAGAGTTGCTGCTGCTTTATCCACCTGGAGCTTATGGCTCTTGGCCTAGAGAAGAATGGTCTCTGCATAGGGATTTAGGTTCCACATGATGCTCAGGTTTTTCAGGGGAGTCTTCTTCAGGATTCTGTGGTGAGTTTTCCTGTGTGGTGCACAGAGGGCTCTTTGGGTCCTGGGCTTATCAAGATTCTGCTTAGGTGTGCATTGAGCATCGTGTGCATGGGAAGGTTGTAGTTACTTCTTATGAGGGAGGCAGCTTTATGGCAGGTGCCATACAGCTCATCTAACTTGTGTAAAGCACTTTCAGTCCAAATGCAGAAACAGCCCACAT
>NW_005353258.1:0-563 GCF_000412655.1 Myotis brandtii | reverse complement strand
TGTAAAAAATCAATAAAATATATTTTAAAAGAAAAAATTTTAAAAAAATTAAAAAAACAAAAATACAGAATATACTCTGCCCTGGCCAGTGTGGCTCAGTTGGTTGGGCATCACCCTGTGCAGTAAAAGGGCACTCATTCCATTCCCCGATCAGGGCACATGCCCATCTCCATCCCCGGCAGGTGGCGTGCAGGAGGCAAAGGATCAATGCATCCCATCCCTCTGCTCTCCAAAAACCCTGAATAAAAGAATTTTAAAAATATTAAACAAAAAGAAAAGAGGACCTAGAGGGAGGAAAACCCGGAGGGAGAAGCACATATTGTGGAAAACAATGAAGAAACAGTCAACAAGTCATATGTATTTTGAGGAGTCAAGTCCAATAAAAATAAGGACCAAGGAGTGATGCCTAGATTTAGCCGTAAGGGAAACCTCAGAGACATGGCTAAGGCCAAACTAGGCTGCAGTAGTTTGAGCAGAAGGTGATGCCGGGTTAGGCACCCGCGGAGGCCGCGCCAGGGTCCTACTAGCTCTTCGCCCTTTTAAAAGTTGAGGGTCAAGGACGA
>NW_005353257.1:0-363 GCF_000412655.1 Myotis brandtii | reverse complement strand
ACAACTTTGGGGCTTTTGAACATCTTGAGGGCATGGGACAGTGGGGTGTGTCTTCAGAATGCCTAGTTACCTGGGTACCACTATTAATAGGAAGTATTTAATTGAGGCTTATTTTATTTTTAAAAATTTTTATTGTTGTGTTACATATAGTATTACATATGTCTCTTTTTTTCCCCATTGACCTCCCCCAACCTACCCCATCCCCCAGCACATGCCCTCACCCTGCCAGTGTCTGTGTCTATTGGTTATGCTTATATGCATGCATACAAGTCTGTTGGTTGATCTCTTACCCCCTTACCTCCGCCTTCCCACTGAAGTTTGACCACCTGTTTGATGCTTCTCTGTCTCTGTATCTATTTTTGT
>NW_005353256.1:0-365 GCF_000412655.1 Myotis brandtii | reverse complement strand
AAGGTGGGTGTACCGGGCCCCAGGGGCTGGAAGCCTCGGTCCCTGGTGGAAGAGCTGGGTAGAGTCCGGAGCTGAGGCCACCAAGGCCCTCAACCTGGTGCAGAGGTCGGCCCGCAGCACTCCGAGGCGGGGGCCCAGCTCCGGGACTGGGGACCAGGAGGGAACAGGTCAGACAGGCATCCCAGACACTTGGACACTCCGGACCCCAGGCCCCTGACACGGCCCATCACCTCTCTGCCCATTTCTTGCCAGCCTCACCCATGGGCTCCTCTGTGTTCCTGAAAAACAATTGCATTTTTCTCTCTCTCTCCTCTCTCTCTCTCTCTCTTTTTATTGATTTTTATTGAGAGAGGAAGGGAGAGGGA
>NW_005353255.1:0-225 GCF_000412655.1 Myotis brandtii | reverse complement strand
AGTGAATGCATGAATAAGTGGAACAACAAATTAATCTTTCTCTCTCTCTCTTTCTAACTCTCTAAAAATCAATAAATATTAGCCCAGCCAGCGTAGCTCAATGGTTGAGCGTCGACCTATGAACCAGGAGGTCACAGTTCGATTGCTGGTCAGGGCAACTGCCCGGGTTGCAGGCTCGATCCTCAGTAGGGGGTTTGCAGGAGGCAGCCGATCCATGATTCTCTC
>NW_005353254.1:0-230 GCF_000412655.1 Myotis brandtii | reverse complement strand
TTTTCCAGCTAACCTTAAATAGAAAAAAATATATATATAGGGAGAGAAACATATGGACTCTGTGTCCTGCTCATGTGTCACTCACACTAGTCAGTGCTAACTCACTAAAGGTCATGTGGGGGTCGATGCTGATTTGATAGTAAATATTGAGATTTTACATTGCCCCTACACTAGTGTGTTTGTTGTTGTTTGTCTTTCAGGCTAGTCTAGCAAATCACAAATAAACTATA
>NW_005353253.1:0-227 GCF_000412655.1 Myotis brandtii | reverse complement strand
ATGGTAGGTTATAATGTCACCTTCCACTGTCCTATATGGTTGAGGCTATATTCAACGCCCGACGCTGCCCAGGGGATCCGGGCCTTGGATCCATGACCTGGCGAGGGAGCAAAGCTGCGGAGAGGGAGAGAGCCCAGGTGGCAGAGAAGGGAGGGAGCCCAGGGCGAAGCGGTGAAGGGAGGGAGTGAGACAGCGGAGAAGGGAGCGAAGCCCGCCTTGGTGGGCTT
>NW_005353252.1:0-284 GCF_000412655.1 Myotis brandtii | reverse complement strand
GGGGAAGGTCAAGGGGGGAAAAAAGGAGACAAATGTATTACTCTTTGTAATATTTTAAGCAATGAAAAAAAAGAAACCAGTAAAAAAAAAGAGAGAGAATCAACCTATGAATGCATAAATAAGTGGAACCAACCAACGTTGCCCTCTCTCTCCCCTCCACTCATTCTAAATTTAATAAATTAAATGTCATATCTAAGTCACTTATACTTTGGTGATTATTTATCCTAACATTTTGGATGATTACATCCCATAAAATATTCTACATTGTACACCTATGCGAAGAG
>NW_005353251.1:0-216 GCF_000412655.1 Myotis brandtii | reverse complement strand
TCCTAGCCTGACTCACCAACAAACAAAGGGAGAGGATACAAATAAATAAAATCAAGAATGAAAGAGGTGATATAACAATGCACGCCGCAGAAATACAGAGGATTGTAAGCAAATACTATGAACAACTATATGTCAACAAACTGGACAACCTGGGTGAAATAGACAAATTCCTAGAAACATAAATATATCATATACCATGATTCAAGTAGAATTTAT
>NW_005353250.1:0-289 GCF_000412655.1 Myotis brandtii | reverse complement strand
GGCCCGGGCCGGGGCAGGGGGCATGCCTTGAGGTCCCCATCAATCCAGCCTGGCGCCAGGGTGGGGGGCACAGCCTGAGGTCCCCCGTCAAGCCCCACCAGGTGGAGGGCGCAGCCACACAGCCTCAGGTCCCTGTTGATTGCTTGTTAAGGCTCTTATGGGAACTCGGCCTCCGCTGTGGGCACAGCCATCTTGTGTTATGGAATCCCTGCCTCTGCTGTGGGCGCAGCCATCTTGACTGTTATGATGTGTTGGTCAATTTGCATATTCCCTCTTTATTAGATAAGAT
>NW_005353249.1:0-204 GCF_000412655.1 Myotis brandtii | reverse complement strand
GTTGATGGATGTTAATCACAGCATCATTTTAAACATTAAGGTATTGGGAGCAATATAAATAACAACAATACATTACTGACTGAATATATCCATACTAGTGGCCCGGTGCACGAAATTTGTGCACGGGGTGGGGGGTGTCCCTCAGCCTGGCTTGCACCCTCTCCGATCCAGGACTGCTGGATCCTAACTGCTCACCTGCCTTCC
>NW_005353248.1:0-959 GCF_000412655.1 Myotis brandtii | reverse complement strand
TTCAGAGAGAGATGAATGGTGGGGGGTCGGAAGGGTAAAGAGAGAAACATCAGTTGCCTCTGTGATTTTTTGGGAAGATGGAACCCCCAACCTACGTTTGGGTCCTGACCAGGAATGAAACACACTCTGATGTATGAGTCAACACTCTAACCAACTGAACAACCCTGCCAGGGTTATATAGATAATGTGCATTATATTAAGGAAATTTCTTCCCCTTTTAATCTGCCAAAAGGTTATGTTTGTTATGTGTGAATGTTGAATTTTTTTTCTTTATTGTTTAAGGTATTAGATATGTGTCCTTATCCCCCCAGTGAATGTTGACTTTTATCAAATGTTTATTAAGTTTTCTCTCTTATATTTTTCTTATTGAGATAATAAGATTTTTCTCCAATTTGTGTAGCAAATTATGTCACTTGGCCTTTCTAAGATCAAATGATATCTACATCCTCAGTTGCTCATATTGTATTAACTTTTTATATATTGATGAGCTAATTTTGACAGTTGATACTTTGTGTAGGCTGTTTGTGATTATAAATTGTGTTGAGAGTGGGCTATAAATCTCCTTTCTTATTCTGTCATTTGTATCAAGGTTATACCAGCCTTATAAGATGAGATAGTATTCCTTCTTTTTCTCTTTTCTGCAAGATGTTGTACCTTAAAAGTTTTCCTTTCTTGAATTTCAGTAGAAATTAACAGTAAAGCCATCAAGGTCAGTTCTCTATGTGGAAAATTATTGATTGTTGATGCAATGTCATTGATGGTTCTAGTGTTACCTAAGTTTGCAATTTTTTCCTGTGTAGGTGTTAGCGATGTTCTGTTTTGACTAAATTTTAAATGTATTAGTGTAAGTATTTTATAAAATTCTTGACTTAGCTTTTAATGGCCTACAGTAGTTATAAAAAATATCCCCTTATTAGTTCCTCATAATAAATATTTGCACCTTCTCTCTTTTTTTCTTG
>NW_005353247.1:0-230 GCF_000412655.1 Myotis brandtii | reverse complement strand
TGTGTGTGTGTGAGTGTGTGTGTGAGTGAGTGTGTGAATGAGTGTGAGTGTGTGTGTGAGTATGTGAGTGTGAGTGTGTGTGGTGTGTGTGAATGTGTATGTGTGTGAGTGAGTGTGAGTGTGTGTGTGAGTATGTGAGTGTGTGTGTGAGTGTGTGAGTGTGGTGTGTGTGTGTACAAATATCCAATTGTTGCAGCACTGTTTTGCATAGACTATTGTTTACGCTGGTG
>NW_005353246.1:0-289 GCF_000412655.1 Myotis brandtii | reverse complement strand
CTTTACTCAAGATGTTCCTTCTGTTTGTACTTTTCTTAACCTTTTTGTCCATGTTTTATTGAGCTTTTCGTCCTCAATGAAGTATTTCCTGACACCCCTTGCCCTGTTAATCTTCCCTTTTAATCAACCACACAATACCCTATTCAGATTTCTGAGTACTTTCTTATACATACTAGAGGCCCAATGCATGAAATTCATTCAAGAGTAGGCCTTCCTTCCCCGACTGCCGGCTTCCCTCTGGCACCCGGGACTTAGGCTTCCCTTGCAGCCCCCACTTGGTCTGGAAGGT
>NW_005353245.1:0-346 GCF_000412655.1 Myotis brandtii | reverse complement strand
ACAAATGTTTTGCTATGATTTAACAATGCAAACATAGTATTTCCATTTCATTTAGCATTAAACAATGGAGAATGATATAAAATTTATGAATGACAATAACATACACTGTCAATATTTTATAAACAAATGATCATAAATATTTACATGTTGAAAGTATAGGAGTAAAAGAGGCCAAATTATACCTACCATACCATGAGGTTGCATTCTTCAGTTCCAAATAAAACTGAATGCTTATAACCATCTGTGATTTTTTTAATTTGAGAGAGACAGAGAAAAGAAGTCTCATATGCAATGTTGTTGGAAAGGAAAATAAGAAGTAAAGCTCCAGTTTCTCATAGCGGCTTCA
>NW_005353244.1:0-221 GCF_000412655.1 Myotis brandtii | reverse complement strand
TTCCTGGTCAGGGCCCATGCCCAGGTTGTGGGCTCAAACCCAGCCACGGGGCGTGCAGGAGGCAACCGATCAATGTTTCACTCTCACATCAATGTTCCTCTTTCCCTCCCTCGCCTCCCCCTCCCTCTCTCTAAAAATATCAATTAAAAGCCTGGCACTAACAAAGCCTGGTCATGGCAGCGTACCTTCTAGTGCAGTGGTTCTCAACCTTCTGGCCCTTT
>NW_005353243.1:0-284 GCF_000412655.1 Myotis brandtii | reverse complement strand
AACCAATGGACACAGACACTGGGGCGGTGGGGGCTTTGCCAGGGTGGGAATGGCTTGGGCGGGGGGAGTCAATCAGAAAAAAAGGAGACATATGTAAAACTTTAGACAGTAAAAAAATAAATTGCATGACATTGAAATAATAATAATGCCTGGACTGGAACCTCATATATATATAAAACATAAACATCTTCTTATTTGTCTTGCTTACACCACAGGTGGCATCTACGCAAGCTGCTCGGCAGCTCAATTCTCAGTGCATCGTGGGTCCTGGGGACCTTTCCCTG
>NW_005353242.1:0-239 GCF_000412655.1 Myotis brandtii | reverse complement strand
CTATGAAATCCAGGGACAGTGAGACTTGGTGTCTCATTCTGTGATTGCCGCAAGTACATTTCCCAGCTGGATGCCCAGAATCACTCCTGTGACAGGTAACTGGGCAGACCAAGCCACTGAGGGTTGTGTGGACAGCACCAAAGCATTAAAGAACTCACACACCCTTTACCCCAACCTTGACGTTTTCTTTTCTCTACTTATGCTTTGCTCTCTGTGGTCCCAGAAGCCCACCAATTACT
>NW_005353241.1:0-217 GCF_000412655.1 Myotis brandtii | reverse complement strand
GCACCAACACGTCCATCTAAACCTCCGCCATTTTTCTTCCCCACATGATTTTTAAATTACATAAAATATATCATGTTTGTATTTGCTGCATAGAAACTAGGTATTTTGAAGGATTAAATTATTTCTTACACATCAAACACTTTAAATGGCACATAATCAGCAGTCAAAAGGTGTTAATAATTGGTGTTAGTATTACTTTCTGGAGCCCAGGGCACAA
>NW_005353240.1:0-296 GCF_000412655.1 Myotis brandtii | reverse complement strand
AAATTGTCCCCTCAACCGGGAGTTCGACCACTCGCTACGATGTGTGCTGGCCACCAGGGGGCAGCGAAGAACATGGCAGGTGTCAGCGACGCGGCACTAGCAGGGGGCAGCAGTGGAGGTGCTGCTGGCCCCGATGGGACCCAACAAGAGCGGGACTGTGGCGGGATGGTGGAGCAGGTGAGTGGGCAGCACCAGGCCAAGGCGGGTGCGATTGAGGCCCGATCGCCCCACAGACAGTGACCAGTGGTGGTGGCGGGAGGTGGGGCCACCGCCTGGCTCCTTGGCGCTGAGGGAGC
>NW_005353239.1:0-864 GCF_000412655.1 Myotis brandtii | reverse complement strand
GCTACCTTCCTAGAGTCTTGATTTCTTCAGAGAGGCTCTGTCTGCAGTGGTGCTGTCCAATAGAACTTGCTTTGATGGTGGAACTGGCCCATATCTGCACATCTGATGCAGTGGCCATTAGCCATGTGAAGCCATTGAGACTAAAATGTGGATACTGCCACTGAGAAACGGAATTTGTTTATTTTTATCAATTTAATTTTAAATAGGCACATGTGGCTAGTGGCTACCATATTGGCCAGCACACTTCTAGAATGCAGAGACTTTCCATTAGAACCTCTTTTAAGCTATCAAAGCTATGAACCACATTCATAGCACATTTTAAAGAGGCTTCATGAAGAGCTAATGTTTTTAAAGTAATTTCTTTCAACTTTAGTTAAACAGAGTGAATAATGAGCCATAACTCTAAAACTTGAAAGGTGGACGGACCATTCCTAAAATATAGGAAAATAAAAAGTACTTTATAAATAAGATTTGAGTAAAGAACTTGGTTTAGTTCTGAAAGAAAATATAGGACAAATAGAAAGTACCTAAATACTTAAAAGCATCCAGTGATAAAGGTATGAGTCTCTTAGCTAGGAGACTATATCTAGATTAGGGGGAAGATCTCTTTTATTATCTCATGTAACAAGGAGCCTGGCTTTGGAGAAGTTTTGGAGTTAGTTAAATGGCTCAGTTGCTGAGTGATGATGTCAATGGCCTTAGTATTTTCCATTCATTTTGCTCTCATCCTTAGTATGTTGATTTTAGCTTCTTATGATCACATGAGTTGCAGGTTTGCCATACACATGTAAGGAAGGGCATTTCCTTTCATGAATCTTTTTGTACTAGGAAGAGAAAAACTTTTCTAGAAGCATATATATATAT
>NW_005353238.1:0-213 GCF_000412655.1 Myotis brandtii | reverse complement strand
AGTTAATTTCCTTAAGCCAATCATTCCCATTCAAAGTTATATTTTTTTAATTAAAAAATATTTTTATTGACAGATCAGCATGGCTAAGTGGTTGAGCCTTGACCCATGAACCAGGAGGTCACCATTTGATTCTGAGTCAGGGCACATGTCCGGGTTGCTGGCTCGATGCCCAGTGTGGAGTGTGCAAGAAGCAGCTGATCAATGTTTCTCTCT
>NW_005353237.1:0-231 GCF_000412655.1 Myotis brandtii | reverse complement strand
GATCAGGCCAGCAGTGGAGAGCAGTTAGGGGGATCAGTCCGGCAGCACAGAGCAGTTAGAGGGATCAGGCTGGCAGGCAGGTGAGTGGTTAGGGGGTTCAGGCTGGCAGGCAGGTGAGCAGTTAGGAGCCAGCAGTCCCGGATTGTGAGAGGGATGTCCAGCTCCTGGTTTAGGCCCAATCCCACAGACTGGCATTGGACATCCCCTGAAGGGTCCCAGATTGGAGAGGGT
>NW_005353236.1:0-280 GCF_000412655.1 Myotis brandtii | reverse complement strand
CAGGCTTTTGAACCCTTGGCTGAGCTGGCTTGGCACAGTATGGCATGAGCCTGACGCTCCAGTGCCAGCCATTTTCAGGGCTCCAAAGCAGGCTTTTTTCGTGGCACTCTTATTGGCTTCAAGTCTTCAGAGTCCAGGTAGTGCTCTTTAAAATATGATATTCCAGTCAAAGTTTTCGGTTAATAAAACCACTATTAGGAACCAGTCTTAATTAATTTATGCAAAGAAATGTATTGCCATGAGTTATTAAGCATTGCTAAATTTCAGAGGAATTATATAA
>NW_005353235.1:0-739 GCF_000412655.1 Myotis brandtii | reverse complement strand
ATGATTTTAATGTGCATTTCACAAAAGATTAGAAAAGTTGAGCATTTATTAATGTGCTAATTGGTCATTTATATGTCTTCTTTTTGTTAAAATATTTTGCACATTTTATTATTGGGTTAAGTTGTGTTTCATTATCATCATCACCATCATCATCATCATTATATTACTAGAAGCCTATTGATAAATTTGTGCTTGGGTGGGGTCTGGCCAACCCACCCCAATTGGGACCGATTGGGCTGGGATGGCTGGGAGGAGGGGCCATGGACATTTGGCAGGCCGGCGCTGTCCACAATAGGGGTGGGGGGCTTATTAGAGGCAGAGCCAGATGGGGGGTCATGGGTGGTTGGTCAGCTGGCCCCACCCCTGGTCGAACTCCTGGTTTAGGGGACAATTTACATATTAGCCTTCCATTATATAGGATATTTTTAATGAATTCTCTCGATATTCTGGATAGATGCGTATGTCAGATATGTTTTGCAAATATTTTCTCCCTGGCTTGCTTTTGCATTTTCTTAAGTGTATATTTAAAAGAGCAAAAGCTTGATGTTTGTTTTTTTAGCTTTTTCATTTATGTATTACTAGAGGCCTGGTGCACAAAAATTTTCACTGGGGGGGGGGTGGTCCCTCAGCCTGGCCTGTGCCCTCTCGCAGTCTGGGACCCCCCAGGGGATCACCACCTGCTGGCTTAGGCTCGCTCCCTGCGGGATTGGGCCTAAGCTGGCAATCAGATATCCCTCTG
>NW_005353234.1:0-202 GCF_000412655.1 Myotis brandtii | reverse complement strand
GCATGCATACAAGTCCTTTGGTTGATCTCTAACTCCTGCCCTCCCCTGCCTTCTCTCTGAGGTTGGAAGGTCTGTTCAGTGCTACCTTATCTTCGGATCTATTTTTATTTATCAGTTTATGTTGTTCATTATATCCCACATTGAGTGAGATCATGCAATATTTACATTTCTCTGACTGGCTTATTTCGCTTAGCATAATGCT
>NW_005353233.1:0-241 GCF_000412655.1 Myotis brandtii | reverse complement strand
TACCATGTTTCTCTTTTATTAGTGTAGATACTTTAAAAATATTTAAAGTCCAGCCGGTATGGCTCAGTGGTTGAGTGTTAATCCATGGAAAGTTGCTGTTTCTCTCTCATCCATGTTTCTATCTCTCCCCTTCTCGCTCTCTAAAATCAATAAAAACATATTTTTTAAAAACCTTTTTTAAAATTGTGGAACACAGCCAAAGCCGTGCTTAAATGAAAATTTAAACATTTAATTAGTGTTA
>NW_005353232.1:0-201 GCF_000412655.1 Myotis brandtii | reverse complement strand
ACCCTCTCCAATCTGGGACCCCATGGGGGATGTCCGAATGCTGGTTTAAGCCCACAGGGATCGGGCCTACACCAGCAGTCGGACATCCCTCTTGCAATCCAGGACCGCTGGCTCCTAACCACTCGCCTGCCTGATCGCCCCAACTGCCCCCCTGCCGGCTTCATTGCCCCCAACTGCCCTCCCCTCCTGACCTGATCGCCC
>NW_005353231.1:0-207 GCF_000412655.1 Myotis brandtii | reverse complement strand
AACACTTCCAAGCTCATTCTATGAAGACAGCATTACCCTAATGCCAAAACCAGATAAAGAAAGAGAATTACAGGCCAATATCCCTCATGAACATAGACGCCAAAATCCTCAACAAAATTCTAGCAAATCGGATACAGCATTACATCAGGAAGATCATACACCATGATCAGGTAGGATTTATCCCAGGGATGAAAGGATGGTACAATA
>NW_005353230.1:0-747 GCF_000412655.1 Myotis brandtii | reverse complement strand
GACAGAAAGAGTTGAGACAACCCTTGGGCAGGGAGGTGAGTGATCAGCTACTAACACCTTCAGTAATACCACCTCCAGCTCCAGTGTCTCCTTCAAGCTCCAGCCGTGCATTGCATGAAGGATCCAATCACGTCACCATCTGCGGTGCCTTGACCTTGGGCTGCTCCACACCAGTGTCCAGGCTGCAGCAGCATCACGCTTCCCAGAAAGGCCCCGGGAAGGGCAGGGCTCCAAGCCCGGGCAGTGGATTAGCCGGGGAGCCCGTGTTCCTGCCGGTTCTCCTGCTCTGCCCCGGGGGTTCTCAGGGTCAATGATTACCAGCGTTGGCTCGGGTCCTGCCGAGCCTCACAGGTGCATTAATGGGGCGGCACGTCCCCCACTCTCCCATGTCCAAGTGCTTTCTGAGAAAGCCCCGGAGGCAGAGGGGAGCAGAGCCAGGAGTCTCGGTGACCCTGTTCCATGCCACAGAGCCGGCCTGGGGCCGAGCTGGATCCCATAAGGGGCGCCTCTTGTCAGCGGGCAGAGCTCACCCACGATGCCCTCTCAGAATGGGGTGCCCCTGCAGACACTTGCCGCCTGGCTCCTCACGGGGCTGGCCAGCGACTCCAGCAACTGTTTGGAGCTGCTCTTTACCAGTGCTCTTGTCTGCCACTGAGTCAGGAGGGTGAGCAGGACAAGGAGGCCCCCATCCCCAGACCTTAGTGCAGGGATCCTCAAATTTTTTAAACAGGGGGCCAGTTCACTGTC
>NW_005353229.1:0-444 GCF_000412655.1 Myotis brandtii | reverse complement strand
ATAGTTAGCAACAGTAGCCTATATTTATTGAGCGTGGCCTTTGTTTCAGACCCAGATATAGTTTACATTGATGATCATTTAAGTCTCACAACAACCCTAAACTCTAAGAAACAGATTCCGTGGGAAGGCCGTCATATAGATAAAGAAGCTGAAGCCACACAAGGTTAAGGAACTTGCCCAAGTTCACACAATTTAGAAGGTGGTAGAGACTTGAACCTAGATATTAATGGCTCCAAAGCCCATGCTCATGATCACAGTGCTAAACTATGTAATCCAACAGAGCTACTACAATATTTCCGTCTTTTGACCTAGAAGGTTCAAAGAACTTGCCTTCTAAATGTCTCTCTATTGTCTGGGCTAGTGGTTCTTAAACTTCTCTGTATTGTTCCAATACATGTACATGTTCCAGTACATGTGCTGTGAGCACTAATAGTTCTTAAACTT
>NW_005353228.1:0-226 GCF_000412655.1 Myotis brandtii | reverse complement strand
ATGCTAATTGACTGCCCTGTCCTCAAAGATGGTGGTGTTCACAGCTAATAAGGAGGGAATATGCTAATTCACTGCCCCACCCTCAAAGATGGCAGCTCCCAGGGCCAGTAAGGAGGGAATATGCTAATTGATGCCACACCCTCAAAGATGGCGGTGCCAACAGCCAATAAGGAGGAATATGCTAATTGATGCCACACCCTCAAAGATGGTGGCACCCAGTCCCCTC
>NW_005353227.1:0-232 GCF_000412655.1 Myotis brandtii | reverse complement strand
CCCAGTGCATGAAATTTGTGCATGGGTAGGGTTCCTATGCCTGGCCAGTGATCAGGGCCGATAGAGGCCTTCAGCTGCCGGCAGGGGCCTTCCTTCCAGCTGTCAGCTGGGACCTTCCTTCCCCGGCTACTGGCTGGGGCCTTCCTTTGTTCCACGCCACCCCCGGTGGTCAGTTCACATCATAGCGAGCAATAAAACTCCTGGTCGAACTCCTGAAGGGACACTTTGCATA
>NW_005353226.1:0-748 GCF_000412655.1 Myotis brandtii | reverse complement strand
GCAAGAGTCAGAGAGAGAAACAGAGCAAAGACGGAGGCCTGAACTGAGACTGGGTAGAGCTGGGCATCAACTGGGGCAGCAGAACTATGACCACACTCAGACGCGTCTAAGACGTTGACACAATTTGGGGGGATTACAAACTAAGGATTAGTAGCCAAAACCCGGATGCAGGAGGAAGGGTCCAATATTAAAAATGCCTTCTGGGAAGGGCATCCCAGACCCCACCGACAGCAGTAGCTGCTCCAGGCTCTGGCTCCCATGGAACACTGTCTGCACCTCCACTGCAACTCTCACCATTCCTGGCACCTCTGCTCTCATGTGTGGCTCCCAGGAGATTCCAAGAAGCTTGAATATCAACATTAATATGTAAGTCATCCCATGAATTGCCTTTATTTCATCCTACAAAGTAACAGGGTTTGGGGATGTTTTCCCTTCAAAATTCTGACCAACATTATAGAAATGAAATAACAGTTTCTCAATACCCTAAAAGTCTCGCTAGTCTTTTATGGGGAATATACAGAGGCAGGGGTATTTTGACTGTAAAATGCTTCTCTGTAAGAAAGTCTGTAACAGTTTCTTCCATGGCATTTGGTAACATGTTTAGATACTATACTTTCCAATAGCCAAGTAGTCATTTTTGCACTGCTAATAAATGTTTAATTTCTTCTCCAAATAGTTACTTTTTATTGGGAGGGCACTTACAATATTTTTCATTTAAATATCCTATCTAATAATAGACAAACATGGT
>NW_005353225.1:0-201 GCF_000412655.1 Myotis brandtii | reverse complement strand
CTTCCCCACTGTTTTGAGATGTTGATGCAACACTGTCGCCAGCTATGCTGCATCTGGTCCATTCTGGACCCTGGATTCCACGGAGCCCAGGCTTCCTGTTGGCAAGGTGGTGTCACACAGGAACCCGGGATTGCTCAGGCCGCCACTCCAGACGCAGTGGATGTTCGGGGTGACCCCTGACCCAAGGCAGGCGAGGGAGGG
>NW_005353224.1:0-267 GCF_000412655.1 Myotis brandtii | reverse complement strand
TCTGGATATTTTCCCCATTAATTTACACTGCAAAAAAAGAAAAAAAACACACACCACATTGGCAAATATATGGATATTTTCTTTGAAGTCACTGAGAGTTACCATTTAGCTGATCACACTCTCCCCCTTCTGGTATTCTGGCTGCCGTTTGACCATAGTACCCTGGAGGCACCATCCCTTGGGACATTTCTTCCATCTTCGGTGTTTCCTGAGGGCATACATTAAAGACAATTAGCCCTAGCTGGTTTGGCTCACTGGATAGAGCAT
>NW_005353223.1:0-220 GCF_000412655.1 Myotis brandtii | reverse complement strand
CGGAGAGCCCCAGAGAGCAGTGACTCCAGGTGGGCATGTGAGAGCAGAGCCTGGGCTTTCTTCCAGCCGCTGGGGGAGGACTGACCTCACCTTAGAAAGCCACAGGGGACTCTGACCAGCCACCAGGCCTGGACCAAAGTCCTAGCCGTCCACTAGGAACAAACCTGGAGTCTGCTCCCACACAGAGGTGAGATTTTAAGAAAAGTTTAAAACAGGCAGC
>NW_005353222.1:0-319 GCF_000412655.1 Myotis brandtii | reverse complement strand
ATTTATCAGCAGTTTTGTATTTGGTCATTCAACCAACATGGACTCCATAACTGTACATTTATTTATTACTGAACCTAGACATGGAAGGAGAAAAATTGGAAGACCATAGACAATCTCTGAGGAAAAGGCATGGATATGAATGTACTAGAGTGGACAAAGTAAAAATCTTTGTGTCATGGTTGACACTACTAGAAGGAACCCACAACTAACAAACCAAGTAGATAGAATGACTTGGCCCACTGACTTTAGTCACTGCTGTCATTGGCCACCCAGTGCTGAAACAACGAGTATGAAATGGAAAAGCTATACTGGCACAGAT
>NW_005353221.1:0-217 GCF_000412655.1 Myotis brandtii | reverse complement strand
TTTCTAACACCACTTCTTCAAAATAGACTCGCCCAGGTTGAAAACCGAATTCTGCCCATGGGCCAAGAAGTTTCAATCACACTGTACGTGGGAGCCCGCATGTGGTATTTTGTGTAAGAACCACACTCAATGGGCCAAAGAGCCGCATGTGTCCAGCAAGTGGCGGTTAGCCGACCATTGGTCTGGGAGAGTGTGTTGGTAACTGGCCCCTGATGGT
>NW_005353220.1:0-259 GCF_000412655.1 Myotis brandtii | reverse complement strand
GTCTCCTTCCATCAACATTTATTCCCCCTATACTCTCCTGTACCTGTCCCACCCTCCTTCCCCTGTGGTAATCACTATGCTGTTTTCTGTGTCTATGAGGTATGTGTGTGTGTGTTTGTGTGTGTGTGTATACATATATGTATGTGTGTTTTCTTAATCCCTTCACCTTTTTCACCCAGCCTCACAACCCCTCTCCCCTCTGAGATCTGTCGGTCTGTTCTCCGAGTCTGTTTCTATTTTGTTTCTTAGTTTATTTTGT
>NW_005353219.1:0-397 GCF_000412655.1 Myotis brandtii | reverse complement strand
CGGGACTGCTGGCTCCTAACCGCTCACCTGTCTGCCTTCCCGATCACCTCTAACCACTCTGCCTGCTAGCCTGCTCACCTCCAACTGCCCTCCCCTGCCGTCCTTATAGCCCCCAACTGCCCTCCCCAGCTGGCCTGATGGCCCCCAACTGCCCTCCCTGGCCGGTCTCTCAGAACTTCTCCCAGAAGGTCTCCCAGTCTAATTAGCATATTACTCTTTTATTAGTATAGATATCTTTAAAAAGACCCTCAGACATCTAAACCAATGCAACCCACTCAAATTAAACTCTTGGAATGGGGAAAACATTGAAATTACATATCAAATAAATTGCTGAGTTGTTCCCCTGTCTAGTGGTGTGTGATAAATTTCTGAGTTGTTCCCCTGTCTAGTGGTGTGT
>NW_005353218.1:0-267 GCF_000412655.1 Myotis brandtii | reverse complement strand
ATACCTATGATAAAGTTTAATTTATAAATTAGACATAATAAGAGATTAATAATCCTAATATATAAAAACCCAGGGTCCATAACATCCAAAACGACCGAAGGCTCGACCCACCGGAAGAGGCCTGGAGAGAGAAGCAGGGTCTGATCCATAGCCTCTGTGGCAGCTGTTGATCAGCCCTTGCCTCTCTCTCTCTGGGCCTCTGCTGGGGCTGCTGATTAGCCCCGCCTCTCTGATTAGGCCCAGAGATAGGCCCAGAGATGCTGACTG
>NW_005353217.1:0-223 GCF_000412655.1 Myotis brandtii | reverse complement strand
GGCCTCATAACGGTGACACATGTTTTCCTTTCTTCTTCTTTTTCCCCATCAACCCTTTAACGATGTAAAGCTTTTGAGGGCTGGGTGCGTGGTGTGTATGTTTGTGTGTGTGTGTGTGTGTGTGTGTGTGTGTGTGTGTGTGTGTTGTGGGGTGGAGGGGAGTCAATGGGAAAAATGGGGGACAGCTAATACTTTCAACAATAAAGATAAATTAAAAATAAAA
>NW_005353216.1:0-279 GCF_000412655.1 Myotis brandtii | reverse complement strand
CCAACACTGCACCTGGCATTTCTTCTTTTAAACATAATTTTTTTTTTAAAAAGTGTATATGTTTTTATTGATTTTTTTTTAGAAGAGAGAGGAAGGGAGAGGGAAAGAGAGATAGAAACATCAGTGAGAAAGAAACATCATCCATCGGCTGCCTCCTGCACGTCCCCTGCTGGGGATCCGAGCCCACAACCCAGATATGTGCCCTGACCTGGAATTGAACTGTGGACCTCCTGGTTTGTGCCTGGGTCAACGCCCAACCACTGAGCCACGCTGGCTGGG
>NW_005353215.1:0-384 GCF_000412655.1 Myotis brandtii | reverse complement strand
AGCCTGCCTTTAATTGTATTTACACAAGAGTCAATTTCTGACACAACCCTTGGGTGGCAGTGTTTCTTTATTAATATCTGGGGCTAAAAGGCCCCTCTACCCAATGTTTAGATTTTTCTTTCCCTGCCACACTTAATACTGGGTTGGAGGGACGGACTTCCCCAGAGCTGGTTTCCTGTTCATCTCTCCTCACTCTGATCCCCAGTTTCCAAAAAACAACTTTCCCCTGCAGTCTTGGTGAGTGTTTTTCATTGGAAGATCCTATGTACTGGACTTAGCAAGCAAAAGCAAGGAGTTAAAAAGGAAAAAAGCCAAATACGACTCGCATCTTTTTCCCCTGGCACTGTGCAGCTGGTATAGAAATTCAGGCTGCCTTTCTGGGCC
>NW_005353214.1:0-317 GCF_000412655.1 Myotis brandtii | reverse complement strand
GTGAGAGAGAAACATCAATTGGTTGCCTCCCATACATACCTCAACTGGGGATCAAATCCACAACCTAGGTATGTGCCCTGACCTGGAATCGAACCTGCAACCCTTTGGTACAGAGGATCAATGGAGCCACCTGGCCAGGGCTTAAGCATATTTTTTAAAGAAATAAAAGTATAACCAAATTAATTCACAAATGTAACTGTAAAAGAAAAATAGAATTCCTAAATTAATTTATTAATAAACTTTATCTTTTTAAAAAAATATGTTTTATTGATATTTTACAGAGAGGAAATAGAGAGTTAGAAACATCGATGAGAGAG
>NW_005353213.1:0-349 GCF_000412655.1 Myotis brandtii | reverse complement strand
TGTTAGGCACATTCTTGCGCTCCATTATGCCCTGCCCAGGGCTCTTGCCCCTCCCGGTGATTTTCCTATTATTCTCATTATAGGTTTCAGAATTAACGAAATTCAGTTTCCAGTGAACTGCCTACACCTGGCCCCCACCTGCACCTGGTCTGACCAGCTACTGTGACTGACCTTTTACAAGAGACATAAATATCCCGCTCCCCCTACTCTGCCCCGCGGATGCCATTTTGGTCTCAGCCCTTCCGCTCGCAGATGTAACAATAAATTAATAATTCTTTACCCCTTTTGGCCTCATGCATTCTTCCTTCGGCAACCCTAACACTGGGTGTTTTGCAATACAAATTCAATT
>NW_005353212.1:0-288 GCF_000412655.1 Myotis brandtii | reverse complement strand
GTTGATTCTACCAATCCATGAACGCGGTATATTCTTCTGCTTGTTTATATCTTCCTCTATCTCTTTTTTCAATGTCCTCTAGTTTTCCAAATAAAGGTCTTTTACCTCCTTGTTAAGTTTATTCCTAAGTATCTTAATTTTTTGTTGTTGTTGCAATGAGATTATAAATGGGGTTTTGTTTCTCTTTCTGAGAATTCATTATTGGTGTATAAAAAGTCATTGATTTCTGGGTATTAATTTTGTATCTTGCTACATTGCCAAACATTTATTAAATCTAGTATTTTTTTT
>NW_005353211.1:0-571 GCF_000412655.1 Myotis brandtii | reverse complement strand
CCCATCCCACCAGGCCTGGTGTTCATTTTCATTTATTCTTCTATGTTGCTTGCTAGGCTTCTGTACATGTCAGCTTGCCAGTCCTCGTCTAGAGAGAAACCGAGTACAGTGTAGGGGTGCTCAGAGCTGCTTCGTCTTCTCTCTGCGAAGAACTCAGAGTTGGGTTTTGAAGGGTAAGTAGGTGGGGGCTTCCCGCAGGAAGTCCGGTGTGAATGATCCTTGCAGAGGGGTTGGGAGTTGGAGAAAGGGACCAGCGAGGGAAGGACTGGGCACCAGCATTCGGAGCTCGCCTGCCTTAGCTCAGTCGGTGGCTTGCTAATGGAGGACCTGGGATGCAAAGGTCAAAGGCTTGGACTTGAGCCCGTAATTATTGAGCCGTAGTGGGGTGGGGCGCCCTGTGAGTCTTGGTGCACTGCTGGGCAGAAAGAGACCAATAGGGGAAGACGTAAGGCAGGAGAAGTAGGGAAAGGGGACAGTTCCCACCATCCATGCCTGCCCCCTTCGCCCAGGAGAACCAGAGATAACCACCTAGGTTGTGTATTTGCTTCCCAGTATTTTTCCCAGGCATAGG
>NW_005353210.1:0-1077 GCF_000412655.1 Myotis brandtii | reverse complement strand
CGGTGGTGACATCACCCGTGGGCCCAGTACCAAGTGCCCACGCGGGGCCCTGGCGGTGACAAGCACTAAGCATCTCAGGAGCACTAAGCCACCCGGGATCCCTCTGCCACGGCCCCAGACACACAGCACGGAGCCCCATCATTCCACAGCTCTCAGGGGGTCAGAGCCTGCACTTCTCAAGGGCCCTGCTGAGTGCTGAGCCCCCTGCATGGGGGTGGGGGAGGTGGCTTCTTTAGGCTGCAGCCTCTGCGGGCTTTCAGCTCTGTGCCCACTAGCTGTGTGCCAACCAGCTGTGCAGCCCTGGCCTCTGGTGACAAAATGAACCAGCCAAGGAGCACAGCCCACACCAGGCCCCGGAGGTCACGGCTCCCCGCTGCCTGAGGAGGGCGCTGCCATCACTGCTTATTTGCCAGTGGAGACAGGCGGCCAGGGGGCTGCGTCCTGTGTCGGGAGGGAGAACCTGATTGGGGTCTCGGGCTCCGGTGCCAGCACCCACGCTCAGCCACTCGGGTGATGATCTGCAGGACGGAGCTGATACTGAGCACAGCCCCAGGCCTCCAGGGAGGTCACTCTGCCTGAGCAAAGTGTAGTCACAGCATGCGCACAAGTGGGTCGTGCAGGTGCTGGAGGCACACGGAGCTGGGCTCCTGTCCTCACCGGGCCCCTGAGAAGCTGTGCAACCTTGGGCAAGTTCATGCATGTCTCTGAGCCTCAGGCTGCTCGTGAAGATAGGAATTCCCACGGCAGAGGTCATTAGAAGAGATAAATGAAACAATGTATATAATGGACTGAGCACAGTCCCCGAGAATTCCCTGTCCGTGACAGCCAGGTGTGTTACTGTAGCATATTTGCTTTGGAAGAGGAAGTTTGCTTCAGGGGAGTTCACTGAGCATTTACCTCTGTGGATTGAGTCACGGAGCTCAAAGGCAGTGGTGCCAGGGATGGGGTGCATATGGCCCGTCGCACCTGAGTGAGGTGTCTCCCTAATTGTGCACCCTAAAGCCTCACTCGCCTCGCCCTCAGCCTGGCCTGGGGCTGGGGGCTTCCCAGAGGAGGTGTCGCCCGAGCCAGACCTCA
>NW_005353209.1:0-237 GCF_000412655.1 Myotis brandtii | reverse complement strand
GGGAGGGAAGCCCGGGTCCCAGGTGCCTGTGACTGGCCGCAGAAGGGAATCCTGGGTCCTGGGTGTGAGGCGAGGCAGAGGTGGTTAGGGGTAATCAGGCCAGCAAGGGAGCAGTTAGGGGCGATCAGTCCAGTAGGGGAGCAGTTAGGGGCGATCAGGCAGGGAGAGGTGGTTAGTGGTGATCAGGCAGACAGGCAGAGGGCAGGCAGGCAGGCAAGCAGTTAGGAGCCAGCGGTC
>NW_005353208.1:0-360 GCF_000412655.1 Myotis brandtii | reverse complement strand
CTAATTAATTTCCTTTCAATGTGCACGAATCTGTGTGTACATCCTATAAAAGGCTAATATGCAAATTGACCAAACTGCAGAATGACCAATCTCTATAACGGGCACCGACCACCAGGGGGCAGACACTCAATGCAGGAGCTGCCTCCTGGTGGTCAGTGCGCCAGAAGCTGGACTCATGGCTGGCAAGTGCAGCGGTGGTGGGGGGAGCCTCTCCCACCTCTGCAGCAGCGCTAAGGATGCCCACTGGGAGCGGGTCTAAGCTGTCAGTTGGACATCCCCTGAGGGCTCCTGGGCTATGAGAGGCACAGGCCAGGCTGAGGGACCACCACCCCCCAGTGCACAAATTTTGTGCACCAGGCC
>NW_005353207.1:0-353 GCF_000412655.1 Myotis brandtii | reverse complement strand
AGTCCCGGATTGTGAGAGGGATGTCCAACTGTGGGATTGGGCCTAAACTGTCAGTCAGACATCTCTCAAGGTGTCCCAGATTGGAGAGGGTGCAGGCTGGGCTGAGGGACACCCCTCTCCCAGTCCACGAATTTCGTGCACCGGGCCTCTAATAATAAAATAACTAATGTAGTGGGGGTTTGTTTTCATCAAATGGTATAAACTCTTTAAGGCAATCAGAGTGACTGACATGTTAAAAACACAACAGATCTTAACAGGGTTATATTAGGAAGAGTAGTTGTGGTAGTAAAATTCAATAAGGTTAGATTTTTAAATTTTTTTTTTGCATTTCTCAATAATGCATATAGTAATTT
>NW_005353206.1:0-206 GCF_000412655.1 Myotis brandtii | reverse complement strand
TTATCACCCCACAGAGGGAGGCCCAGGCCCCTCGGCCGGCACTGCTGTGGTGGGTGGGTGGGGCTTCCCTCTGTGGGGTGCTCAATCACAGGGCTGCTGAGCTATGAGAGGGTGCAGGTCGGGCTGAGGGACTCCCCCACCCTGAGTGTATGAATTTCATGCACCAGTTCTCTAGTCTATATATATAAAGAGGTAATATGCTAATT
>NW_005353205.1:0-204 GCF_000412655.1 Myotis brandtii | reverse complement strand
TGATGAATGCACCATGGCATCCAGTCATGCTGTAAATACCATGAATAGATTATTAACAGAAATTATGAATTTGAATGTTGCATGCATTTGGTGGGAAAGTTCTCCTTCTTGGAGGGGATTTTTGACAATGTCTCAATATTGTGCCACATGCTATGCGATCAGTCATGGTACAAAGGAGTTTAAAGTACTGTAATGTTTGGGGAT
>NW_005353204.1:0-602 GCF_000412655.1 Myotis brandtii | reverse complement strand
ATCTTGCTGCCTTCCTGTGTGCACCGTGTCCTTGGAGTCACCTGTGGTTCTGGGCCTTGGATTCCTCACGCCTGGAATAAGCTAGGGGTTCCTCAAAACCCTTGCCAATTCCCAAATGCTGAGCTGAATACACTGGGGAGCTTCTGATTTATGGGAACTTCAGCCTTCTGGTTGTTTTTGTCCTTTTTCTGCTGAAAGTGCTAATGATAAGTGAAATGGCCCCAAGGCCAACAGCCTGGAGGGTGGCTGTGAAGCTGTCCAATGAACAGGCTGCAAACACAGCTCTGGATAAACTCAGTGGGTTCTATTGTGATGGTTGCTCTTTTAGCAACTGAAGGGGAGCAGTGTCCCTGAAAATTAAGCACCACTCTTGAGGAAAAGGGTGTCAGAATCATGGAGGGAGTTCAGAAAACAAAACAAAGCCCAGAGGACAGATCTGCTGCCACTGGTGCCAGAGCTGAAGAGGGGACAGAAGGGACAGGGGTCCCTACCTGGTAGACAAAGACAAGGACCATGCCTTTATACAGAAGAGTATTTCCCTCACGGAAAACAACAACAACAAAAAAACTTTCCTAGACCTCAGGAAGAATGGGCAGAGCTTG
>NW_005353203.1:0-227 GCF_000412655.1 Myotis brandtii | reverse complement strand
GTGGTCTATCTTTGAAAATATCCCATGTGCACTTGAGGAGAATGTATATTCCATGGCTTTGGGGTGAAATGTTCCAAAGATGTCAATTAAGTCCATCTGATGTAGTGAGTCAATTAGGATTGCAGTTTCTTTGCTGATTTTTTTGTCTAGAGGATTTATCCAGTGATGTCAGTGGGGTATTAAAATCTCATACTATGATTGTACTGTTGTTGATCTCTCCCTTGATT
>NW_005353202.1:0-411 GCF_000412655.1 Myotis brandtii | reverse complement strand
CTGGGCTTTCATTACAAGACTAGAGGCCTGGTGCACGGGGGATCCCCTCAGGCAAGCCTGCACCCTCTCCAATCTGGGACCCCTTGGGGGATGTCCGACTGCCGTTTTAGACCCAGTCCTGGGGATCGGCTTAAACCAGCAGTTGGACATCCCTCTCACAATCCTGGACCACTGGCTCCTAATCGCTCACCTGCCTGAATGCCTAATTGCCCCTAACTGCACCCCCGCCGACAGCCTAATCGCCCCTCACTGCCTCTGTGTGCCAGCCTGGTCATCCCTAACTGCCTCAAGCTGCTGGCCAGGTCACGCCCACCTGCCCCCTCCATGCCAGCTAGGTCATCCCTTACTGCCTCCCCTGCTGGCATGGTTGTCCCCAACTGCCCCCCCCACCAGCCTAGTCACCCCTACCTG
>NW_005353201.1:0-204 GCF_000412655.1 Myotis brandtii | reverse complement strand
GGCCTGCCTATACCTCTACAGCCTTTAAAAACTTATGTTCTACATTTGGCATCGCACATACTACAGGAATATCCTACAATCCTCAAGGCCAAGCAATAGTAGAAAGGGATCACCAAACTTTAAAAACACAAATTAAGAAATTACAAGAAAATGAGTTTAAATATTCTTCTCCTCATCATGTTCTACAACATACACTATTTGTAA
>NW_005353200.1:0-419 GCF_000412655.1 Myotis brandtii | reverse complement strand
TAAATACATTACAAAGAAAGAAAATTATGGCAAATATTCCTGATGTTAAAATCTCCAACAAAATATTAACAAACAAGATCCAGCAATACATTAAAAACACCATACACCATGATCAAGTGGGATTTGTTCTGGACATGCACGATTGGTACGATATTCGCAGATCAATAACTGTGATACATCACATAAAGAAAATGAAAGATAAAAATCACATAATCACATCAATGGATGAAGAAAAAACATTTGATGAAATCCAGCACCCATTTATGATAAAAACTCTCAGCAAAGTGGGAATAGAGGGATCACACCTCAACATAATAAAGGCCACATATGACAAACCCACAGCCAACATCAAACCCACTGGGCAAAAAGTAAAAATGTTCCCTATTGGGGTCCAGCCCCAGCAGGTCCAGGGGTTCCCA
>NW_005353199.1:0-213 GCF_000412655.1 Myotis brandtii | reverse complement strand
ATCTTGGGATATATTCCTAGAAGTGGGATCATTGGGTAAAAGGGAAGTTCCATTTGTAGTTTCTTGAGGAAACCCCATACTGTTCTGCACAGTGGCTGCATCAGTTTGCATTCCCACCAGCAATGAACGAGGGTTCCTTTTTCTCTGCATCCTCTCCATCATTTGTCATTTGTAGATTTGTTGATGATAGCTATTTTGACAGGTGTGAGATGG
>NW_005353198.1:0-204 GCF_000412655.1 Myotis brandtii | reverse complement strand
AAACCACTCTAAAAAATAAAGTCTTTACAAAAAGAAAGGTGGAATAATAATAAAATAAACGTTTTATTAAATATATATGTGTATGTGTATATATAATACACACACACACACACACACACACACAAACATATACACAATTGACCCTTGAGCAACATGGAGATCAGGGGCATCAACCCCTGAAGTTGACAATTTGCATATAACTCT
>NW_005353197.1:0-740 GCF_000412655.1 Myotis brandtii | reverse complement strand
TGTGTGTGTATACCTGGTACACAGTAGGCAATAAATACTTGTTAGTTAAAAGAATGAGTACTAGCTAACAATTAGTAAGCCCTTCATCAGCTGTCTGCAGGATATTGTGGGAAAATTAATGCAGCTTTTAAGATACTGCTGCAGGTCAGACTTTGAGCTCATGGGTGTTGGCACTGTTCTTTGTCTTATGGAAACCAGGCTTTCTGTGTGCTCATATGTGTGACACCATCATGACAACCCACAGCATCTTAAAAAAGCTCACAATGGCTTCACTGGTTCCATGGTGTTCTAAATAAAGGAGAAAAGAATGCTTATCTAAAAAGGCAGTGCAAACTTATGAAGTAAGCATTTATTCTGGGTTTATGTATCAAGGTTTTGAGGCAATGTGGGAACAGAATTGTATTTACCCTTCATATTAGAAAAAACGTGAGAATAATTTCACTCCTTCTCTCCAGGAAACCTAGTCTTCAGGGCTACTTCTTGTCAGTCCCTACCCATCACCGCCTCCTAGTGAAACCATGACCGAGGCTTGCTTCATGCTATGTCCACAGACATATGGGCAGGCTCTCCCTCCAAAAAGCCAACTCTTATTCATTAGGGGTCAGGCACTAACTACTTAAGCATTACGTATGTGTTTCATCTTTGCAACCGTTCTCTGAGGCTGGTCCTTTTATCAGCCCATTTTACAGAGGAGGAGACTGAGGGAAAGAGAAGTGTTGCCCAAGCCATTCAGCTGAGAA
>NW_005353196.1:0-210 GCF_000412655.1 Myotis brandtii | reverse complement strand
AGGGTCCCGGGTTCTATTCCGCTCAAGGGCACATGCCTCTGTTACAGAACTTACCAGGCACCCGAAAAATACGCAGGAGTGCCGGAGGCACAGGAGAACCCCTTTATTTTCAGACGTTTCGTGTGTATTAGTACAGTGTCTCGGGGGGATTGTTTCTCTCCGAATCCTGAGCAAAACCAATACGGAGGAGGCTCTCCCTTTATACCCTTT
>NW_005353195.1:0-463 GCF_000412655.1 Myotis brandtii | reverse complement strand
GAGGTGTGTCTGCCAGGAAACACAAAGACCCCCCTGGCCCAAGTCTGACCCTTCTGTCAACACCCTGTTCAAGTCCCTCATCTACCTGCCCTGCCTCCTCTTGGGAAGTTCATTATCTCACGGCCTGTTCAGTCACAAGTCACTTTGCACAGGTGGCTAGTTTCCACATGTGCACCTTACACCAGGCTGCCGTCTCCCCGAGAACCAAGTCTTTTTACACGGCACCTATGACTACGCGGTAGGCGGAGAGGCTGCCCAGGGAACCCGGCTGGGAGTGACGATGAGGAAGGCTGCAGTAGGTGAAAAGGGTCTGGGCCCTGGCCGGTGTGGCTCAGTTGGTTGAGCGCTGTCCTGTGCACCGAAAGGTTGTAGGTTTGATTCCCAGTCAGGGCACATACCCGGGGCTGCGGGTTTGATCCCCAGTTGGGGTGCGTGCAGGAGGCAACGGATCGATGCTTCTCTC
>NW_005353194.1:0-369 GCF_000412655.1 Myotis brandtii | reverse complement strand
GGAATAAAGGAAGGGATTAGGGTAGAAGAAGCTACAGTAGAGCGCCTAGGCAGGGCTGCTTTGGTTCTAGAAATGTGATAGAAAAGAACTGAGCCAAGACGGGGCTGCTTTAGCACCCTAGGAAGTCAGGGAAAAGGGGGCCTTGGAGACATGATCAAGGACTGAGCCTGGGTCCAGCTGCCACTGTCCAGTGTTCTGCTGGCTGCAAGTCTCTCATGGGGACCCTTAGAGTTTAGGAAGAAATAAAAAGTTCATGCCTTGGAAGGGGCATGCACCTGCTCTAAAGCAGTGAGTTTTTGTCTTGAGGGCTTTCTATACCTTTTTCCCCCCATCTTTCCAGGTGCATTTTTAATATGCTGATGCATCAAA
>NW_005353193.1:0-1242 GCF_000412655.1 Myotis brandtii | reverse complement strand
CCATCATAACACATCACTTGGATTGCAATCTTGTGCTCTGTGAGTGCAGGAATCATGTCTAATTCACCACGATCCTCAGGACCCAGCATGCTACCTGGCACATACTAGGTCTTTAATAAATATATTTTGCGTGAGTGGGTATCATGATTTTCTCAGAATCTACATAACCAAGATGCCAATGTCATGAATCTCTATATTAAGGACAATCCTTCCAAATAGCCTGGGTGCATGGTCCTGGGTAGGGCACACAGCAGTAACCTCTATCAGCAGTCACTGCTGCCAGGGACAGTCAGTGCCATAATTTTAACAGCAAGCCACCAATGTCACACCTGCTCCCTCCACCCCCATACATACTCAGGACCACAAGAAGCAAACCCATCTTTGACACCATCTCAAATAGTCGTTATAAGAAATGCATGCTTTTATTTCACTTACTGCTGATGACTCACAGCCAAAGATCCACAACAAGTCATCCAGATCTTTTTCACTGACTGTTTCATCAAGAGAAATACCAAGCTACAGAAATAAAAACAAAAGAGAAAAAAAATCAGCTCTAGACCCAAGAGAGGTCAAAGGTGAGAAGATGCTGGACAAAACTCCCAGTTCTTTTAAAATATCAGGGTGCCAGTTGGTTACCAAATTGGCCCTTAGGCGAAAGGGACTAAGACCAGCCCCAGACTTCACAGGATTTAGTTTTATAAGCCACTTCTGGACTCTAACACCGTGATGGTTGCAAGGTACTCCTATTGGTACTGGATATCCTCACCTTTTTCTTCCCTTAACTTGCTTTATTATATCATTTATCAGGGCCTTTACCTTGAAAAGTCATATTGTGAAGAGAGAAGTAAGAAAATATGTGCCTAAAAGTCTCCTTTATGAAAACACAGTCTTAAGGAAAGATGAGAATCAAATATCCTTTGAAGGATTACAATGTTCCTAAACTAGAAATGAAAATGGTTTATTAAAAAAAAAATAGACTGGGGGGTGGGGGTGGGCTAGAAGGGGTCATTGTGAGAAAAAAGGAGATATATAAATATTTTCAACAGTAAAGAATATTTTTTAAAAAAACAGATTATGCCCAGAGTTCCAATATTGATTTTTTTAACACGTTAAGCACCAAGCCTGTTTTGTCTTCCTTTCCGGAAAGTATAGTGTCAGTCACTGGTGATTGACAGGGTGCTTAACGAGTTAAATAAAGAGAAAAACGGAGCACCAAAGCCCCATCGAAGCAAGTCTAGCCCC
>NW_005353192.1:0-691 GCF_000412655.1 Myotis brandtii | reverse complement strand
GTCAATTTACATATTTGTCTATTATTAGTGTAGATTGGGAACCTGGGTAGATGGTGTTGCCTGAATTCAAAGATACATCTGAAACTGAGGTACCTATGAGATCTGGATGCAGACACCCCCAGTAAGAAGCAAGACGAGGCAGTGGTTCCGAATGAGCCACACATGTGGCGGAGGGTCCTGGGAGCAGGCATTAACTGGGCACTGTGTTACCTCCGGAGGCCAAGGTCAGGTACAACAGGAACAAGTGTACAAGACACTCCCAGGGAGAGAAGGGAAGGTCAGATCTTGGAAGACAAATCTGTGAAGTCCAATGGGCAATGGAAGGAGACAAAGCCAAAAGAGTGAGAGGCCAGACCTCACACTAGAGTAGAGTGTGGGACAAAGACAGCAGAGCAGCGACAAGCCCGGGACTGGGGCAGTAGTGGGGCTGGGACGCCTACATATCTACGCATGACAGCCCCTCTGGACCAGACTGGTCTTCCCCACATGCTAAGACCACTTAGTATCTCTTTATTTTGTTTCCAACCATACGGTAGTTTTCACTGTCGGAACTGCAATGTCTTCAAATAGCCTAAAAATTCCTACGGGAAAGAAACTGCATTTTATAATTTTTGGTAAAAATTTTCCTTAGTGCCACCCCTAGTATAAGGCATAAAGCAGGAACATAATAAATACTTGCTAGATGTGAAGA
>NW_005353191.1:0-1075 GCF_000412655.1 Myotis brandtii | reverse complement strand
GTGGTGGCAGGGGCCAGGGCCAGCTGCTGGCAGCTGGGGAAAATGGCCCTGAACACAGGCTAGGCTTAGGGACCATACCCACGCATGATTTTGTGCACCGGGCTTCTAGTTCTAATAGAAATTAGCATTTACCTATTATTATAGCAATGCTTCCTTTACTTATAAGCCATTGGCTGTAATATATTTATTTATTTATTTGATAAACACATCTTTTTACTCATTTTCCAAATTCTTCAAAAGTATTAATTCATTTGGGCCTCATTTAAGTACCAAATAAAGAGAATAATTCCAAATCCACCTGTGATTAGTGATATAAATTGTTATTTTTTTATTCCAGTTAAAGAAACTACCCAATAGAAATGAAACTCGCTTCCTAAATAAATAGTGAGATTAATTTTTGCCTTCAGGAATAATATTACCACTATTACTTACCACATCCTTTTATTCTTTCATTACTAATATGAGTGTATTGATTACATGTGAGATGAAACGGAATTTTAAATAATGATTATTTTTTGTAATGGGGTTTAATGAGTCTCCTATGACAACATAAAAGCACTAATAATTTGACTTTTAATTTAACCCAGCACTGCTCTCTCTCATGTCTCAAAACAAATCAATTAACTCTGAGGTTTTTTAATATTATAGACAAGAAACTAAGGCTTAGAGACATTAACTAATATCTCTAAAGTCACACTATTCAGTGAAAGAACTGTATTTCTAAGTCAAGAAATATTAATTTAAAGTCTATATTTTATCCATTACAACACTTGAAATTTCAATGTATTGAAATAAAACTTAGAATTTTAATTTAATTAGTAATATATAAGAAAGCATAAAAATTGACTGAACTCAAATATTTGCAAATCAAGAAACACAGGCATCAAAGGGGGAAAAAACCTCAAACTAAAAGAAAAATGCAAACTGAATGTTAACAAAAATGCAACTACGGGGAGAAATATAATCCTATATAATAAAAGCCTAATATGCTAATTGTCCAGTCATCCGGTTGGCTGTTCAACCAATCAATGTGTAATATGCTAATACAGGGGTCCTCAAACTTTTTAAACAGGGG
>NW_005353190.1:0-224 GCF_000412655.1 Myotis brandtii | reverse complement strand
TAATTATGATGTGTCTTGGTGTGGTCCTCTTTAGATTTCTTTTGTTTGGGGCTCTCTGTGCATCCTGTTGGATCTCTGTATATTATTCTTTATTTCAGTCAGTGTATGCTTAATTTCTAGTTGGTCCTTTTTCATATCCTCGAGGGTCTCAGTAGACTTATTGAGGGACTTACTAAGCAGTCTCACAATCTGTAGTAATGTCCTCTCACTCCTAATATTAGAAT
>NW_005353189.1:0-1580 GCF_000412655.1 Myotis brandtii | reverse complement strand
ACTGGCCATTTGGAAACTCTGTGGACAGTTTGCCAAATTGCTATTCTTTTTTTCAGTCATTCAATTACTTCTAACTTGGTGCTAACTGTATTTCAGGGACTGAGCTGTATGTCAGAGGTTCAGTCATTAATGTCCTTACTCTCAAGGACCCACCAGTCTGATGGGAAAAGATGAAAGAAGTCACATTTGGGAAAGAGCATAAGAATCCTCCAGTAAATATAATATTTATGGAGCTTTCATCATGTGTTGGGCACCCCCTCCCCGCCCCCCCATGATCCTCTGAAGCCGAAGATTACTATTCCATTGTATAGATAAGGCACCCGAGGCTCAGAGATATTAAATAATTCAGGTAGAGCGCTTCAATTAAGAATATAGATTTAAAGTCTTGTAATGCTGAATACATTTAAATCCTTCTCTACCTTCTATAAGCTGTAAGACACTGACCAATTAATTCCCATTTATTTTAATTAAGGAGTTAATTTTCCTCCGTTACAACGACAGGAATGGGATTAGAAGTTAATCCCTAACCTCTCCATTTCCCTTCCGACATGTTTTCTCTTCTCAGTCCCATCATCATCCGCATCCCTCTCCCACTTATGAGGTTCTCTGTGTAAGGAACGCAGGCCAAGAATGGCCACTTGTGCATTGGATGGCTCCCAATGCCAAGCAGGAGTCATTGTGCATAGTCTCTCAGGCTCCATCTTGGCCCTTCCCCCTGGAAATGAGACAATGGAGCATCTTTAATTTACTAAAATACAGATGGAGGGTGTTATGAGTTGAACTGTACCACCCAGAGACAGATTAAAGTCCTAACTACTGGAACCAGTGAATGTCGCTTTAATTTGGAAAGAGGGTCTTTGGAGCTGCATTCGAGTGAAAATGAGGTCCTTAAGGTGGGCCCTAATCCAATAGGATTTAGTGTTCTTATAAGAAGAGGAAAGGCCATAGGAAAACAGACACAGAGGGGGAACGCCATGTGGCATACTCAGAAGACAAGAAATGTCAAAGGTCAGTGGCCACCACTAGAAGCTGGGGGGGGAGGGGGGGCGGAGGCAAGAAAGGATTTGCCCCAGAGTCTCAGAGGAAGCATAACCTCAACTTCTGACATGTCACCTGGGATCTGTGAGAGAGGAAATTCCTGTTGTTCTCAGCCACCCAGTGAGAGAAGCTTTGCTATCGCAGACCTAGGAAACGAACACCAGAGCTCTCAGAAATGTCTTCAGAAAACCAGCACTTTGGCATAGATCCTAGTAGAGTGATCATCTCAGGCAATGAACACATTTGTTTGGTATCTCCTTGAGCCCTTTTTTGCTGCATATAATTTGCCAAGAAGTATTATCCATATAGAACCATAAAATATTTTAACAGAAAGCAACACGTTAGTCATCATCATAATTCATTTGTATTGGTTATGAAGGAATTTTGACCCCAAGGAAAGAAGTGATTGTTTAAGGGTCAGAACAGGAAGAGGTTTCTCTTCCTCCTTCTCCCATGCCTGTGCTCTTTCTTTAGTTCTTCACCAGGCTGTTTCTTTCTTTCTTCATTTTTAAAAAAATCTTTATTGTTGAAAGTATTGCATA
>NW_005353188.1:0-219 GCF_000412655.1 Myotis brandtii | reverse complement strand
TTTATTTTTTAAAATCCTCACCTGAGGAAAAAAAAAAACAAAAAGAAAAAAATATCCTCACCTGAGGAGGATATTTTTTTCCATTGATTTTTAGAGACTGTGGAAGGGAGGGGGAGGAGGAGAGAGAAACATTGATGTGAGAGACACACATAAATTGGTTGCCTCCTGCTCTGGCCCTGACCGGGGCCGGGGATTGAACCTGCAACCGAGGTACGTGCC
>NW_005353187.1:0-256 GCF_000412655.1 Myotis brandtii | reverse complement strand
GGGCGGTAGCGCCCACTTTGGGAATCACTGCTGTAAATTATCATGTAAAATCTCTGACTCTGGAAACCACCCTGCTGTCAGGAAGCTGAGGCTGTACAGAGATGTCCAGCTGAGGATCCAGCGGACAGCCAGGAACAAATGCCAGACGTAGGAGTAAAGATGCCTGCAGATTATTTGAGCTCCCAGCCATTGAGTCTTCCCGACTGAGGTTCCCAGACATTGTGCAGCAGAGATGATAAGCTGTCTTTGTGGTGTC
>NW_005353186.1:0-334 GCF_000412655.1 Myotis brandtii | reverse complement strand
ACCACAGGACCCAGAGTCAAGTCCCTGCCCACCTGCGCGCACCTCAAAATTGCGTTAGACCCAGACCCAGCCGGCCCCACCCCCGTCAAGCCCTGCAGGGTGGGGGGGGGCACAGCCTCAGGTCCCACATTAAGCCCCACCGGGCAGGGGCGAGGCCTCAGGTCTCCTGTCAAGCCCCGCTGTGTGGGGGAGGCGTCCTCAGATTCCCCAGGGCAGGGGGTGTGACCTCAGGTCCCCCGGCGCAGTCTCAGGTCCCCCCAACCCGGCCTCAGGTCCCCCGGCCTTAGCACCAGGATATGGGGGCACAGCCTTAGGTCCCCTGTCCTGGCCTCTG
>NW_005353185.1:0-518 GCF_000412655.1 Myotis brandtii | reverse complement strand
TTAGACTCCAGAATGCTCCTTGCTTCCTATTAAACCAATAATATCATGTTGAGTCAAGAAGCCAAACCCTGCCCCAAATTACATACTATATGATTCAACTTTTGGAATTTCTGGAAAATGCAAACTCATGTATAACTCCAGAAAGCAGATGAGAGTTTCCTTAACACGGGGAATGAGGGTGGAAGAGGGACACAATGAAGAGACACCGGAGGGCTTGAGGAGACTTTAAGAGTGTGGGACAGAGGAGAGAAAATGGCAACTGAGTAAGCAGTCATCTCATGCACCTCGTCCTGGGTCCAGACTTGCATAACAACCAAATTGGAAAACATCCACCTGGAATTAACGAATTATACACAGCTGAGGAGACAATTTACCAGGAATGGCAGAGGATGCCTGGAGAATGGTAGGATCAAGGATGGGGGCTTCAGAGGGACACCCGACGAGTATGCCAAGAGGGTCAGGAGAAAGATGCATTGCCCCTAAGTTGCATCCCTTGGCGACAGGCATAACATACAACT
>NW_005353184.1:0-343 GCF_000412655.1 Myotis brandtii | reverse complement strand
GCAGAAGAAATATAAGAGTTAGTGAAAAATATCATTCCTTTATTATTCAGGATCTCTCATTATCACTTAAATATAACTTGAAATGTTGAACTTAGATCATGCTGTAGGTGACCCCTCACTTCACAATCAATCACATACCAAAAATTGAAATTATTTAGATATTAAAAAGAATGCTAATAAAAAATACATAAATAAGTATAATTCATAAAATGTTCACCCTTAAGTAGGTGCTTAATAAATATCAATGGCTGAATGAATGGGTGAAGAAAATTTTTTATCAGAATTTAATATATGAAAACTAGAGGGCCAGTGCACGGATTCGTGCACTGGTGGGGTCCCTCAG
>NW_005353183.1:0-260 GCF_000412655.1 Myotis brandtii | reverse complement strand
GGGTAGTGTCACAAAATCAAATAAACAACCACAACATCTTGTATGTTGCAACTCCAAAAAGGTTGGGAATGATCGTTTCCCAACAACAATGGTCCTGTGACTCTATATGTGAAGGACAACCCTTCTAACAAGCCAGCCCCAGGGACCCTGCACCTTCTGTGCTGGGCCTCTTCAGACTACAGTTCTCTCAAAAGCCCTCTCTTTTGAGTTGATGGCTTGTTTAAAACCCAAAATCTAACTTAAAACTTGGTTTTAGGTCT
>NW_005353182.1:0-215 GCF_000412655.1 Myotis brandtii | reverse complement strand
CCTCCCCTGCTGGCCCAATCACCCCAACTGCCCTCCCATGCCAGCCTGGTTGCCCTCACCTGCCCTCCCCTGCTGGACCGGTCACCCCCAACTGCCATCCCCTGCCAGCCTGGTCCCCCACAACTGCCCTCCCCTGCAGGCGTGGTCTCCCACAACTGCCCTCCCCTGCTGGCCTGGAAGCCCACAACTGCCCTCCCCTGCTGGCCATCTTGTGG
>NW_005353181.1:0-478 GCF_000412655.1 Myotis brandtii | reverse complement strand
TTTGGATATTAACCACATATTCAATATATAGTTAGCAAATATTTTTCTCATTTTTCAGTTGCCTCTTCACTTTCTTGATTGTATCTTTTGATGTGTAAAGGCTTTTTACTTTGATGTAGTCCCACTTATTTGTTTTTGCTTTTGTTGTTTTTTGTTGTTGTTTTAATGTCATATCCAAAAAATTATTGCCATGACCAATGACAAGGAGACTCTTCCCTATATTTTCTTGTAGGAATTTTATAAGCAATATAGAGGTTTCTCAAAACAATAAAAATAGAACTACCAATGACCTAGTAATCCCACTTACATATATACATGGAAATGAAAACAAATATCAAAAAGACATCTACATTCCCATTTTTATTGCAACATTATTCACTAAAGCCAAGATATGGAATCAACCTAAATGCTTGTCAATGAATGAATAGATAAAGAAAATACGTTATTCACACACACACACACACACACACACACACAC
>NW_005353180.1:0-531 GCF_000412655.1 Myotis brandtii | reverse complement strand
GAAACACAAAGCCCAAGGCAAAGAGTAAGGGTTGGGAACCTTGTGCGTGGTAGTGAGGGACCTCCATGGCATCCTGTAATCGTGTGGGCACCGTTTTTGATTCTGCTGGCATGGTGTTTCAAAATTTCCCAAGGGGAAACATTTTCAGGCAGGGCCTATGCTCAGCAGCTCCACAACCCCTTGCACCACCCTTCAGTCTTGCACACATCACTGTTACCTCCCTGCTCCTGCACTTATCTGAGGATGTAACCCCAAAGTGGGAAGCCCCGAGAGTCCAAGCAGGGCCTTGGCCCAGCAAGGGTGGCATGAATAGATCTGTAGTCAGGACAGATTTGAGAGGAATGAAGCCAGAAGCTGAGAGACCGTTCAGTAGGAGATTATTGAAGTAATCCAAGCCAGAACTGGTAAGAGCTCAAACCTGAGCAGTGGTGGTGGGGATGGAGCCAGAAGATTGATTCAACAACCTTTCTTTAGGTGAGGGAGGCTTTCTGGGGAATGATTATACCTTCTTCTACATAGTGATTTAACATG
>NW_005353179.1:0-206 GCF_000412655.1 Myotis brandtii | reverse complement strand
ATAATCTTTAAATATATACCTGACAGTCTTTCCAGGTAAAATTTCAAGTCTATAACCGAGGGATGATTCTTGGAAAACTCCAAGGGCCCGGAGTGATCCAAAAAAAAATTTGTTCTCTCTTCTTAAAGGAAATATTTTAAGTTTAGTCAATCTAATATTCTTGAAATTCTATGGAAAGCTTTAATTAAATAAAAATTAATAACTAT
>NW_005353178.1:0-611 GCF_000412655.1 Myotis brandtii | reverse complement strand
TCTGTATCTCTGTGGGAAGCCATTGGAAGTTTCTTCACATCTTGGAAGCAAATATAAACTTCATATTTTACTGACTCTTATTTAGAGATAAATATTTATTATAACATTATAGTTATAGTATTTATATATGTATGAATTACATATATCATATTTGTATGCTTACTATAATATACAGTATATCTAATTTAGAGATCACAATAAATACTCTATTATACTCTATATTTCTTTTATTGTTTGCATAGTGGATAACCACCCTCTAATGGCAATCAAGAGTGATATAAGGCCAAAACAGATTTAAATCTAGTTATCACAAGCTGGTTTACGGAGGAATAGGTCAAGTTCTGGAATCAGAGTACCTGAATTCAAAGCCCAGCTCTGACTCTTAAGGAGCTCCATAATCTTGGGCAAATTATTTACTCTTTTCTATAAAATGGAGAAATCATAAGACTTAAAGTCATAGCACTGTTGTAAGGATTAAATAAAGTAATTCATTCACCAATTCTAAACCAACCATTGTTAGGCACTGGAGGGGCACAGGAAGTAAATGTATGTACAGTACATGTAATAAACTTGGACTGTTTTTTTTTTTTTTTAATATATTTTATTGATTT
>NW_005353177.1:0-249 GCF_000412655.1 Myotis brandtii | reverse complement strand
CGTGTCAGGCGCGTGGGAAGCGTTCTGGGATTTCTGTCCTTACTTTTTTTTCCCCCTTAAATCCTTACCTAAGTGAGGATATTTTTCCATTGATTTTTAGAGATAATGCGAGGGAGGAAAAGAGACACAGAGAGAGAGAAACATTGATGTGAGAGAGACACATCGATTGGTTGCCTCCCTCCCACACATGCCCCAACCAGGGCCGGGGATCGAGGCTGCAACCGAGGTTCGTGCCCTGGACCAGAATCG
>NW_005353176.1:0-250 GCF_000412655.1 Myotis brandtii | reverse complement strand
TAGGTAAGGCTTTAAGTTCCTTATGGTCTTATTTTTTTCTTTTTTTAAAATTTATCTTTACTGTTGAAAGTATTACAGATGTCCCCTTATATACCCTTATTGACCCCCCCCTTTACCCACCCCTAGGCCTTCACCACACTATTGTCTGTGTCCATGGGTTATGCATACATGCATATAAATCCTTTGGTCAATCTCATCCCACCCCACCTGCCACCTTCCCTCTGAGATTTGTTAGTCTGTTCCATGCTTC
>NW_005353175.1:0-210 GCF_000412655.1 Myotis brandtii | reverse complement strand
TTGGTCAGATACATGCAAAAAAAAATGAAACTAGATCGCCAACTTAGTACACCATACACAAAAACAAACTCAAAATAACTAAAGGACTTAAATGTAAGACGGGAAACCATAAAAATCCTACAAGACTCCATAGGCAGCAAAGAAGCAGACATATGTTGTAGCAATATTTTTATCGACACAGCTCCTAGGGCAATGGAGACTAAGGAGAAA
>NW_005353174.1:0-273 GCF_000412655.1 Myotis brandtii | reverse complement strand
GGAAACTCCATACTGTTCTCCACATTGGTTGCACCAGCAGTGAACGAAGGTTCCTTTTTTTCTGCATCCTCGCCAGCACTTGTCATTTGTTGATGATAAACATTCCAACAGGTGTGAGATGGTACCTCATTGTCATTTTGATTTGCATCTCTCAGATGATTAGTGACTTTGAGCATGTTTTCACATGTCTTTTGGCCTTCCTTATCTCCTCTTTCAAAAGTATCTATTAAGGCCCGGTGCCCATTTTTTGATTGGGTTGTTTATCTTCCTTTT
>NW_005353173.1:0-322 GCF_000412655.1 Myotis brandtii | reverse complement strand
GTGTGTGTGAGGGAGAGAGAGGGGGAGGGAGGAGGGGGCTCATCTGGTACATCAAGTCCCAGTCTTGCCCTGGAACTTGGACATGCCCTTTGTTGACAGAGGAATGTCTAAACCCGAAGAGAATTTGTATAAAAATTAGAATCGGCCCAGCCGGTGTGGCTCAGTGACTGAGCATTGACCTATGAACCAGGAGGTTCGATTCCCGGTCAGGACACGTGCCTGGATTGAGGGCTCAATCCCTGGTGTGGGGTGTGTAGGAGGCAGCCGACCCATGATTCTCTCTCTTCATGGGTGTTTCTGTCTCTCCCTCTCCCTCCCTCTC
>NW_005353172.1:0-380 GCF_000412655.1 Myotis brandtii | reverse complement strand
AGCCTGGTGCAGAGCCTGAGCAGGTGGTGTGGCCTCGGGCCTGAGCCCGCAGCCCTCTGGCCTGAGTCTGAATCGTTCTTCCCTGGAGCGACGTTTTTCCGCGCGTGTGTGTACAAGTCAGGGTTTTGTTTTGGTTTGTTTTTACCCCAGAGACTGAAGGAATCGCCAGCGTTATCTTTCGTGTTTTTGAATCATCCTCTGTGCTTCTCTGATTTTTTGGTTGATAGTAGCTTCCCGAGTCCCGGGAAGTCTCCCTCTCCCCAGAGTCAGGAGCACCACCCCAGGTCCACCCGTGCCTTTGTTATTGCTGTGAGTCCGGGTTTTATTTAGACAAATACCCAGTGGTCCCGGGCGCCAGCTTAGCAAAATCTTGCAGGAGG
>NW_005353171.1:0-251 GCF_000412655.1 Myotis brandtii | reverse complement strand
GTGAGCTCATTTGTGCCTGGTTGGTCCCCATTCCTCTATTGCAAGCTCATTTGTGCCTGGCTGGTCCCCATTCCTGTCTCCCCAGTGTTGAATGTCTGAGCCATTAAGGTGTGACAGTGTGAAGACCATTTGCATATTAGCTCTTTATTATATAGGACTAGAGGCCTGGTGCATAAAATTCATTCAAGGGGGTGGGGGGGTTCCCTTCAGCCAAGCCTGTACCCTTTCCAATCCAGGACCCCTTGGGGGAT
>NW_005353170.1:0-268 GCF_000412655.1 Myotis brandtii | reverse complement strand
GGGGATCAAGCCTGAAACCCAGACATGTGCCCTTGACTTGAATTGAACCCAGGACCCTTCAGTCCGCAAGCCTATGCTCTATCCACTGAGTCAAACTGGCTAGGGTGAAAATGGAGATTTAGAAAGCTTAGAAACTTAACCCGTCTGAAAAGAAGTAAGAAATGGTGGACCTTGAAAATGACTTCAGATTTTCTCACTGTTCAAAATATAGTCAAGCACTGCTGCAGTTAGATATTTTACTCTTTGTTCTCCCTGTGTGATCTACAAT
>NW_005353169.1:0-249 GCF_000412655.1 Myotis brandtii | reverse complement strand
TCACCCCATGAGGGTGTGGCCATCCTGGGTGAAGGGCCTGATGGGCCACACCCCCTTCAGGGTGGGGGTCCCCGCTGGGGTGTCTGGCCAGCCTGAGGGAGAGGCTGAGGGCTGTTTTCAGGCTGGCCACAGCCCCTTCAGGGTGGGGGTCCCCACTGGGGTGCCTGGCAAGCCTGGGTGAAGGGCTGAGGGCTGTTTGCCAGCTGGCCACTGCCCCGGGAAACCCAGGCTCCCAGACCCTCCTTGAGC
>NW_005353168.1:0-669 GCF_000412655.1 Myotis brandtii | reverse complement strand
CTCCCTTCCTCTCTGTAAAAAATCAATAAGGTATATTAAAAAAAAAGAAATACCATATTAAATGGAGGGTGGACTTTTTCCAATGTACTAAAAGAACCAAATAAGTTTAGTTTCTAAATATCTTTGGCTTCAAAACAATGCTCATGAGTTAACCATAAAGTGTTGAATAAAACCCCTGATGCAGTTGTATTTGTCTTTCCAATTTAAGGGTCTACATGATCTGGTTCTCACTACCAATCACCCTGATGTCTGATGGCATTTCCCACAACCCAGGGCTGTGTGCTTGCATTGCCCACTATGCTTGCAATGCAGGCTGTTTGGATGTGCTGTTTCTACTTCCTGGAATTCCCTCTTCTGGAAAGCTCTAAATCTGGCCTTCTTTTTGCAAGTCTCTGTTCAAATGCCATGTCATCAGAGGTCTTTCCCAATCACTCCCTAAATAAAGGAGCAACCCCCTAGTCCCAGCATTTCCCATCACCCTTTGTCTACTTTGTTTTCCATAGCATTCCGTGGCATGTGGTGTATTACGTGTCTTTTGATATTGTTTATTATTCATCTCTCCCTATCTCTCTCTCTTCAACTAGAGCTGAGACTTATCTGTTCTTTTGTATTGCAGTAGCTCCTATGTTTGCGAGTATATATTGATTGACTGCATGGATTTAATTCTAC
>NW_005353167.1:0-204 GCF_000412655.1 Myotis brandtii | reverse complement strand
GGTGGGTGCTGTTCACAGCTGTGGTGCCTCTTCTGGCTGGTGGAGGGAGGCTTCGTACACAGTAACTGTTCCCCAGGCAGAGCATGTGGTGATCAGGAGGCCGCTGTTGCTTGAATCTGCTTTGGGGGAAGTCTAATCTTTCCGTGGGGGGAAGCAGGTCTCGTCCAAGTTCATGTTGTCGCGCTGCTTGAGAGCCGTTGCCTC
>NW_005353166.1:0-254 GCF_000412655.1 Myotis brandtii | reverse complement strand
TTGGAGAGCTGGTTTCGGCCCGATCCTGCTGGCCAGGTGGAGGGACCTGACTGGTGCATGAATTTGTGCACCGGGCCTCTAGTTTAAAAATAAACAAGGGCCCTAGCTGGTTTGGTTCAGTGGATAGAGTGTCAGCCTATGGACTGAAGGGTCCCAGGTTTGATTCTGGCCAAGGGCACATGCCCGTGTTGTAGGCTCGAGTCCCAATAGGGGATGAGCAGGAGGCAGCCGATCAATGATTCCCTCTCCTCATT
>NW_005353165.1:0-593 GCF_000412655.1 Myotis brandtii | reverse complement strand
CAATGAAGGGGAAAACGGGCCTGGCTGGTTCCACACCCACAGCCGTGCAGACCCGGCAGGGCCCGGCCTCCCTCTCTCTCTCCAGGTCTATTTGCCTCTGGCTGCAGAGCCCGGTCTCCACCGAGGACCTTTCATTCCGACAGCTGACCGTGTGTCGATAAGGACGCCACCATCTGCCTCGTGTGCACATCAGCCCAAGTCTCTCTCGGCGTCACCGTGTGCCTGCTCCTCACCATCCGCACGGACTCGACTCCTCGGGGTGCCCCCTCCTCGCCTGGGCCTGTGTCAGGGTCTTGTAGCGAGTTTCCTTCATGGGGCTCACTCCCTTTTCTCCACGGAGCCCCTGCCACCCGCATACCCTCCCAGACCCAGAGGGCCTCCCTGACATTCTCACTCTTTCGTCTGCCTCACCTCCAATCTGTGCCCAAGTCTGGGACGTCTATCCCCGAGCACCTCCTCCCTCCCTTCCCTCTTCATTTCCCAGCCCCGTCATCAGCACATTCCATCTAACGGCCCGGACACTCACCCCAGTGCAATCTCGCTCTGCGTGTCCACCCCCACTCAGTGTGTCCACCCCCTCTGCTTGTCCACCC
>NW_005353164.1:0-306 GCF_000412655.1 Myotis brandtii | reverse complement strand
GCAGTCAGACATCTCTCTCACAATCCAGGACTGCTGGATCCTAAGCGCTCACCTGCCTGCCTGCCTGATAGCCCCAAACTGCTTCTGCCTGCCAGCCTGTTCACTCCCTAACCACTCCCCTGCCGACCTGATGATGCCTAACTGCTCCCCTGCCAGCCCAATTGCCCCCAACTGTCTTTCCCTGCTGGCCTGATCACCTCCTACTGCCTTCCCCTGCTGGCCCGATTGCACCCAACTGCCCTCCCCTGCTGGCCTTTTGCTCCTAACTCCCCTTCCCTGCAGGCCTGATCGCCCACAACTGCCCTC
>NW_005353163.1:0-285 GCF_000412655.1 Myotis brandtii | reverse complement strand
CTACACCATACTTGCAAAGTGTAAAAAAGAAAATGCAATTTGATGAAATAAATTCTACATTTAAAGAGCTCAAACCATTGCAACAAAAAAATAAAGATACCTAAGAATAAACTTAACTAAGGAGGTAAAAGACCTGTACTTGGAAAACTATAGGACATTGAAAAAAGATATAGAAAAAAAAAAATAAAGAGCTCAAGTTTCTAATACCAGTTAGACGTTCTCAGCGACTTCAAGACAAGACGTCTAAATTGCCCGATATGTTAAAAGACCATTATCCTTGTGTGT
>NW_005353162.1:0-248 GCF_000412655.1 Myotis brandtii | reverse complement strand
GCTGACCTCATATAGAACAGGTTGGATGTGTTCCTTCCTCTTGGATTTTTTGGGATATTTGGAGCAGCATAGGTTATAGTTCTTTGAATGTTTGGTAAAACTCCCCTGTAAAGCTATCTGAACCAGGGCTTTTGTTTGCTGGGAGGTTTTTTAATTATTATTATTGTCTAAAGTTTTACATATGTCTCCTTTTTCCCTGGTTGATATTCTGCCCAGCCATTCTCACCCTGGGCAAGCCCCCACCGCCC
>NW_005353161.1:0-276 GCF_000412655.1 Myotis brandtii | reverse complement strand
CATGCATACAAGTCCTTTGGTTGATCTCTTATGCCTCTCCACCTCCCACCATCCCCTGCCTGCCCTCTGAGGTTTGATAGTCTGCTCGATGCTTCTCTGTCTCTGGATGTATTTTTGTTCATCAGTTTATATTGCTCATTGTATTCCACCAATTAGTGAGGTCAGGTGATATTTATCTTTCTCTGACTGGCTTATTTCACTTAGCATATTGCTCTCCATGTCCATCTGTGCTGTTGTGGATAGTAAGAGTTCCTTCTTTTTTACAGCAGTGTAGTA
>NW_005353160.1:0-1160 GCF_000412655.1 Myotis brandtii | reverse complement strand
ATTTCTTTAAACTAACCAATAACAATCAAAGGACGTGTGCACCATAGATTTGACCACATCCTGTGTAACAAGACCCGACTTGCACCTGGCCAATCGGCAGGGCCCACAGTCATCTCTCCTCCCCTCACTCCACCTCCTATTAAAAACCCCTTTTTTCCCATGGGCGGTCTCTCTCGTCTCGCCGTTGCGTCGGTAGAGGCTGGGAGCCAGACCCGGGTCTGTAACAATAATAAAAGACTCTCTGCTTTTGCATCGGACTTGGCTGGCTCCCTGGTGGTCTATTGGGGATCTTGAAATCTGGGCATAACATTTGGGGGCTCACCGGGATCCCCAAGACCATCTAAGGACCCCCGATCCGAAGAGTCTGACTTACCGCGGTAGGTGTCTGTGTAGTTGTGTGTTTTGTATCTGTCCTGTGTGAGCTCACTTCTGAAATCTGTAATTGCCCGCAAACGGTCTAAGTGGATGCACTGGGGGATCATGGGCGGGAGGAGTCGGGGGACGCCCCGTTCCTGCATCTGGAGGGGTGTAGCTTTGCTTCTGTGGCGTCGGAAGGTCTATAGAAACCCCTCAATCTGAGACAGGCGGGTCGCTCCTGCTGGTTGGCGCGCAGCCATCGTCGAGCTTTCGGTTTTTGCTTCCATGGAGTTGGAACACTGTATTCTTGGGCCCCTTAGTTGTTTGTGTTTGTGTTTTTTTGGTTTTATTTTGTGGACTTACTGGACGGACATTATGAGACAGACTCAAACTACTCCTTTAAGCATTATGGTCAATCATTTTAAAGAGGTAAAGGGAAGAGCCAGCTACCTCAGTGCGGAGGTCCGGAAGGACCGGTGGCAGACTGTTTGTTCCAGGGAGTGGTCGACTTTTAATGTTGGGTGGCCGCCGGAGGGGACTTTCGATCTCCCCACCATCCACCGGGTTAGGGACGTCATCTCCCAACCCAAAGAGGGATATCCTGGTCAACTCTCTTACATTGTTACTTGGTAGGACCTCGTGGAAAACCCACCATCTTGGCTTAGGCCCTTCCTACCTCCATGCCCTCTGGAGCCAGAACCCATTCTTGCCTTGCAGGAAGCGGAGAAGAAGGAGAAGAAAGCCACCCTGCCGTCAGCTCCAGCTTCCCCCTACCCGGTTTTGCAGGGGGGAACTGGAGAAGA
>NW_005353159.1:0-247 GCF_000412655.1 Myotis brandtii | reverse complement strand
GACCTAGAACAAACTCTTCAAAAATTCATATGGAATTAATAATTCTCCCCATTAGCTGCAGCAATCCTGAAAAAGAAGAACAAAGTTGGAGGAATCACAATACCAGATATCACAAGTGGCTATATTACAAAGCCACTGTTCTTAAAACTGCCTGTTTCTGGCACAAGAACAGACATATAAATCAATGGAACAGACCAGAGAACACAAAAGTCAACCCTAGCCATTATGCTCAATTAATATTTGACAA
>NW_005353158.1:0-232 GCF_000412655.1 Myotis brandtii | reverse complement strand
TCATTACACTGGCATGATTGGTTGAATCACTCACTCAGTCTTAGGCCCCTTCCCCTCCAGGAGGTCAGACTGACAATTCCATGTTTGGTCTTTCTGGCATAACCAGCCCCATTGAGTGGTCTCACAAACTATTAGGTATAGTCCAAGGGGCTCACCATGAACATGAAAGGCACTCCTACCACTTGGGAAATCCCAAGGGGCTACTTCCCAGGACTCAGGAACAAAGGCCAGT
>NW_005353157.1:0-224 GCF_000412655.1 Myotis brandtii | reverse complement strand
TCTAAGTCTATTTAATGTTACCAGCATCAGGCAGGTCAAGCACACTGTAGCAGGTTGCGTTTATCTCGATCGATGCTCCATTTGGTGACGAAGTCTTTCTGGATCGCAGATGGGTCCGCTGACCAGACGTGGGTGTGATGGACCCAGGTCGCGACATTGTCTATCTATTTTGAGAGCGGTGGGGTCATCAGCACCACGGTGTAGGGACTCTTCCAACGTGGCTC
>NW_005353156.1:0-251 GCF_000412655.1 Myotis brandtii | reverse complement strand
ATGCAAATTGTCCCCATGGGAGTTCAACCAGGAGACTTGGAGTTTGATTGCTTGCTATGACATACACTGACCACCAGGGCATGGCGCGGAATGAAGGTAGGCCTCGGCTGGCAGCTGGCAGCTGGGGAAGGAAGACCCCAGCTGACAGCCGGAAGGCTCTGATAGACCCTGATCACTGGCCAGGCCTAGGGACTCTACCCATGCACTAACTTCGTGCACTAGGCCTCTAGTATATAATAAAGCCTTGTCAT
>NW_005353155.1:0-745 GCF_000412655.1 Myotis brandtii | reverse complement strand
TCTCTCTCTCTCTCTCTCTCCTGCTCCCTTCTTCTCTGACATCAATAAAAAAAGAAGAAGAAAGGTGATGTGACCTGCCCCATGCTTTGGCTGGTAGCACACAGGCGGGGGTAGGAAGGCCCCGGGCAGCTGAGCTGAGCTGAGCCCGCGGGTCTCTCAGAACTGGGACCTGGAGGACACTCTGCAGTCGGCCCCCGGGTGTGGGTTTCAGAAAACGGTCAGCTTATGAGCAGAGCCGGTTCAGCTGGAGTCCAGCGCACATTCGAATCCCTTAATACGTCCGGGCGGAGCGGAGGACACACACTGACTGAGGCCCCGGCACTGGCCTCTCGGGGTCGGAGTCCCTGGGAGGCAAAGGGGCTGAGCTCACTAACGCGTGCGCGGCGCTCACCCGCTCCGCCCGGGGCCTGTGGACTCTGACACTCCCGTGAGTTCACACTGAACATGCTTGTTTGCTTTGTTTTTAATATATTTTTATTGACTTCAGCGAGGAAGGGAGAGGGAGAGAGAGAGAAACATCATGATGAGAGAGAATCATGGAGCGGCTGCCTCCTGCACACCCCACCCTGGGGATCGGGCCCATAACCCGGGTATGTGCCCCGACTGGGAATCAAACCCTGACCTCCTGGTTCATAGGTCGATGCTCAACCACTGAGCCACACCGGCCGGGCACATTGAACATCCTTAGACCCAGAGTCCTCTCACAACGGATGGCATGCAATCCTTTCGAGTGGTGCATGTGGCC
>NW_005353154.1:0-230 GCF_000412655.1 Myotis brandtii | reverse complement strand
CAATTTTAGTATATGTGCTGCCGAAGCGAGCACTATTGGTTGCTTCTTGGATGTGTGCCATGGAACCAGCAACCCAACCTATCTTATGTCCCATGGATCGAACCCACAACCTTGGCATATCAGGATGATGCTCTAACCAACTGAGCTACCCAGCCAGGGCATGTCCCCCCTTCCCCCCTCGAATTCATGTTGAAATCCTAATGCTCCAGGTGATGGCGTTAGGTCAGTGG
>NW_005353153.1:0-346 GCF_000412655.1 Myotis brandtii | reverse complement strand
TTGGAAGTGTTCTTTCCTCTTGAATTTTTTGGAATAGACTAAGGAGGATAGGTTTTAGTTCTGCCTTGAATGTTTGGTATAACTCCCCTGTGAAGCCGTCTGGCCCAGGGCTTTTGTTTGCTGGAAGCTTTTTATTTACTGCTTCATTTTCTTTGATACTTATGGGCCTATTGAAATTTTTAGATTCTTCCTGATTGAGTTTTGGAATGTTTTATTTTTCTAGGAATATGTCCATTTCCTCCAGGTAGTCTAGTTTGTTGGAGTAGAGTTGGTAATAATATTTTTTTAACAATCATTTCTGTTTCTGTCGGGTCTGTTGTTATTTCTCCTCTATCATTTCTAATTT
>NW_005353152.1:0-225 GCF_000412655.1 Myotis brandtii | reverse complement strand
GGGATGTCCAACTGCCGGTTTAGGCCCAATCCCTGAAATTGGGTCTAAACCGGCAGTCGGACATCCCCCAAGAGGTCCTGGATTGGAGAGAGTGCAGACTGGGCTGAGGGGAACCCTCCCCCATGCACGAATTTCATGCATCAGGCCTCTAATATATATATAATCTGTATATCTCACATATTATCCGGCCTTAATAAAAAAGATTATCTTGCCATTTATGACAAC
>NW_005353151.1:0-236 GCF_000412655.1 Myotis brandtii | reverse complement strand
AGAACTCACAGTTACATGTTTTCTTAAGTAAATTGTCTAAGAAAAGAAGGAAATATTTCTATTTCCTTATTTTCAACTAGTAGCCCTGTGCATGAATCCGTGCATGAGTAGCTCGCTGCCGCCTGCCTCAGCTGGCCACCCCACCTACCGCTGCTGGTAGCTCTCCGCCGCAGCTCGCGGCTCCACCCTCCTATAGCTTTCCCCACTCTTAGCTCGCTGCCCCGCCCTCCTGTAGC
>NW_005353150.1:0-227 GCF_000412655.1 Myotis brandtii | reverse complement strand
GATGCCTGCCATGTTCCATGCACGCCCCCTGGTGGTCGGTGCACATCATAGTGACCAGTTCGGTTGTTCAGTTGTTTTGCCGTTAGGTCTACTTGCATATTAGATTTTTATATATAGAGATGCATATGTATGAGGTGATTTAGCAATCTGATGATAAAGATAAAGTACATGAATTATCATATGGGTTCATTTTTTTTCATTTTATGGATTTGTAATCAAACACTATA
>NW_005353149.1:0-228 GCF_000412655.1 Myotis brandtii | reverse complement strand
ATCGATTGGTTGCCTCCTGCATGTGCCCCAACCAGGGACCAGGTTGGGGAGGAACCTGCAATCAAGGCATGTGCCCTTGACCTGTATCAAACCGGGGACCCTTTGCTCCGCAGGCTGATGCTCTATCTACTGAGCCAAACCAGCCAGGGCTATTAAAAAATGTATTGAGCCCTAGCTGGTTTGGCTCATTGACTTAGTGGATAGAGCGTCGGCCTGAGGACTGAAGGG
>NW_005353148.1:0-208 GCF_000412655.1 Myotis brandtii | reverse complement strand
TGGATTGTTTTTATTGTAGTTTATTTCTAAAATTATGTCATTGTGGTCTTAGAAGATGCTTGGTATGTTTTCAGTCTTCTTGATTTTGGGGAGACTTTGCTTGTGACCCAATATGTTGTCTATTTTTGAAAATGTCCCATATGCACTTGAGTACAATCCATGGCTTTGTGCTGAAGTGTTCTGAAGATGTCAATTAAGTCCACCTGAT
>NW_005353147.1:0-234 GCF_000412655.1 Myotis brandtii | reverse complement strand
ATCACAAGGACAAACTCTAGACAGAGTAGGCCTATTCTTACCTGAATCCATTTTCAGACATGTTCAGTTCTATGTTGCTTTCTCTCGAGTTTGAAGAGCGTGTGGCGTTAAAGTTGTAAATACTGCATCACAAGGGAAATTAGTCAAGCACTCTGAAAGTATTTTTGCTCTTAAGATGGTATACATGGAGATATTAGAATAATTTTAATCAATTTATTAGTCATTGTTTTTATC
>NW_005353146.1:0-206 GCF_000412655.1 Myotis brandtii | reverse complement strand
ATTGTATGCTCTTGCCTCCTTTGTCAAATATTAAGTGTAATGGCTTGAGTCAATTTCTGGGGTCTCTGTCCTGTTCCACTGATATATATGCCAGTTCTCGTGCCAGTACCAGGCTGTTTTGATTATGGTGACTTTGTAGTATAACTGGAAATCTGGTATTGTGAGTCCCCCAACTTTGTTCTTCTTTCTCAAGATTACTGCAGCTA
>NW_005353145.1:0-267 GCF_000412655.1 Myotis brandtii | reverse complement strand
GGTCGCGACCCACAGGTTGAGAACCGCTGCTATAGCCTCTCCCTACAGCTCACCTTTTTATTTTTAAGCTACTATAATGAAAGTAAAACTTAAAACATCAAGAACAAAACTCTGGCTATTAAAACAACAAAACAATGCCAATGCAAAACCCAAACTACAGACATGTTAACATTTTAAAACTTGAACATCAAGAACAAAGCTCTGGCTATTAAAATAATAACAAAACAATTCAGCAATGAGAGAGAAATCAAACTACAGACATGTTAA
>NW_005353144.1:0-225 GCF_000412655.1 Myotis brandtii | reverse complement strand
GGAGCTGCCCCCTGGTGGTCAGTGCTCTCCTACAGGGCAAGCTCCCCTCAGCCACAAGTCGGGCTGACAGGCTGTGAGCACAGTGGTGGGGGCAGGAGCCTCTCCCACTTCCTTGGCAGCACTAAGGATGTCCGACTGCGGCTTAGGCCTGCTCCCCTAATCCATTAGTCTGACATTCCCAAGGGCTTCCGGGCTTCCAGAGCGAAGTCTGACTGCCAGCTTAGA
>NW_005353143.1:0-223 GCF_000412655.1 Myotis brandtii | reverse complement strand
AGTTCACCTGCTCCACCATCCTGCTGCGGCTGACGCCCGCCATGTTCCTCGCTCTGCTGCCTGCTGCTGACGCCCGCCATGTTCCTCGCTCTGCAGCCTGCTGCTGATGTCCGCCATGTTCTGCACGCACCCCCTGGTGGTCAGCACATGTCATAGGGACTGGTTGTTCGGTTGTTCGATTGTTTGGTTGTTCCACTGATTGGTCTATTTGCATATTAGGGTT
>NW_005353142.1:0-978 GCF_000412655.1 Myotis brandtii | reverse complement strand
TCCTAGACTGTTCCAGGAAGGCTCCCACACCGCTTTGGACCTTTCCTCTGTCTAGAATGCTCTTCCCACAGATATGCCCTTGGTTTTCCCTCATCTCCTTCAACTCTCTGCTCAAATCTCACAGTCTCAGAGGCCTACCCTCACCAGTTCAGTACTGCAGCCTTCCCTTCCCATCCCTGCAGAACACCATCATCCTGCTTTTTCTTTTCTACAGTGCTCAGCACTAAGATACTGATATTTTACTCATTCATCATGTTTTATGATTTCATCTGTCTCCTTCCACAAGAATGTAAAGTCCACTAAAGTAGAAGCATTTGCTCTGTTTAATGATGTATTCAGATCGGAGTATCTGGTACATAATATGTGCTAAATAATATTTATTGAGTGAATGAATGAGTTTGAATGGTGTGAAGATTTATTATATTTAAAAATCATGGTGACTGCCTATATTAGAAATACATGTTACGTATTTACAGAAATCTTTCAAAAGATCTATGCCTTTCAGTGTATTCTGGGGGAAAGGCAATTGAAATGTTCATTCTTACCTCCACTTGTAACCAGTAACCTCATCCAAAATTAGAACATGTAACATGAGAAATAAATCAGTGTGACCTCTAAGAAGCTCCTTGCACTAAATATTCAATAATTATTATGCTATAGAAGTATAACTTTAATGATTAAAAAAATAAAGTTAACTTGATCATTAGGGAATATAGTGATGTTTCTGATAAAGAATGGTCTTTCACTATAAAACTTCATACGTGAGTGATTTGTTGTTGTTGGGAAGGAAACACATATCATACATAGTCTCAAATTATCAATCATTTTACCCAAGAAGTCAATAAGAATATGATTATTCTTCTGAAGGAAACGCAAATATCACTCTATCTACACGTTCTTAGCTAATCTTGAATACTATATTCAAGATTAGTATATTCAAAAACTTGGAGGGACCTGGAGAGTATTATGCTAAGCAAA
>NW_005353141.1:0-354 GCF_000412655.1 Myotis brandtii | reverse complement strand
GGTTGTTCCTTACAACATACTTTTTGAGGTCCAAGTCAGTGTTGCCAAATTTATTTGGATTACTTTTTTTACGTTACTTTGTTTGGCTGATGTCCACGTACACAAAAGTCGCTTGTCTCGAACTATGAACCAGGAGGTCATGGTTCAATTCCTGATCAGGACACATGCCTGGGTTGCAAGCTCAACCTCCAGTAGGGGGCATGCATGAGGCAGCCAATCAATGATTATCTTTCATATCTGATGTTTCTATCTCTCCCTCTCCCTTATTCTCTGAAATCAATTAAAAATATATTAAAAAATAGAATGTCACGGGGGGAGGGAGGAAACATATGTAATACTCTTTGTAATACTTTA
>NW_005353140.1:0-325 GCF_000412655.1 Myotis brandtii | reverse complement strand
TGGCCTGGTCGCCCCTAACTGCCCTCCTCTGCTGGCCATCTTGTGGCGGTCATCTTTGACCACGTGGGGTTGGCCATCTTGTGTGTTGGGGTGATGGTCAATTTGCATATTACCTCTTTATTATATAGAATAGTAAGGAAAGTAACATCCTATATAATAAAAGGCTAATATGCAAATTGTCCATTCAACCGGGAGTTCCACCACTCGCTATGATGTGCACTGACCACCAGGGGATGGCGTGGAACATGGCGGGTGTCGGCGATGTGGCACTGGCAGCAGGCGGCAGTTGAGGCACTGCCAGCCCTGATGGGCCCTGACGAGAGCG
>NW_005353139.1:0-241 GCF_000412655.1 Myotis brandtii | reverse complement strand
TGCCGGCCTGGTCACCCTTAACTGCCCTCCCCTGCAGTCCTGGTCCCCCCATAACTGCCCTCCTCTGCAGGCCTGATCGCCCCCAACTGCCCTCTCTTGCAGGGCTGGTCCCTCCCAACTGCCCTTTCCTGCTGGCCTGATTGCCCACAACTGCCCTCCCCTGAAGGCCTGGTCCCCCAAACTGCCCTCCTTTGCAGGTCTGGATCCCCCCAACTTCCCTCCCCTGCAGGCCTGGTCCCCC
>NW_005353138.1:0-468 GCF_000412655.1 Myotis brandtii | reverse complement strand
CCTTAAATTGTGTCTTCTGTAGTAGCAAGTGTGCAAGAAGTGGGTGATAAAAGAATCAATTTTATTAAATATGTCAATTACTAATCTGCAATCTTTATTGACGATACCCATATAACTCTTTTAGGCTATTTAAAAACATACAGACCGAGCCTTCGGTGGATTGAATGTGGAGGTGATAACTATCAGTGAAGCACCATAAATGTTGGGAAAAGTGGGGGTTCTCAGTGGTAAGGTGTCGGGCTGTGAAAAAGTGGGGATGTTCAGTGATAAGGTGTTGGGAGGTGAAAAACTAAAGTCTAGCTCATTTGAGGCAGAATACTCAAAATGATGAGTCACTGATCCTGCTTCAGCTTCTCTGCAGAAGAGAAGTCATGTGCACAATGACTTAAGGTATAAGCAAGGAATTCTGTCTCACATCCCAGTGCATCTCATCATCATATATTCATTACAATTGTAAAGCAAGGGGGG
>NW_005353137.1:0-213 GCF_000412655.1 Myotis brandtii | reverse complement strand
TTGCTTAAAGTATTACAAAGAATATTAAGTATGTTTCCTATTTTTTCCCCCTTGACTTTCCTCCGGACTCCCCTACCCCCCAGTGTCTTGTGTCCATTGGTTATGCTTATATGCATGCATATAAGTCCTTCGGTTGATCTTTTACACCCCCCACCCCAACGCTCCCCACCTTCCCACTGTAGTTTGACAGTCTGTTCGATGCTACTCTGCCTC
>NW_005353136.1:0-234 GCF_000412655.1 Myotis brandtii | reverse complement strand
TAATTAGACCAAACAGCAGAACGACTGTCCAGATGACTTTCCCAATGACTGTCTGGATGATCTCCTGGACAAAGCCAGGGCTGCGAGGGTCAAGGCAGCCAGGGCTGCAAAGGCCGAGCCCCTTGCATGAATTTCATGCTTCAGGCCTCTAGTGCAGCTATAAAAAAGAAGGATCACTTACCCTTTGAGACAACATTGAGGGACCTGGAGAGTAATATGCTAAGTGAAATAAGC
>NW_005353135.1:0-646 GCF_000412655.1 Myotis brandtii | reverse complement strand
CTCCCCCTCTCCCTTCCTCTCTGAAATGAATAAAAATCAATTTAAAAAATAATAATAATAAAAACAAATTAAAAAAAACACCAAAATCCCTTTTTCCTAAACAACCCGTCTCCACCGACCGTTGCCACAAAACACACACACACACACACAACGGGCCACGTTCCCCACCTGGAAATCGCTAGGATTATTGCTTAATCCTCCGAGAGATGAGGGAGGCTGTCCCCCCAAAGCCCCCCTAAATTGCACTGAGCCCCAAACGGTGGAAAAAATTATCCAAAAAAACCCTTTTGCCCGCCAACAACCCAACTAGCCTCTCTTTGCTTTCGAATTGTCAGGCCCCTGGGATTGTCCCAGAATAAACGTACGTTTCTTCTTCTTTCTCTATTTCTTCTTTTATTTTATTTTATTTTTTTCTTAAAAAATGGCTTGATGATTCTGGCCTCCGCGCCTGCATTTATCATAAGGAAAGAAAAAACCCAAACCTTTAAAGATTTAAAAAAAAATAAGGACGGTAAGGAGTCGTGTTTCCTGGATTGTTGGACACGGTTCCATCTCCTTGGGGATAAATTCCGGACAATGGGAGGCGGCTGAGGAAGATGTGATTGTATAATCCTTCATTTTTTATTTTTATTTTTTCCAGGGATGA
>NW_005353134.1:0-260 GCF_000412655.1 Myotis brandtii | reverse complement strand
ATTCAACCCACCAGATTTGAAAACTTTTTAAATGTCTGAGGACACCATGTTTTGGGAGGGAAAAAGCAACTTTCATAACTACACATACAGAGTGTCATTTATACAAAGCTTTAAAACAGGGTTGGGGATCCAAAGGGCCGTACAAGCCCCAAGAAATCCTTTGGTCTGACCCTGCCAAGACATTAGGGGTGAGTTAAAGAAATGTTTGATCAAATGTATAATCAAATAATTTTTAATTTGAGAATTTTATATGGCCCAAG
>NW_005353133.1:0-309 GCF_000412655.1 Myotis brandtii | reverse complement strand
ACAAGATGGCAGTGCCCAGTCTCCTCAGCCCTGCCAGGGCGGCAGGCATGCAGCACCTGCCTCCAGGGTCCCCTCAGCCCCCCAGCCACCCAGGGTGGGCCTGAGGTGCATGCAAGCCTCGGATGGCGGCTGCCCAGCTGCCCCAGGCCACCCGAGGCTCAGGTAACCAGGGCTGGCCGAGGCTTGCTCCACTGGCAGTGGCAGCAGCAGAGGTGTGATGGGGTATCGCCTTCCCCTGATCACCGGGTCGCCTCCCGCCCTGAGGGCTCCCTGACTGTGAGAGGGGACAGGCCGGGCTGAGGGACCCCC
>NW_005353132.1:0-271 GCF_000412655.1 Myotis brandtii | reverse complement strand
GCCCCTCACCCAGGCTGGCAAGGCACCCCAGTGGGGAGCCCCACCCTGAAGAGGGTGTGGCCAACCTGAAAATGGCCCTCAGCCCCTCACCCAGGCTGGCCAGGCACCCTAGTGGGACCCCCACCCTGATCTGGGACACCCTGCAGGGCACACCAGCCGGCTCCCACCCATGCACCAGGCCTCTATCTATGCTAATAAAAGGGCAATGTGCTAATTATACTGGGAGACCTTCTAGGAGACCTTCCAGACATTCTTCTGGACAAAGCCATGA
>NW_005353131.1:0-826 GCF_000412655.1 Myotis brandtii | reverse complement strand
TTGGAGAGGTTGGCAAAATAACTGTGGTGCTTCCCAATGACCCATTCTCATATAGGTGAGAGGGAGTTGGACAGAAGATGTCAAAAGACCTCTCCAGGTACCCTCTCACTCCCTCCCCCCAGAAACCACTGTCCTGAGCACTCCTCAACCCCACTTAAGACAACCCCAGACTATGAGAAGAACAAACGTTACTAAGGAATAATGACATCAAAATGTAGTGCAGACCCCTACGGTTTGGCTCAGTGGTCAGAGCATCAGCCTGTGGACCGAAGGGTGTTGGGTTTGATTCCTGGTCGAGGGCATGTACCTCGGTTGCAGGCTCGATCCTGGGCCCTGGTCAGGGTGTGTGCGGGAGGCAACCAATTATGTGTCTCTCTCACATTGATGTTTTTCTCTCCCCCCTTCTCCCTCCCTTTCTTTCTTTCTTTTTAAATATTTTTTATTGATTTCAGAAAGGAAGGGAGAGGGAGAGAGAGAGAGAAACATCAATGATGAGAGAATCATTGATTGGCTGCCCTTGCATGCCCCTCACTGGGGACTGAGCCTGCAACCCGGGCATGTGCCCTGACCAGGAATCGAATCATGATATCATGGTTTGTAGGTCAACGCTCAACTACCGAGCCACGCTGGCCGGGCCTCCCTCCCTTTCACTCTCTCTAAATATCAATGGAAAAAATGTCCTCTGGTGAGGATTAAAAAAATAAAAGTAGTACAGAGGTGGTAACTAGTGTGCAGGATTACCGTGGGAGCAGAGATGGGACCGTATACTCCGCACCAGGCCTGAGGAGACAGATAGGGTTCTCTGGTGTTAGCAGCACACAGCAGA
>NW_005353130.1:0-262 GCF_000412655.1 Myotis brandtii | reverse complement strand
TAAAATAAAATAAAAAAAAAAGAAAGCACATGCCTCTGTCTCTGGTCCAGCCATTGGGACCTGAGGCCAAGAGCCCTTTTGTTCCCCTGCCACATGGGAATCCCCTGCAGGGCCCATCCCTGGGGCAGGCAGGGGGCACTCCCCTTGGAGGTGTGGTGAAGACAGAAGTGGCAGCAGGGCCCTGGCATCCTGAGACCAGGCTGAGCTGTTTTGGGAAAGAAACCACCTTTACCTGACAGCCTGGAAGAAGCTCAGGGCCAGC
>NW_005353129.1:0-256 GCF_000412655.1 Myotis brandtii | reverse complement strand
CCAGGGTGTCTGCTTTCTGAGCTCTAACTCCAAAGCCCCTGATCCTGGCTTCTGCTCACACATCTCCAGTCCACTCTGCCCTCCCTCTGCCGGAGCACAAGGTGGGTGGCTCCACAGGGAATTTTGTGCGTTGGCCCTTTAAGAGAATAACTGATTTTCCAGCCATCATTCCCTGAGAGCAGCAACCCTGCTGCTTTTCACAGCCAGATGTTATATTGATACCCTTCTCAGTTCTGGTGCTCTCTGCTGGAGGGCC
>NW_005353128.1:0-243 GCF_000412655.1 Myotis brandtii | reverse complement strand
GTGGCCCGCGGGCCGTAGTTTGAGGACCCCTGATCTGAGCCCTCTGAGGAGGTCCTGAGGCCCTGAGGTAGAAACACTGACATTCAGACATTTGAGAGGAAGAGCGGGAGGAAGGTCACCAGAGACAGGCCACAGTGTTCCAGAGAAGCTTCCCTGTATTGAATGCCCAGAGGTCCGGTTTAAAACACAGAAGTCAGCCTGGCCAACATGGCTCAGTGGTTGAGCCTGGATCTATGAACCAGG
>NW_005353127.1:0-276 GCF_000412655.1 Myotis brandtii | reverse complement strand
CGCCGAGCTCAAAAGGTTCGCCATCACTGTTGTAGATCTATGGATCCATTTTGTTCATCAGTTTATTTCATTCCTTATTCCACATATGAATGAGATCATGTGATACTTATCTTTGTCTAACTGGCTTATTTTACTTAGTATAATACTCTTTAGGTCCTGCCCCCATGATTTCTCAAAGGGTAAGAGATCCTTCTTTTTTACTGCTGCATAATATTCCACAGTATAAATATGTCTCTTTTTTTTTAATCCACTCATCTACTGATGGGCACTGGGGCT
>NW_005353126.1:0-252 GCF_000412655.1 Myotis brandtii | reverse complement strand
AACCATCAGTCTGTTCTTTGTATCTATGAGTCTGTTTTTGTTTTGTTTGTTTATATTGTCCTTTAGATTCTACATATAAGTGACATCATATGGTATTTGTAGGTCTCTGACTGACTTATTTCACTGAGCATAATACCCTGTAGATCCATCCATACTGTCACAAATGGAAAGATTTTGTTCTTTTTTATGGCTGAGTAATATTCCATTGTATGCAAGTACCACAGCTTTTTTATCCACTCTTCTATTGATGGG
>NW_005353125.1:0-312 GCF_000412655.1 Myotis brandtii | reverse complement strand
ACCTGCTTTGCAAGTCTCAAATGTGGTTTTCCAGAGCTGCTTGAAACTAAAAAGTAAAGTTTACTAAATCAAATTATAAAAACTGTTCAATAATCTAAATTTGCCTCATGAAAAATCTAGGGGACAGAATTGAATTAATTAATTGTGTCTGGTATTTTTGAAGTTTATTATTAAGAATATAAGATGTTATCAATCCAAAGAAATGCTAAATATTTAACTTGCCAGCTGAGAGTTTAAAGTTCTGGTTAAATAAATTGGGAGAGATCATATAATTGTAGTAAAATTTCAACATTTGTCTAATTGAAAAAGAGG
>NW_005353124.1:0-223 GCF_000412655.1 Myotis brandtii | reverse complement strand
CCACACCATGGCCTCCACCTCAGCAACCCAGGACTGATTGCTGCGGGGCGCTCCTGGTGCTCTGAGGGTGGGTTCTTCCCTCAGGTCACACGGGAAACAGCTGGGGAGGGCAAAGCCCTTGGCAAAACGACCCAGGATTCAGTGGGTCCACGCTCAGAGGGCTGGTTCCTGCCTCAAACCCCGCCTTCACTGGAAACAGCTCCAGGAAACAGCTCGGGGGAGG
>NW_005353123.1:0-309 GCF_000412655.1 Myotis brandtii | reverse complement strand
CGGGATCTTTTTTATTCCAGATGAATTTTTGGAGAGTATATTCTAGATCTTTGAGGTATACCATTGGTATTTTAATGGGGATTGCATTGAATCTATAGATTGCTTTGGGTAGAATGGAAATTATAGTGATGTTGATTCTACCAATTCATGAACATGGTATGTTCTTCCATTTGTTTATGTCTTCCTCTATCTCTTTTTTCAATGTCCTGTAGTTTTCCGAGTACAGGTCTTTTAACTCCTTCGTTAAGTGTATTCCTAGGAATCTTAAATTATTTTTGGTGCAATGGTAAATGGGATTTTTTTTTTCAT
>NW_005353122.1:0-315 GCF_000412655.1 Myotis brandtii | reverse complement strand
CAGTTCCGGGCGAGTCTCTGAGGACCCAGACTCATACAGAGAGAAACTGGACTGGCTAGCATTGGGCAGAACTTGAGGGCGGCTTTCTCTCCGAGGAGCTTGCAGCTATTACCGCGGGACACAGAGACCCAGGGCCTCTTAGGGCAGGACTGAGGAACAGCCATAGCTATTTGCTCTGCGCTGTTGATTCCCTTAGACCTCGCCCCACGCAAGCTGTGTGCAGAGGCTTTTGCATATGAATGGTCTGACCCTTTGTAATCTAAAATTACCTAACAAATGGCAGCTGGGTCAGAGAGACCCAGAACTTCCAAAAGA
>NW_005353121.1:0-637 GCF_000412655.1 Myotis brandtii | reverse complement strand
CCCTACCTGTTCTGAGGTTCTCTCTTACTACCAGTTGATATGTTTCAATGGCATTAAACAATTTCATTAACAAGGGTAATAACAGGTACACTATATAGTATATTCTAAAGTTAAAATATATACATACCTTTTAAGCTGCTTATTGTCTTATATTACTACTAGAGGCCCCGTGCATGAAATTCATTCATGGGAAGTTGTCCCTACGCCCGGCCTGCACCTTCTCCAATCTGGAATCCCTTGGGGGATGTCCAACTGCCAGTTTAGGCCCAGTCCCTGTGGGATTGAGCCTAAACTGGCAGTTGGATATCCCTCTCACATTCCAGTACCACCAGCTCCTAACTGCTCCCCTGCCTGCCATCCTGGTCGCCCCCTAACCGCTCCCCTGCTGGCCTGACTGATGCCTAACTGCTCCCCTGCCAGCCTGATCTCCCACAGCTGCCTTCCCCTGCCTTGACCCACCTCCTCCACCGGGACTAACCTCCTCCCCACCGTGGAGAGCTGCAGGACCCCCAGGCCTCACCGCACGGAGCGGCCACTGGGCCCCGCCTCCACTGTGTGCGTGGCCATCTGTGGTGGCCATCTTGTGACTATGTCGCACGGGGGTGTGACGCCACCTAGGCTTTTATTATATAGGATG
>NW_005353120.1:0-319 GCF_000412655.1 Myotis brandtii | reverse complement strand
AAGAGGGACCCTCTTCTCACAATCCATTTGCCCACAGCTATTGCCTGGGATTTCTGTTCATGCTGAGGTTGAGGCCTCGTGATGGCCGGTGCCATGGGTCTGTCTCTCGCCCAATGGTGTAAGCTGGGCCCTCCCTGGAAAAGAAACCTGGGCTCCCCAAGAGATGTGACCAGAGCCGGGGCCCTGCAAGCAGGCGAGGGGAACCCAAGGCAGGTGCTGGACGTGGAGGCCACAGGGGCATAGGCTACCAAAAAGACAGAACTGAACCTCTTGCAGGGGGGTGCTGCCCCTCCCTCATTCGCACACCTCACATCACCCT
>NW_005353119.1:0-540 GCF_000412655.1 Myotis brandtii | reverse complement strand
GTAGGGGAAACTCAATCCATCTCCAGCTTTGGAAATAAATTCTAAAGTATTCCAAATTGACAGAGGCCTTTCTCTATAAAGTCTTCTTGGTCCAGCAACCTAAGCTGACTCCATGAAGCCTGAAAATGGACTCATATGGCATGCAAAAGGCTCTCCTTTCCTCCCACTGGACATGGACCAGGACACATGTTGCTCCAGCTGTGGCCAGTAGGCATCTTGTGGCCATAATGAGCCACTCTGATGAGAAAGTCGGCATTAAGAAGGATGAAACAAGGAGAAACTAGGGAAGTGGAACTGACACCTGAAGTACTTGCCACTGGTTTTGTTCTCTTTCTGTATCTCTTATAACTTGACAATTATATGACCAAAAAAACACACAAAAAAACGCCCTCCTAATTTAACTCAATTTTAATTGTCTGTTACTTGAAGCAAAGAAGAAAACCATTCTAATTGGTAATTTTCAGGTGGTAATTTAGATGCAGGAAGGAGTTTTAAAATGGGAATATTCAATCCTATCTAATAAAAGAGAAACATGGTAAT
>NW_005353118.1:0-225 GCF_000412655.1 Myotis brandtii | reverse complement strand
GAGAGGGATGTCCGACTGCCAGTTTAGGCCTGATTGGTATCGGGCCTAAACTGGCAGTCAGACATCCTCCATGAGGTTCCAAATTGGAGAGGGTGCAAGCTGAGCTGAGGGACACCCCCTCACCTCCGTGCATGAATTTTGTGCACCGGGCCTCCAGTGTAGCTATAAAAAAGAAGGATCTATTACCTTTTGGGATAGCATGGATGGACCTGGAAAATATTATGC
>NW_005353117.1:0-224 GCF_000412655.1 Myotis brandtii | reverse complement strand
CATCCTCTCACTGCCCGTGGTGCCTAAGCCTTTCTTTATCCTGTTTTTGTGAAGTGCCTTTCTAGTCCAGGTTTGCCTTCTTTCTCTCTCTACACCAGTGGTCCTCAACCTTCCTAATGCCGCAACCCTTTAATACAGTTCCTCATGTTGTGGTGGTCCCCCAACCATAAAATTCTTTTCGTTGCTACTGTTGCTACTTCATAACTGTAATGTTGCTACTGTTA
>NW_005353116.1:0-220 GCF_000412655.1 Myotis brandtii | reverse complement strand
GCCTCCATTGTCAAATATTAATTGAGCATAATGGTTTCTGTTATTTTAAGGGTTCTGTGCTCTATTCTTGTGCCAGTACCAGGCTATTTTTAGTACAGTGCCTTTGTAATATAGCTTGATATCTGGTATTGTGATCCTTCCAACGTTGTTCTACTATTTCAATATTGCTGTGGCTATTCAGGTTCTTTTTTATTCCAGATAAATTTTTGGAGAGTTTGTT
>NW_005353115.1:0-364 GCF_000412655.1 Myotis brandtii | reverse complement strand
CCTTATTAGAGACCTTGAGAAGAAAGTGGCACAAAGTTACAGGGGAGAGTCACTGTTTGGACTCGGGCCTCTATGCAGGTGCCATCCCTGTTCCATGACCCAATGACAGCCTTGCCAATCACCGTAGACTAAGGGTGGCAAACTATTTCAGCAAAGGGCCAGATAGCAAATATTTAGGCTTTGCGGGCCACACAGGTTCTGTTGCAAGTACACTAGTCACCCCTATCTGTGGAGGGGTACATTCTAAGACCTCGAGTGAATGCTTAAACCACAGATAGTATTGAGTAGATAGAAGATTCATTTTCCCTGTAGATCTTAGCAACCTCGGCATACAATCTTTTTTCTTTCTTTATTAAGTTGGGAA
>NW_005353114.1:0-393 GCF_000412655.1 Myotis brandtii | reverse complement strand
CCCTCTCCCTTCCTCTCTCAAATCAATAAAAATACTTAAAAAAAAAAGAATTAAGGGATTTAGCCCTAGCTGGTTTGGATCAGTGGATAGAGCGATGGCCTGGAGACTGAAGGGTCCTGGGTTCAATTCTAAGCAAGGGCACATGCCTGGGTTGTGGGTTTGATCCCCAGTAGGGGGCGTACATGAGGCAGGCAATCAATGATTCTCTCTCTTCATTGATGTTTCTATCTCTCTATCCCTCTCCCTTCTCTCTAAAATCAATGAAAAAATATTTTTAAAAAAATTTGTAGTTTCACATTGCAAAGAATTCAGTTGAGTCATTGAGAATTGAGTGAACTAAATAAATATATCTGAAATAACCTATAGTTAAAATAATAATTTCATTTTAAAAAT
>NW_005353113.1:0-242 GCF_000412655.1 Myotis brandtii | reverse complement strand
ATATGTAATACCCTTTGTAATACTTTAAGCACTAAAAAAACAAAAAAAGAGAGAAACGTGCAAATTGACCGTATCTCCACTACACCCACAAACCACGCCCAGAAACCACGCCCACAAGCCACACCCACAAGCCAATGGAGCAAATATGCAAATTAACCCAACTAAGATGGAGGTGGCCATGGAACTGGAGCAAGCAGGAGGCTTAGGTTGCCCCGGCAATGGTGGAAGCCAAGCTTCCCGCC
>NW_005353112.1:0-283 GCF_000412655.1 Myotis brandtii | reverse complement strand
CAGCACCCTCCTTTCTGGGCAACCCCCTCTCATGATCTCGCCCTTCCTATTGTTTCCAGATGCCTTCTGTTCTTCCTTGTTATAAGTCACCTCCTCAGCTGGACCATAGTTGGAAATTCCAGGGGAATGTTCTCCAATTTAGTTGTATTTCCAGCCTGGCCCTGAAACTAGGTGCCTTACAGGTCTGCCTATTCAGCCAACATTTTCTCCTCCCCCTCTCTCTTTTTTTCTTGATGATTCTGGTTTAAGGTTTATCAGTGTTGTTTATCTTTTCAAAGAACCA
>NW_005353111.1:0-347 GCF_000412655.1 Myotis brandtii | reverse complement strand
TAGCTTTATATCTATATCTAGAAATACATGTGAGTTCAACCCATTACTTCTAATTTCAATCTAACACACAGGGTTTATTCTAGATTCTCCCCTTTCCATATTTGCAACTTTTCTGATAGTGACATACCTGGGTTTTCTATTAGCTTTGTATTGTATCCTTAACAAATTGCTTCAAACTTAGTGGCTTGATACAACACAGTTATTATCTTAACTAGAGGCTTGGTGCACGAATTCGTGCACCACTGGGGTTCCTCGTCCTGGTCTGCAGGATTGGGCCCAAACCAGCTCTCCAACATCTCCCGAGGGATCCCAGATTGTGAGAGGGCCCAGGCCAGGCTGAGGGACCC
>NW_005353110.1:0-284 GCF_000412655.1 Myotis brandtii | reverse complement strand
ACAGGAGGAGGTTGCACGTGCAGCATCAGGGGCGGGGTAGCAGGGGCCTCTGTGTGCCTGTGCTTGGGGAGGGCCTGATCAGCAGCAGCCACAGCTGCTTCAAGGGTGGGAGAGGGAGGCAGGGGTGGATCCTTAGCAGCCTTGGCTGCTGGGGGGCCTGGGGAGTGAGGAAGGGCAGGACCAGCAGGCTGCAGGGCCTGGGGAGCGAGGCAGGGCTAGACCAGCAGGCTGTGGGGTCCGGGGAGCCAGGCAGGGCCAGACCAGCAGGCTGTGGGGTCCGGGGA
>NW_005353109.1:0-275 GCF_000412655.1 Myotis brandtii | reverse complement strand
CTGATCTAGTGAGTCATTTAGGATTGCTGTTTCTTTCTTTCTTTCTTTCTTTTTTTAATTGCTTAAAGTATTACAAAGAGTATTACATATGTCTCCTTTTTTTCCCCTTCCCTTGACAATCCCCAAGCCTCCCCTACCCTTCAGTGTCTTATGTCCATTAGTTTTGCTTATATGCATGCATACAAGTCCTTCTGTTAATCTCTTACCGCCCCCCCTGTCCCCCAACCCTCCCCTGCCCTCCCACTGTAGTTCAACAGTCTGTTCGAGGCAGCTCT
>NW_005353108.1:0-807 GCF_000412655.1 Myotis brandtii | reverse complement strand
GACAGCTCAGAGTCATGCATTGCCTCAGTCATGCATTGCTTTTATTCTGCTCCAGGTCCATGTCCAACCGTCTTAGATTCTAAGTTCCAGGAGTGCAAGCAATGAGTCTGTGTAGCTGTCAATTAAAGTCACTCAAGGCACTCGGAACGATGATGCTCTCTGAAGATTTTCTAAAAATAATGCTGGTGAGGGTCCTTGAAATCTGAAGCAGAAGGTCACAATGATAGTCACTTCTGCAAACTGCAATGCTTAAGCTGCGATTCATACATAAACTTGGGTGGAAAACATTCTCTCTCTTTTTACTGTCTCTAACATCAACATATGAATTTCTTCAATTATTCATATAGGCAACAAACCACAGGCATATCAGCTGTACGTGTGATGCAGATTTGGAGGGCGTGGTGGTTGGTCTTCTGTCAGCCAGTTATCTAATCAAACGCTGGCCTAGGTGGTCTGCGAAGGTCTTCAGTGAATGTGATTAGCATCTAAAATCAGTTGACTTGAAGTTAGGGAGTTCACCCTGCCTAACCTCCTCCAATCAGTTGTAAGGCCTTGAGAACAAGTTATGGTAACTTTAGAATAATAATTCAGGGGTAGGATTTCAACATTTAAACTTGTTTGGAACAGAGAAAGAATTTAATTCCAGAATAATACAATTGGATATTCAGGGGCTAAGTGAAATACGTTTTTCCTGTGGCATTCAAGTGAAGAAGGCTGAACACCTTCTGCTGTTGCTCACTGGTTTTACTGAGGAGAAATGACAGAAAGCATGAGTCGTATTTCTGGATTTGTCATTTTAGTCTGCAT
>NW_005353107.1:0-247 GCF_000412655.1 Myotis brandtii | reverse complement strand
ACTCTGCCTGCCTGCCTGATCACCCCTAACCACCTCACCTCTGTGTGCCTGCCTGATCACCCCTAACCCCGCTGCCTGCCTGATGCCTCTAACTGCTCCCCTGCGGCCTGAACTCTCCTAACTGCTCTCCCCTGCTGGCCTGATTGCCCCTAACTGCTCTCCCCTGTCAGCCTGATTGCTCGTAACTGCCTCTGCCTGCCAGCCTGATCACCCTAACTGCCTCTGCCAGCCTGCCTGATGCCCCTAA
>NW_005353106.1:0-242 GCF_000412655.1 Myotis brandtii | reverse complement strand
TGGTCAGAGTAGAAGGGGAGCAGTAAAGATGCCTGTGTGTTCCTGCGGAACCCCCACACACTCTGGGTCGCAACAAGTAGGAGGGCTACTAGGATGGGCCTTAAAGCCTAGAGCATGGGCTCAGGTGGAGTTGCTACAGGTGAGGAATTCACCTAACTCAGCAGATACTGCAGGTGGGCCTGAAGGCAGCTGGATGGCGTGGCTTCTGGCCCTATGGGGCACATTAAGATTCAACCATGAGA
>NW_005353105.1:0-1442 GCF_000412655.1 Myotis brandtii | reverse complement strand
CATTGTGCAGAATGCCATGTTAAGTACTGTATGGCCACTGGAAGGTGTTAAATTCCTTTGAATAATGGATGGAAAATTAGAAAACATTATTATAGTTGTTTACTTTGTGGGAGTGTAGCAAAACAACTCTATGGAAAGTCTAAGGTGAGACAACAGACAACCCCCAAGCTGAGGAAGGTTTTGGAGACAGGTACCCAGAGCAGCTCCTGAAGAAGTCTTTTTAGGTCTTAAATTATGATAACCCACAGCATAATATAGATACCGTGGGTGGAATGTCTTGGATTCTTGCCATTTTATTTTTGATGTATTTTCTTCCCAGTGAATGATTATCTCAGGAGTCAACAATTTTGACAGTTTTGACATATTTGTAGTAATAGTCTTCTAGGAGAAATAGTCATTTAGAAAAACAGTAACTGCTACAAAATGGATTCGGAAAAATAAATACCCGCTGAGATCCCTAAACCTCCATGTCAAATAAGAAAGAGCCATCAGTGTGTTTGCTGCTCCACTTGTGGGCCTAATCAGCCTGTGCTGCCTTACAGGATGGTCAGAGTAGTTAATTAAGAGCCAGGGGAGCTCAATCCTACAGAGCAGAGACCAGTTTACAGTGAATGCGGGGTGAAGTAGCTTATGGCCAGTGCTAACACATTAATCCCAAATCCGTTAACCAGTAGGGTTTAAAGAACAACAACATCTAAATTGGGCTTTGAATAATTGATGACATCCGCTGAACTATTAAAGAAAAACGTCTCTTTCCTCTAGGAAGCCAAATACCTGTCAATAAGCTTCTTTTCTTCTCTGATTGGATACATGCTCTCTCAAGAATGTTGTCTTTCCTCTGAAACATGACGAGGAACTCCAATAACAAATTTTTGATGGAAGGGCTAGAGAACTGACATGCTTCAAAGAGGATCCCAGATTAACTAAACCGACATCAAAGAATCATGCCTATGATTTTATTAGATAGTAGAGGCCCAGTGCATGAAATTCGTGCATGGGGGAGGGAGAAAAGGAGAGGGTGTCCCTCAGCCCGGCCTACATCCTCTCACAATCCGGGATGCCTCAGGTAGGGTCCCTAGGCCTGGTCAGAGATCAGGGCCTATTGGGGCTTTCCTTGCCCTGGCTACTGGCAGCTGGCCCTGCCCCCACTGCTGTCACTGCTTGCCATCTGTGCGGCGCTGCCCCCGACCTCCCCCGCCACTGGTCGCCTCCCTCTGTGGGAGACAGGCATGGGGTACAATCGCTTGTCTGGCCTGGGCCTTTCTCTGCAGGGCGATGGCAGGGCCCTCTGACCAATTGCATCACGCCTGCCTTGGCTGGCCTGGCGCCAGTGCGTGTCATAGCATGGTCGTCTGGATGGTCGTTCTGCTGTTCGGTAGTTCGGTTGATTTTCATATTATGCTTCTATTATTATAGATGTAGCTACACAACAGGAGGGAAAC
>NW_005353104.1:0-277 GCF_000412655.1 Myotis brandtii | reverse complement strand
AATATTCTGTTGGTATCTTAATGGGGATTGCATTGAACCTATAAATGGCTTTGAGTAGTATGGACATTTTAATGATGTTGATTCTACCAATCCATGAACACGATATATTCTTCCATTTGTTTATGTCCTCCCCTGTCTCTTTTTCCAATGTCCTGTAGTTTTGAGTATAGGTCTTTTACCTCCTTAGTTAAGTTTATCCCTAGGTATCTTAATTTTTTGTTGCAATTGTAAATGGAATTGTTTTTCTTTTTTAGTTTCTCTTTCTGTGAGTTCATTA
>NW_005353103.1:0-223 GCF_000412655.1 Myotis brandtii | reverse complement strand
GGAAGGAAAGGAAGGAAGGAAGGAAGGAAGGAAGAAACGGGTAATACTTGGAAAGGATTCAGGTCTAGATAAGCTTTTTGACAATGTGGGTATCTGTTCTGCTGGTGATGGGAGCAGTGGGAGGTTTGGAGCAGTGGAGGCAGGTGATCTGACTCGGGTCTCCTTAGACGCCCTGTGGCTGCAGCGTGATGCACAATATGGGTGAGAGGGAGGCGGTGGAAAG
>NW_005353102.1:0-906 GCF_000412655.1 Myotis brandtii | reverse complement strand
GAGAGAAATAGAAGTTATTTGCATTGGAAACACTATATAGATATCTATAGGTAAAATGACTTATCTCTCTTTCTACCTTTTCCATTCTTCTGCCATTTCTTCATCCTGTTCTACTCACTCCTCCAAGTAGGGTATTTTAACTCTTGACAGCAAGAACATGTCATTTATCTTTGTATCCAACAAGGCACCTAGTTCTGTGCCTGTAACATGTAGGTGCTCTGTATTTATCTGTAGGATGGATGGATATATAAGCACTGAGATTGAGCACAGAAGGGAGGAGATTTAAAATCTCTTAACTCTGCTACCTACCAGCTATGTGAACAAGGCAATGTGTCATCTTTAAGCCAGAATTCCATATCGTTTAAAAGTAGAAATGGCACCCACCTCATAGTTTGTTATGAGTAGCCAATGAGATAATATTGTGTTTTTTTTAAAAGTTCCTCCCCCAGGCTAGTCATTCTATTCAGTGAGGGGCCCAATCCTTTAAGATTTAAATTAGATCCCACTGATTCCCTTCTTAAAACTCTCCCCAAAGGCATCCCATTGTTAAGTATATAAAATCCTAACTTATTGTGGGTGACAAGGGGCTCCATGACCTGACCCCAGCTTCCCTCCCCAGACTCACCTCCTCCTCACTCACCGCACCCCAGTGACACTGGCCTATTTTTCTCTCCCCAGCCCAGTGGGTCCCACCTCAGGAACTCTATGCCGGCTCTCCCTCTGCTGGCAACACCCTCCCCCAGATCATGGAGGGGAAGGCTCAAGTGTCATTTGCTCAGGGAAGCTTCCCCGCTCAGTCCAGCTCACCCAGTCACTCTGCCCTGCTCTCTTGCTTTATTTTCTTCATACAACTTCCCACTATCTCAAAGGGTCTGATTGGTCTGTTTCCTTGTTTTTGTCTCTCTC
>NW_005353101.1:0-225 GCF_000412655.1 Myotis brandtii | reverse complement strand
GCTTGAGATGATCCCTGGATGCCATGGTTGCAGGGTCCCTGGATGAATACGCTTCCGATATCAGCCACTCAAGATGGCGTGGTCTCTGCGGCTGAGCCGGCCACTCCAAGAGAGATTTCAGCAGCAGTGGAGGCTGCCCAGTTAGGGGAGCCCAATCTGGCATTCTCCAACAGTACCCTTTCTCCTGCAGTCCTCTGTCTTTCCTGGCTGCAAACTGTCTCCCAG
>NW_005353100.1:0-228 GCF_000412655.1 Myotis brandtii | reverse complement strand
TCTATTTGCATATTAGCCTTCTATTATATAGGATACTGGAGGCCCGGTGCATGAAATTTGTGAGGTGGTGGGGGTGTCCCTTAGCCTGGCCTGTGCCCTCTCGCAGTCCGGGAACCCTTGGGGGATGTCTGACTGATGGCTTAGGCCCGCTCCCCCCAGGCCTAAGCCATCAATTGGACATCACTATCGCAGAGGTGGGAGAGGCTCCAGCCACTGCCGCTGCGCTCA
>NW_005353099.1:0-1224 GCF_000412655.1 Myotis brandtii | reverse complement strand
AGCGCTTTGATAAATTCTGTTGAGTACCAAATTATGAGAGAGACTTTTAGCGTGTGTGAATAAAGAGCTTCTCTGTCTTATAGCACTTACTAAGACACCTTTCTTTCTATTCCATCAGATGTAGAAACAGATCATGGAAACAGTTAAGGACAGTTATGGGAGAGAGCAACCACCCAGACAGCATAGGTTCTCTGCCTCTACACAACAGTAACGGATAAAAAGTGATGAGGGTCCTAAAGGATTTCAGGAATTCCAAAAGAATGGGTAAGAACAGCTAAAAGCTGGTGTCATGGACTAACTTTGACAAATTCTAGGAAATTTAACATTCAATATTTAGAATACCAAGAGGATTATAGTGGGTTTCACTTAACAGATAAGAAAGAAGGTATTCATTCGTGAGAAGCTTTGAAAAAAGCATATGGCACAATGGAAGGCCGGGGAGGGAGGGGAGAGGACAGGGCACCAGTTTTATAGCTAAATAGGTGAGTTTGATCAGTTTCAATTCCAGGGAAGATGGAAAAATGACACTACACTTAGATAGGAGGCATAATACAGCCATTTAAGAACTCTGAGGGGTACATAATAGAAGCCAAATTGAAGAAAAAGGCCATATTTCAAAGTACCACAGAATCTGTAGTGAATTTACCATCTCTCCCCCATCTCTGGTATTCCCTGACCTGGATTCAAAGCAGTCTCAAGTGCAGAACTGGTCATCAAGAGAACACCAAGAGAAGCCCTCTAAGCTAAAGAAGGAAGGGGAATGATCATGCTCTGAGTGGAGGAAATTCCCATTACTCTTTTTTAAAAAAATAAATACATATTTTCTCCATTCTCCCATGCCCCAATGTCACATAATCATGTATGGCAGCTGTGGTGGTAGTTCATTTGCAGGGGGAAACTGGAGGTCCCTACAGTTCTGAGGCAGAGGAAACTATTCCATCAATAGCAGAGTCTGTGGTTCCAAGAGATGGAAATGAACCACTGTTGCATTTCCCCTCTCTGTCCTCGCACCTAAGGTCATGGAAGCAGCCGTAGTCATGGGAAATTCACAACACAACAGGCTTACCATAGTCCCAGATTTCTGGCTGGAGAGGAGAGCTGAAGAAGAGAGCCTCAGAGATCTGGAAAACATCATGGAGACCACAGAAAGGTGGGAGCTTAGGAAAACAAGACATGAAGTTGGGCTTACCCAAAGCTGCACATGTGTGGATCCAACTCCAAACG
>NW_005353098.1:0-306 GCF_000412655.1 Myotis brandtii | reverse complement strand
TTAGTTAAGTTTATTCCTAGGTATCTTAAGTTTTTTTTTTTTGCAATGGTAAATGGGATTTTTTGCTTGTTTCTCTGTGAGTTCATTATTGGTGTATAAAAAAGCCATAAATTTCTGGGTGTTAATTTTGTATCCTGCTGCATGCCGAATTCATGTATTAAGTCTAGTAGTTTTTCAATGGAGTCTTTGGGGTTTTCTATGTACAATATCATGTTATCTGCAAATAATGAGAGTTTTAATTCCTTCTTTCCATTTGGATGCCTTTTAAAATCTTCTTGTCTGATTGCTATGGCTAGCACTTCCAGT
>NW_005353097.1:0-322 GCF_000412655.1 Myotis brandtii | reverse complement strand
CACTTTCACCACTCCTGTTCGATATAGTACTGGAAGACCTAGACACAGCAATCAAACAATAAGAAGAGATAAAAGGCATCCAAATTGGAAAGGAGAAAGTAAAACTATCATTTGCAGATGACATGATATTGTACATAGAAAACCCACCAGGAAACTACTAGACTTAATAAGTGAATTCAGCAAGGTAATAGGATACAAAGTCAACATCCAGAAATCAATGGCATTTTTATACACCAATAATGAACTCTAAGAAAAAGAAACCAAAAAAGCAATCCCATTTACAACTGCAACAACAAAAAAATAAGATACCTAGGAATAAACT
>NW_005353096.1:0-464 GCF_000412655.1 Myotis brandtii | reverse complement strand
TCTTTGTTCCTGCACACTGCAGTCCTGCCCAGCACTCACACCCACTGTCAGCGCCAGAGCCGCCGATTGCACCTGCTGCCTGTGACGTCCCCACTCACACCTATTGCCTGCGCCGGCCCCGCTCACACCCACTGCTGGCACCAGCCCCAATCATTCTGTGCTGTCAGCATGTGGGAGTGGTGGTGGCAGGAGCGGGGCTGCTACAGACAGAGGACCGGGGGCTGTGGCAGGAGGGGCTGGGCAGGGGTGCGGAGGATGGGATGAGATCCACCTCTGTGCCCACTGCAGCCTCATGGCCCACAGCTCCTTTCAATGTGCACGAATTCATGTACTGGACCCCTAGTAGTCAATAATATTGCAATGACTCTGTATAGTGCCAGGTGGGCACTGAAAATATCAGGGGGACACTTTGTAAAGTAGATGATTCTCTAACCATTATGCTGTACACCTGAAACTAATACAAA
>NW_005353095.1:0-215 GCF_000412655.1 Myotis brandtii | reverse complement strand
CCTTGGGGGATGTCCGACTGATGGCTTAGGCCCATTCTCTGTGGCGAGCGGACCTAAGCTGTCAGTCGGACATCCTTAACGCTGCTGCGGAGGTGGAAGAAGTTCCGGCCACTGCTGCTGCACTTGCCAGCTGTGAGCCCAGCTTCTAGCTGCGCGGCACACCCCCTGTGGGAGTGCTCTGACCACCAGGGTGCAGTTCCTGCATTGAGCGTCTG
>NW_005353094.1:0-574 GCF_000412655.1 Myotis brandtii | reverse complement strand
TAATTTGCCCAAGGTCACGGCACTATGACTCAGGGGAAAAGTTTGGATGAGGACAGATCTGTCTCCCTATAAGCTCACATTACCCTTTTAATAACACCTCTTCTCTGGGGTCCCAGTGCAATGGCTCACACAAGCCTGTCCTCATTTGCAGCACTGGAGATACGGGGAAATGGGACCACTTCTGGGGCAATCTTTGGCCACCATTGAGCACCGCACATGGTGTAAAGTCTTATTTCACGTGGTATTATGACCCTATAGGGAAAGGAGACGCACAGATGGGAGCCGGCACAGCGTCTGCCTGTGAAGCTGGGAGCTCTGGGGGTCCTCTCTGAGTTGGAGGGAAGGCCCTTTTGGTAGACAGTGGGTATCCCTACAGGCTCAGAGCGGAGACTCTGGGTTGTCCTGGAGAGCCAAGTATATCCTACTCAGTTAGTGGGAGGTGAAAACTGAAACTGAGAACAGAAAGCAGGTGAGGGTATAGGCCTTTTCTGAATAGAAGTCTTTACAGATTGTAAGCTAGAGCCCATGGCTCACCTAAGAGCCTGTTAATACGATTCAGACATGCTTGAGTACG
>NW_005353093.1:0-384 GCF_000412655.1 Myotis brandtii | reverse complement strand
CTCTCAGAAATCAATAAAAATATATTTTTTAAAAAATTAAAAAAAGATTTCCTTCAGTTTATTTAATTACCATTTACCATTGCATAAACTATTTATGGAACTACTAAAATGGTTGTGGTATTTCCTGATTTTTTAAAGTGCTGATATTGAATAATAGTACTTTTATGTAAACATCATGTACCAAGAAAAAATAATTTCTTTTATTAAAAAGAGATAACATTTAACATGGATTAAAAACAGCTATAATATCATCTGGCATTTAGTAAAAGTATATAATGGATGCTGAATGGACTAGTGTATAAAGAATGAATGAATGAATGAATGAATGAATGAGTCATGCTCCATATGACTTAATTAATATAATTAATGTGTGTGATGTTGTGT
>NW_005353092.1:0-229 GCF_000412655.1 Myotis brandtii | reverse complement strand
AAAATTACCTTTCTATCTGAAAATATCCTACCTGACTTCTAGCTTGGAAAAAGCCTTACTGTTTTCAATATTTCTTCTTTTCCTGCCGTAATATTCTCAAGGAAAGGAAACTCATTTAGCTCAACAATTCTTCGGCATCTAAAGCAAACTAGCCCTTGAGACTGCCTTAGTCAGGGGTTTGAAGCATCTGGTATGATTATGATGCTCATACAGATGAGGGTGGTGGTGA
>NW_005353091.1:0-203 GCF_000412655.1 Myotis brandtii | reverse complement strand
ATTGATGAACCCCTAGCCAGGCTCACCAAGAAGCAAAAAGAGAACCCAAATGAACAAAATCAGAAATGATAGAGGCGAAATAACAACAGACTCCACAGAAATACAAATGATTGTTAAACAATACTATGGACAACTATACTCCAACAAATTAGAAAACCTGGAGGACATGGACATATTCCTAGAAAAATACAACATCCCAAAAC
>NW_005353090.1:0-207 GCF_000412655.1 Myotis brandtii | reverse complement strand
TGTTCCTGGGCCGAAGAAACTCCAAGGAGGCTAGTCTTTAGGGAGAGGAAGCCGAGCATTGCTACGTGATGTCATTACCTGGCGCCCACAGCCACCATTTCCAGGATGGGTTGGGCTGGGGGCTGCATTTTGCACCATGTGGTCTTGGCAGCATTGGCTGTGATTTGGTCGGGTGTCGCTCTGGGGTGGTGGCGGGGCCTGTGTCCC
>NW_005353089.1:0-249 GCF_000412655.1 Myotis brandtii | reverse complement strand
AAGAAAAAACGCTGAAGGATTCTGCAGGAGATTTCCAATTTTCTCTCTGGCTTGTGACGAGACAATGGCTATAACAAATACTGTCCAACTGGCCATTATCGTTCGTGGGATAACTGCAGAGTTTGACCTGTGAGAGGAACTGCTGTCCCTGGAAGCCATGCATGGCACTACAAGAGGTGAGGACTTGTTTGAGAAACTTATTTTATCAATGAAAAAAAATTGAGCTAACATTTGAAAAGTACAGTGGCC
>NW_005353088.1:0-224 GCF_000412655.1 Myotis brandtii | reverse complement strand
GAGGCCCCAGGAAGGCAGACACAGATCGGCAAGCCTCCAACAGGTGACCATGGCCCTGGCCAGTGTGGCTCAGTGGATAGAGCGTCGGCCTGCGGACTGAAAGGTCCTGGTTTCGACTGCAGTCAAGGGCACATGCCGGGCTGCAGGCTTGATCCCCAGTAGGGGGCGTGTGGGAGGCAGCTGGTCCATGAGTCTCTCTCATCATTGATGTTTCTACCTCTCTC
>NW_005353087.1:0-229 GCF_000412655.1 Myotis brandtii | reverse complement strand
ATGATGAGAGAGAATCACCAATTTGCAGCCTCCTGCATGCCCCCCACTGGGGACTGAGCCGGCAACCCAGACACGTGCCCTTAACCAGAATTGAACCCGGGACCCTTGGATCCACAGGCCGACACTCTATCCACTGAGCCAAACCAGCTAGGGCATTAATACGCATTTCTTATGTCACATGTCTTACCTGCTGGATCCGGTTTCAGTTCTAATAAAATGTGGCCAGTGG
>NW_005353086.1:0-275 GCF_000412655.1 Myotis brandtii | reverse complement strand
GGATCTTCAGTTTCTTTGGGAAAATCTTTAACTATGTCTGGAACATTAGCTTTAGTCCAGAGGGTATAAAAAAATTACAGATTTAGCCCTTTGAACATCAGAAGACTTCATTGTAAAGGTACAGGTACTGATCGGGTCAGAAGAGGGAGGAGGGAGAAGTTCAGAGAAGGACAAAGGTGACCCTGGAGGCAGAGCCTGAGACAGAGGCATAGAGGGAGAAAACCTAAAGCAATTTTGTCCTTCAATTGTGTATTTGCCTCGGTTAACCTTAAAAT
>NW_005353085.1:0-218 GCF_000412655.1 Myotis brandtii | reverse complement strand
ATGCCATGGCCATCAGCCGGGGTGTGGGGGCCGCAGGGGGGTGAGTGGGGCCTGGGGCAGAGGGGCTGGGCTCAGAACGTTGTGGGCAGTGAGCGGGAGGGGACAGAAGACACAGGGCAATGCTCTTTATCCCGGGTGGGGACAAGGGGACGAGAGGAGACCTGGCACCTGGCCTTCGTGATGGCTCTAGACCAGGGGTCCTCAAACTTTTTAAACAG
>NW_005353084.1:0-280 GCF_000412655.1 Myotis brandtii | reverse complement strand
GGCGGGTTGGGAAAACCCAGCAGCAGCGGCTGGGGGCTGGTTGGGAAATCCCAGCAGCAGCGGCTGGGAGTGGGTTGGGAAAACCCACCAAGACTGAGCAGCTGGGGGCAGGTTGGACAAACCCACCAAGATTGAGAGGCTGGGGGTGGATAGGGCAAACCCACCCAGCTGCAGCGGCTGGGTGCGGGTTGGGCATACCCACCAAGACAGAGCGGCTGGGGGAGAGTTGGGCAAACCCAGCAACAGTGGCTGTGGGCAGGTTGGGCAAACCCACCCAGCT
>NW_005353083.1:0-623 GCF_000412655.1 Myotis brandtii | reverse complement strand
GCCCAGACCTGCCACCACTCGGAGTTATTCCTTCCTCTCAGAACCACCACCTCTGCATGTCCACCGCCGCGGCTCATCCATTCACCCAGAGACTAAGCCACGCTCTGGAGCACCTCCTGTGAGCCGCGCACTGGGAAGGAGCCAGGGGGTGGACGGTCCAGCTCTACCCCTCACTCCCCTCACCGTGCCCATCACCGCCTCCAGCCCTCAGCCTAGAGCAACCGCCGGCGCCTTGCCCTGTCTTGACCCATTGGCTCGTCCTGCCTCCAGCCCTGAGCCCTGGGTCTCTGCCAGTGCTGCCCTCTTCCTAAATGCCCTGCTTTCCATCGCAGCGAGGCCACGCCCTGCCTGCCCACCAGCTCTTGCTCTAGGGCCACCTCCTCCAGCCAGTGCCAGGGACCGAGTTGTCCACTGAATGGTCCCTCTGATCGCCAGTATCGCAGGTTTGACCCTGCTTGGAGATGGCATCTGTGAGGAGGTAAGTAAGTTAAATTGGCATCATTAGGGCGGGACCCAATCCAGTCTGACTGGTGTCCTCATACAAAGGAGAAATGTGGACACAGACAGTTACAAGGAAAAGACCATGTGAGGACACGGAAAAGACAGCCATCTACAGCCAAGGA
>NW_005353082.1:0-461 GCF_000412655.1 Myotis brandtii | reverse complement strand
AAACTCCACACTGTTCTCCCAGAGCGGCTGAGAGAGAAACATCACAGATGGGCTGCCTCCTGGGGACCAAGGGGCGACCTCAACCCCTAGTTTATGGGGGAAATTGTCCTGTATTTCTTCTCTCCTGAGGCACCGACCCAGATGCAAAAAAAAACAAAACAAATGTGTTTTGTACAAGAGTGATCCTGTTTCTCAGGCAAAAGACGTCATTTTGTAGCTGGTGGTGTTGGGCCAGATACGCCCGAGATAGAAGCGCAGTGACATTTCCCTGTTGTGTGTTTTATCAGACTTGACATCTTTGCTTTTCAGTCCCAGGTGTCGGTTGCTGGCTGTGGTTTTCCGTCTTGAAATATTTGAAACCTCGTTCCTGTGGCACAGGATTCGATAAGGGTGTTTAGGGACCATTGTGGATATTTGCACTATTGCCCATTTTTTAAAGATAATGTTTTTGTTTATGAACT
>NW_005353081.1:0-203 GCF_000412655.1 Myotis brandtii | reverse complement strand
TGTGGAATCTAATGAACAAAATAAATAAAGAAACAAAATTGAAAGACACATAGATACAGAAAACTGACTGACAACTATTAAAGGGGAGGGAGGCTAGGGGATGGGTGAAAAAGTTGAAGAGATTAAGCAAAAAAACCCCACCAAATTCATCAGTATAGACAACAGCATGGTGATTACCAGAGGGAAAGGGAGGTTGGGGAGGT
>NW_005353080.1:0-214 GCF_000412655.1 Myotis brandtii | reverse complement strand
GTCCTCAAGAATTTTTAAAACATGCAATACTTGATTATTTAGTCAAGGGCATGAACCTCTCTTCCCTTATAATGTCCTATGAAAAAAATGGCAACAGCCAACACCAAAATAGCCATCCGGTGTGAATGAATCAAAATTATACCTATCTTTTTGTCAGATCAGCAAAAAAATATAATATATTTTTTTGGTGTGCCTCAGAATTTTAGTAATTAGT
>NW_005353079.1:0-256 GCF_000412655.1 Myotis brandtii | reverse complement strand
GCAGGAGCACCCAAATACATAAAAAAAAAAACTCCTGTAAGATATCAAGGAAGAGATTGACAGAAATGCAATCATAGTAGGAGACTTTAATACCCCATTAACATCACTGTATCAATCCTCTAGATAAAAAATCAGCAAAGAAACAGCAATCCTAAATGACTCACTAGATCAGATGGACTTAATCGACAGCTTCAGAACATTTCACCCAAAGCTACTGATTATACATTCTTCTCAAACACACATGGGACATTTTCAA
>NW_005353078.1:0-516 GCF_000412655.1 Myotis brandtii | reverse complement strand
GCAGGCCGACGCTCTATCCACTGAGCCAAGCCAGCTCAGGACAAATAACTAATTATTGATAGCTAAAAAATAGAACTCTTAGACCAGAGAATTTTTATCTAACGGTGTAAGCTCATCACATCTTATGTGTTAATTGGTTCAGTAAACACCTATGATTGAAATTCTCCTGGCAGATTTGCTGTTTTCAATCATTAAGTTTTAGAGTGGCTTGCTTTATTGCTGTTGGTAGCTGATGCAGATTTTGGTACTTGTGTCTGATTTGGGTACGGCTGCCATAGGTAAAACCCAAAATGTGATTGACTTTGCTGCCACATGGTTGGTGGCAGCTGGAAGGGACACAAGGAAAATGTTAATGAAAACCCAAAGGGCCTGAGAACAGTGTTTGCAGAAATCTAAAAGGCCCCAAAGAAGCTGTCAGTTGAACCTAAAGGGAAGAGAGGGAAATATTGAAAGCTGGAGAAACAGGGGCTCTTGCTATATAGTAACAGAATATGAAAACTAGAAAATGTGATAATA
>NW_005353077.1:0-268 GCF_000412655.1 Myotis brandtii | reverse complement strand
CTTACTTTTTTACCTCCTTGCTTTTGCTTGCTAAGTTTAGTACATAGGATCATCCAATTAAAAACACTCACCAAGACTGAAGGGGAAAGTTGTTTTTGTGGAAGCCATGGAACAGTGTGGCTGCTATGTCGCCCAAATTGGTCTCCAGCACAAAGAGACAAGCAGGAAACCAGCTCTGGGACAGTCCGTCCCTCCAACCCCGTATTGAATGTGGCAGAAAAAGAACAATCTAAACACTGGATAGAGGGGCCTTTTAGCCCCGGATATT
>NW_005353076.1:0-244 GCF_000412655.1 Myotis brandtii | reverse complement strand
AACCATTTCCATTAAGAACAGGAACAAGACAGGGATGCCCGCTTTCATCAAGCCTGTTCAACATTGTACTAGAAATAATAGACATACCGATCAGACAAGAAGAAACAAAAGACATCTTAATTGGAAAAGAAGAAGTAAAACTGTCCTTATTCGCAGATGACATGATATTGTACATACAAAACCTTAAAGACTCCATCAAAAAATGATTAGACTTAATAAATGAATTCGGCAATTTAGCAGGATA
>NW_005353075.1:0-324 GCF_000412655.1 Myotis brandtii | reverse complement strand
TTGGCTGAATGCTCAGTGGTTAGAGCATCAGCCCACAGACTCAAAGGTTGTGGATTTGATTCCCAGGTCAAGGGCATGTACCTCGGTTTCAGGTTCATCCCTGCCCTAGTCAGGGCACGTGCTGGAGGCAACCAATGGATGTGTCTCTTTCACTCTCTCACATTGTTTTTTTTTCTCTCTTTCACTCTCTCTCCCCCTCTCTCTGCTGCTCCTCCCTCCCTCCTACTCTCTCTAAAAGTCAATGTAAAAAATATCCTCAGGTGAAGATTTAAAAGAAAAACCTTAGGGAGGCAATAACTCAGGTTTACAAAAATGCTGCCCCTA
>NW_005353074.1:0-225 GCF_000412655.1 Myotis brandtii | reverse complement strand
GAAAAATTCTTGTATTACAATTACTTATGGAACTAGAATACAGTTTATAGTAGCGCTTATGATAAAACAGCATCAAATCCCTTCAATGTCATGAATAAAGTGAGAAGTTTTTGAAAAAAGCAGAAAGCTCTGTGAAAAGCACAGCAGTATTTAAATACAGACATACCTCGTTTTATTGAGTTTCATTTTACTGTGCTTCATAGATGTTGCTTTTTTTTTTTTTTT
>NW_005353073.1:0-763 GCF_000412655.1 Myotis brandtii | reverse complement strand
CTTTTATTTTATATTTTTGGTCCCAATCATTTTGGCCTAAGTAAATACAGTGTTATATAATTTAAAAAAAAAACACCCAAACCCAAGTCTATAATTGTGAAATAAATATGAACTTAGCAAAGGTAAAGTCTATATCTTAGTAATCCTCCCTGTCCAAGGTCACCTCAATGTAGGGTTTAACCACAAAAGCAAAGCTGCCTGGCTAAGAATAAACCAACTGTAAAGTCTGCTGAATGACAGATTCCAGAACCTCATGGAAACCCCAGGCTGTGGGATAGGCACCAAGGAGGCCGTGGGCTCCCAGCAGTTCCTCACATTCCAGTTACTCAAATCCCAGCGAACTCGCAGGCTCCGTTCTAAAGGTTGAAAGCAATTTGTTCATCTAGTCAACCAGTCGATTCAAAAGAACGTATTTCCCAAGAGCCAGTATGTGTCGGGCAGCTTCTGAAGTGCTGAGGACACGGGAGGAAGGACACTGAACACAGGCTCTGCCATTGTAGAGGGCGCAGCTGAAATGGACGGAAGTATTTATGGTAAAAAGTACATGAGAGCTAGGAACTGCTTTAAAATATTGGGAGGGGGTTAGGGAGGAATTAATGAAACAAGATCGGCAAAATGTTGACAGCTGTTGACACCGGGTGAACATTGAAGGTGTGTTATATGATCTGCTCTGCTTTTGTGTTCACTTGAAATTAGAAGGTTTTTTTTTTTTTTAAAAAAAGATGTAAAAAAAAAGGAAGCTCACAGACTGATCAGTGGAATA
>NW_005353072.1:0-211 GCF_000412655.1 Myotis brandtii | reverse complement strand
TGCTCTGGAGTTGTGAGGGGTTTGGAAAAAAGAAAATAACCCTGTCATTTCAAAGGTGTGTTATTGTAGATGTAAAAAGTCACTTGATGGGCTCAGTTAAGGTAAAGACTAACATTTGTGAGAAAAGATAGCAACCTAGCACATTACTACCCACCATGACTCACTTTAAGTTCGAAGTTTTTATTTTCAGACCATCCTGTGGGGTTACTTC
>NW_005353071.1:0-257 GCF_000412655.1 Myotis brandtii | reverse complement strand
GGGCACATATGTAATACTTTCAACAATGAAGAATTATAAAAAATAAAGATACATTTAAAAAATAATGTCAATTAAAAATCAAATACAAAAATACTTAAAAGAAAGCAAATAATTACAAAATTATTTCTTAAGTCAAAGAGGAAATGATAAGTTTAGTTATAAAGGGTGTCCCAAAATTCACGCAAGAAGTGGCTGAATTTTGGTGAGGCTCATTTTCATATTGATGGCTTGGTTAATTGACAAAATTGTCGCATTTG
>NW_005353070.1:0-470 GCF_000412655.1 Myotis brandtii | reverse complement strand
TTTGGGGATACTCAGGATCACATTTTTTGCTGAAATAAACAGGCCCACCCCAAGCCCCACATCTAGGCCTCTTTCCCAGTGAAGTTGTTCTCTCCTCAGCAGACTACACCACCCATGTGAGTACCCCCAGTTCCAAGAATGTGGGTCCAGGAACAGCCACTGGGGAGAGGGACAGAGCTTGTTAGTACCAGCCTGGAGGTCACACATATGTGTGTGAGGTCCCTCGCTCAAAGCACAGTTGGCAAATGCGAAGAGGGCCCTGTCAGCCACACCACTTTCAGAGTCTAATAAACTTTGGGTCAGATTCCAGCTCTGGCTCTTACTAGCTCTGTATCCTAAAACAAGCCGTCATTGCTCAGCTGCTGCTGTTTCCTGCATGGGTGTTGTATTCTCTTCTGGAATAAGGTACCAGGACCAGCACTTTGTATGCATTTAATATTAAACTAGACAGTGGCCAAAGAGCGCTCCCA
>NW_005353069.1:0-772 GCF_000412655.1 Myotis brandtii | reverse complement strand
CCCTCCGGTAGGTGGGGTCCCTCAGCCTGGCCTGCGGGTATTGGGCCAAAACCGACTCTCCCACATCCCCCAAGGGGTCCCAGATTTTGAGAGGGCAGTTCTCGGGTGGCACACCCTGGAATCGGGTTCCCTCATCTCCTGTTCTGAGAACCACCACTGCCAAGTCAAGGCAGCTCGGCAGCTCCTGCATTGAGCGTCTGCCCCCTAGTGGTCATTGCACGTCATAGCTACCAGTCGGATAGGCAGCCGGTCACTTAGCCATTTACATATTTAGATAAAACATATCAAACGTGGGCTTCTGGTTCTGGCCAAGGTGAAGTCAGCCCAAGAGAGCCTATCTCTCCAACTTACCACAACTAAGACAAGGGGCAAATTCAATATCTAGTAACTGAGGAAAAGTAAGCAACAGCAGGCAGATTGGGAAGGGGAGTCAAAACCTGAAGAGGCAACCTGTAAAGAGGGAAGTTTTGAAATTTTCCTATTTTCTCTCCCAGCTTTGACCCAAGGGTGGCCCTACTTGTGGAACTGCACGAGCACAGGTAACAAAACTCTCAGAGGATCCCTGTCTTTGTGACCAGAGGATTGAGAAAAGGGGGCCCTGTGAGCTGAAGAGTATGGCAGGGATCTTTGTTATTTTCTGTATATATTTTTTTTTGAGATCCAATTGAGCTTTATTTAGAAATTGGCACAGCTTCCATTGGAAAATGTATGTGTACATATACTTAATTTTTTTTTTGAATCAAATATTTTTTATCCTGATATTCTTTTTTTT
>NW_005353068.1:0-262 GCF_000412655.1 Myotis brandtii | reverse complement strand
TGAGGGCTCTTGGACTGTGAGAGGGGGCAGGCCGGGCGGAAGGATCCCCCTACAGTGCATGAATTTTCATGCACCGGGCCTCTAGTCTATATAATAAAAGCCCAAGGGACCTTTATGGGGGAACGGCCAGAACATCTCGTTGCAATGATGCGCACTGACCACCAGGGGGCAGACGCTCAACACAGAAGCTGCCCCACGGCAGTGGTAAGAAGCAGCAAGCCAAATGGTAAGGAGCAGCAAGCAGGCGGTAGGTAAGGAGCGA
>NW_005353067.1:0-205 GCF_000412655.1 Myotis brandtii | reverse complement strand
ATGATGCGCACTGACAATTTAAAAATAAACGTTGACTTGCACATGCACTATACGTGTAAAGCTCTCACTAGTTCCAATTTGAATGTTGCACTCGATAAGAAAGTTCTTCTCAGAGGGGATTTTCCACAATGTCTCAGTATTGTGCTGCATGCTATGCAATCAGCCATGGTACAAACGAGTTTAAAGTACTGTAGTGTTTGGGGAT
>NW_005353066.1:0-302 GCF_000412655.1 Myotis brandtii | reverse complement strand
TGAGTGGTGGGAGACACCAGACCAAGGTGAGACGTCGATCGCTGTCAGCTGTCATCGGGGTGAGCCTCGATGGTTTCTGGTGGTTACTGAAAATTCTTTGCTCCTGCACACCGTGGTTCCACCTGGTGCTCACACCCGCTGCCGGCACCCGGTGCTGGCCCCGATCTCTTGGCACCACCAGCAGGTGAGAGTGGTGGCAGTGGGAGCAGGACTGCTGGCAGACAGGGGACCAGGGACGTGGTGAGAAGGGCCAGGTGGGGGTGCGGAGAATGGACTGAGACCCGCCCCTGTGCCCACCACAG
>NW_005353065.1:0-295 GCF_000412655.1 Myotis brandtii | reverse complement strand
AGAGGTGGTTAGGGGTGATCAGGTAGGCAGAGGTGGTTAGGGGCAATCAGACAGCAGGCAGAGGGGTTAGGGACGATCAGGCAGGCAGGCAGAGGCGGTTAGGGGCAATCAGATAGGCAGAGGTGGTTAGGAGCAATCAGGCAGCAGGCAGAGGGATTAGGGGCGATCAGGCAGGCAGGCAGGCAGGCAGGCAAGTGGTTAAGAGCCAGAAATCCTGGATTGTGAGAGGCATGTCCAATTGCTGGTTTAGGCCCCATGTCACAGGGATCGGGCCTAAACCAGCAGTTGGACATCC
>NW_005353064.1:0-762 GCF_000412655.1 Myotis brandtii | reverse complement strand
AGCTTCTGTGGGTCCAGTCAAGTCAGATCTGGGAGCTCCCTCTGTGGTGGGTGTTGTGCTGGTGTGATCTTCACTCCAGGAAAGGCTGAGGGTGGTGACAGCATTTGTCTGGGCTTTACAACCATGAGGCACTGCTGTGACCATTGTGTCTGAGAAGCATGCAGGGCTCAGCTGATCTGCATATACACTATCCAAATGAATGATTTTAGAAGAGATTGCAGTTGTGACTACGGGAGTTGATGGCTGAAGCTGAGTGGAGATGAAGGAAATTGGATGTGAGGTTTAAGGAGTTCAGAAGTCAAAGTATTACATGGATGATCCACAGTGACTTTGAAATAGTACAGAATGGTGGGATGCCAAACACTGTGTCTAATGCATAGTTAGTGTACACCACTGGCTATGTTATTTAATGAGCACACATAACCAGAAATAAAAAATCACTGTTTAGAAAAGTTAATGCAGATAAAAATAGAAAATTAAATGTATTTATATATTGGTCCTTTATAGTAAAATTTACTATTACCTGATTAATTAGACAGATTCTTAAATTCTGAATTATGTCATTATTCCAAACAATTGTCTTTATTCCAGAAGGAAAATCAAAAACATATTTCATTTTTTTCCTATGGAATTTCAGACATAAATACAGTCCTTCTAGGAAATAAGGCATGGCTTTCTCTATCCCTAGTATTTGGGATAGAGAATCCCTATGGATTGCAGTAGATGCTGTGAGAGATAACAGCAAAGATAAATCAGTGAACC
>NW_005353063.1:0-228 GCF_000412655.1 Myotis brandtii | reverse complement strand
GTTTTTTTTTTTTTTTTTAATGTGTTTTGGTGTTGTTTTTTTTAAAAAAATAACTTTTTAGAGAGAGATAAAGGGAGAAGGAGAGATAAAAATATTGATGAGAGAGAAACATCGACTGGCAGCCTCCTGCACACTCCCTACTGGGGATCGAGCTTGCAACCCGGGCATGAAACCAGTGACCTCTTGATTCCTGGGTAGACACTCAACCACTGAGCCACACCAGCTGGG
>NW_005353062.1:0-901 GCF_000412655.1 Myotis brandtii | reverse complement strand
GGTATAATATTCATAAATCAATAAATGTGATACATCAAAAAAACAAATTGAAAGACAAAAATCACAGGCTCACATCAATAGACGCAGGAAAAGCATTCAACAAAATTCAACACCCATCTGTATATATATAAAACCCTAATATGAAAATAGACCATATGGCGAAACAACTGGTCACTACGACGTCTGATGACCACCAGGGGGCGTGCATGGAACATAGGAAGGTGTCAGTGGAGGGCGATGGCAGCAGGCGGCAGAGCACAGAACATGGCGGATGTCAGCTGCAGTGGGATGGTGGTGCAGGTGACCGGGAGTGCCAGACCAAGGTGGGGCGCTGGTCACTGTCATCAGGGTGAACCTCTAGTGGTTACTGAAAATACTTTGCTCCCATGCACCGTGGTCCTGCCCGGCACTTGCACCTGCTGCCAGTGCTGGCCCTGCTCGCACCTGCTGCTGGCACCAGAGCCACCACTCACACCCTCTGCCAGTGCCGGCCCCAGTTGCACCCACTGCTGGTGCCAGCCCCAATCGCTCCATGCCATCAGTGGGTGGGGGTGGGGCTGGTGCCATCAGCACGTGGGAGCAGTGGTGGCAGAATTGGGGCTGCCAGAATATAGGGAACCCAGGGCAACAGTGGGAGGGGCCGGGGGGGTGCAGAGGATGGGCCAAGTCCTGTCCCTGTGCCCACCGCAGCCTCATGGCCCACAGTTCCCTTCAAGGTGCACAAATTCATGCACTGCACCCCTAAACTCTCAGAAAAGTGGGAATAGAGGGAGAATATCTCAACATGATAAAGGCCATATATGACAAACCTACAGCCAACATCATACTTAATGGTCAAAAACTATAAGCATTTCCTCTACGAACAGGAACAACACAGGGATGTCTGCTTTCACCACTCTTA
>NW_005353061.1:0-211 GCF_000412655.1 Myotis brandtii | reverse complement strand
CTACCTGGAGGATCAAGGAAGGTTTAAAGGACAAACAAGTGTTCACCAGGCAAGACGCAGGAAAGTTGCCTACGGTTGTACCAGTAGGTACAATGTGAATGTCATATCGATTTACCTTGTACATGAGTACCTTTAATACTGAAGGTACTTATTCTTATTTCAACTAGACAGACGCAAAGAAATTTGTAATATCTACTTCTCTTGGTACACG
>NW_005353060.1:0-859 GCF_000412655.1 Myotis brandtii | reverse complement strand
TCAATAAAATATATTTAAAAAAAAAAAAAAGAAAAGAGACCCAGAGAAATAAAATGACTTGACGATCAGCAACATACACATTCGTTGTCCTCCATCATTCTTTCTGCCCTGTTCTCTCAATTAGCTGGGCATGTGGCCTCCTGAATCCAGACTATATGTCCCAGCCTCCCTTGCAGCTAGAGATGGTTAGGGGCAGCTTAGTTTTGTTTAGTCGATGGGATATAAACAATAGGTTGTGTTTGACTGTCTGGAAAAGTCTTTCTCCCCTTTCCCCTTTCTGCTGGCTGGAATACTGACTTGATAGGTAAAGATGATTAGTGATCTTGGACCATGAGATGGAAGCCATGTGCTCAAGGATGATATAGCAACAAAGCAGAAAAACCCTGGGTTCCTGCCACAGGAAGTTCCAGACTGACTGCATTCAAGACTTGTGTATGTGCAAGGGAAGTAGATGTGTATCTTTGTTTAGGCTACTGTTGTCTTGAATTTTTGTGTTACTCTCAGCCTCACCTAGTCTAAACTGCGATAGTTTCCAGTAGTTTGGAAAAGTTTTAACTGATAAGCATGGCTTGATGGAAGCAGGGCAGGATGGGTGATGGACAAGGCCTGATTCTAAGTTTAAAAGAGAAAAATGTTTTAAATTCTTTATGTCAAAGGATATAAAATACTGATTCACAAACAACTGCATCAGAAGTACTCTGGTAGAGGGTCCCCTAAATCCAGAGTCCTGGGTCCTTTTCCTGGAAATTTTGATTTAATGGGTATTCTATAGGGCCTAAGAACTTGTATTATGTAAAAAAATCTTTCCCATGTAATCCTTACACCAGTGATGGCGAACGTTTTGAGCTCGGCGTGTCAG
>NW_005353059.1:0-705 GCF_000412655.1 Myotis brandtii | reverse complement strand
TTCCTTCCTTCCTTCCTTCCTTCCTTCCTTCCTGTTTCATTGTTGAATTGAATTTGTTGCAATAATGGAGGCATTTGGTTATCACACATAGTGAGGTGCTGAAGTGCAGCTGGTTCCAGATCTGATTCACCCAGGGCACTGGTCAACACCTCTGTGCTGTTCTCCTTATGCTACACCGTGGCTGCCACAGCCCAGACATCACCCCCACAGCACAGCCTCAAAGGAAGGACGCAGGCAAACGAGAGGCCTCTCTTCGGCTGCTCTCCTGCCTTCTCAAGTAGGTAGAACAGGAACAGCTGCTCGGAGGCTGGGGAAGCCAGCGCCCTCTTTTTTAGAATTTGGGCTCCCAAGTTTGTTGACACAGATTCTGGCTGCTGAAGATTTTTCCCCATTCCTCACTGTCCAGACACATAATTCTGGAGGTCAGAAGTCCGAAATGGGCCTCACTGGGTTAAAATCCAGGTGTCTGCAGAGCTGCGCTCCCCCTGGACCAGTGTTCTTTCTCAGAAACTGTGGTTCCCCAGCTCCCCTAACTGTAATCAGAACAGCTCCTTGATGTCCACAGGAGAAAGACCAAACTGGGCAGGATAACAGATAGCAGTGGGAATAGCTCTGAGAGGCTGGTCAGAGAGGGCCTCTCTGAGCACCTCGAACAGTCCTTGGAATCAGGATGAGGCCACTTCAAGGGCTTTTCAGTGCACAAAT
>NW_005353058.1:0-211 GCF_000412655.1 Myotis brandtii | reverse complement strand
TCATTCAACTGATGGCACCAAAGGCAGGAACCCAGAACCAGGGAAGCAGTTAGTATAGAACAATGGACAATAGAGGCTGGCAAAAAAATCTTACTTTAAAAATACAGCAGGAATACATGTTTCTAACAACGGCAGGCAAGCTTACTGTAGAAAGACATAAAAATACATACTCTATTGTGGGGCGCGGGTACGGTGTTTTGGCCAGGTTTAA
>NW_005353057.1:0-580 GCF_000412655.1 Myotis brandtii | reverse complement strand
TTATGTAAAATCAGATATGACTTATTCCCAGGTATGGGTGGTTAGGGTTATATAGATGATTTTATACATTTGAATAAATTATATTTTCCAAGTTTTGCACAATAGCGTATGTTAGAAAAAAGTTTAAAAATTAATGTTTGAGACTGACTATACAAATGGACAGTGACCAGACCGCCTATGACAGCCTCTGCAGTAACCACCCCCCAAATCCAAACCACAACCTCTACAGCACTGAGTGCTCGGTCATTTTCACCTCCTCCCCATCTCAGGGCAAACCCGAGAAAGCCAGCTGTGCTCCCCACACCAATCACACGGACATGCTGCTGCTGGTGAGCTGGCCTCGGCGCCGGCCCGCCACGCACACCTGCTTATAGCCTGTCTGCTCTCTGCCAGATGCAAATGACGGCAGCTGGCCCCTTTCCTATAGCAGCTCTGGTTAGATAGTCTGCATTCTTACTTGGGGGGAATCTTTGCTTATTTCCACATATTTGAGTTATTGTGATAGGGGTACACAGATAGAATAAAAATATGATTTTTTTAGCCTTTATTTTTAATTAAATCTTTATTGTTCAGATTATTA
>NW_005353056.1:0-1425 GCF_000412655.1 Myotis brandtii | reverse complement strand
AGCAAAGTGAAGAAACACTTTTACATTGATGTGTACAAGATAGTCACCTAAAATTTGTAGTACATAAAGATGGTACGCAACAAGATAACAGTGAGGGCTCCGGTGTTCTCTGGTGGTCCTGTGCTCTGGTGCCTGTAATGGTGCCTTTGAGGGGTCTAGAAAAGAAAAGTATGCTATCATTTCAAAGGTATGTTATCCTACATGTATAAGAACAATGGACAGGGCTCACTTAGGGTGAAGATTGACTTTGCTAAGGAAGCTATAGGCCTGGGGTGTGACTACCTTCTATGAGCTGCCCAGTAGGAATTTGTGATCAGACCTTCCATGTGGCCCACAGTGACCTTGTCAGTGTTATTACAGAGCCCCCCTTTTTGTACCCATTCCCATATGACAGTTGGGGACACTGAGGCTCAGGCTGTTACCTAGATCACACAGCTAGTAAGTGGTGGAGCCCTATTTAGAATGAAACCAGGACTCTGTGTCTTACTGCCTTCTGATATACAGTGTCTCCAGCTCTTGGAGAAGATACTGTGCTCTCTAGCCTCACCATCCATCCTAGCTTCTACTTCTGTAATTGCATCTCACACACGGCCCAGTGCTCAAACCAGTTAGAGTTTCTGGCAGTTCCTCAATTCTCTAATCTCCTTCTGGCTTCACTCTGCATTTGGCATACCTGACAAACTCCTACCTCATCCTTGAAAGCCCAACTTAAATGTCACCTCAGTGAAGCCTTTCCCAAACTCTCCCAAGCATTGTCATGCCTTCTTCTTTACTCATGGTTTTTTTCTCCTACTTAAATACATCATGTATTTAACACATTGTTTTCGAATAACTGGTTGGCTTATCTGTCTCCGCCATTGCACTAGAGTCTTCTGGCCTTAACATAATAGCACTTTGTATTTGCCAAGTAAATGCTTTTCAGACTCCTCCATGCATATCTATCTCCTTTAATGTTTGCTCTAATTCATAGGCTGGTTCTGACACTAAAGTTGGAAAAGAATAAAGCCAAAAGATTAACTCTCCCATTTCTCAATCTAATTTTTGTTCTTGGACTACCTGGAGGCCATGTTTCCACCTAGAGTAGCGACATTCAACCTTTTTCATCTCATAATTGTTGGGTCACTGGATATGCATATATTCATCCATCTTTAGTAGATTCTACCAGTTTCCAAAGTAGTACCAATTTACACTTCCACCAGCATATATGAGAATCCTCATTCCATATTCTCACTAATACTTTTAACTTTTTTAAATCTGGTGATTTGTAGCAATATCTCATAGAGCTTTAATTTGTATTTTTCTGGTGACAGTAATGTTGATCACCTTTTCATGGGTTTGGTTTTTTGTTTTTGTTTTGTTTTTTGTTTTGTCATTTGGATATGTGTCAAGTCTTTTGCTCATTTTTTCTTTGAGTTGTCCCTTTTC
>NW_005353055.1:0-216 GCF_000412655.1 Myotis brandtii | reverse complement strand
AATATCATGCTATTTAGCCTCCAGGTGTTTGATTTTTTCTATTGTTTTTATTGTAGATTTCTAATTTTATGCCATTGTGATCTGAGAAGATGCTTGATATGATTTCTATCTTCTTGAATTTGAAGAGACTTTGCCTGTGTCCCAATATGGGGTATATCTTTGAAAATGACCCATGTGCGCTTGAAAAGAATGTATATTCTGTAGCTTTGGGGTGAA
>NW_005353054.1:0-324 GCF_000412655.1 Myotis brandtii | reverse complement strand
AATATTTATTTAGATCACACTAAATACAGGCAGTCCTTGGGTTATGTCAGACTTGACATACATCATTTCGTGGTTATGTCACCATCTCCCATTTATTTATATAAAAAAAAAGTTCCGTCTTTTCAACGTATGTACATATGTGCTTTATGTTTTTTTATTATTTATTTACCACCCAAATTGTTATCTTTCTTTTAAAATTTTTTTACTGTTTCACTTCATTACTGCTGTGTATGTGCTCCATGGGAGTGATGTAGGTGGGTTCCGACTCACGGCGAAAATCGCGTTACGTAGGAACAGATCTCTGACATAACCCAAGGACCTACT
>NW_005353053.1:0-280 GCF_000412655.1 Myotis brandtii | reverse complement strand
CTTTTCCCCCAGTGGTGCACAATTCAAAGGTGTTAGCTGCAGAGCTGCCCAATCTCTCCCTACACCCAGTGGGACTGAGTCTGCTGTGGTGGGGGCGGAACACCTGGAGCCTCTGCCCACAGGCAGGAACCAGGCAGGGGTGGGGCATGGACGCAGTGTCCTCGGAGCAGGACCACCCGGCTCCCAGCTCATTCTCTGCCTGGAGGCTCCCAGCTGTAGACCTCCGACCCCATTAACTGGATCAGTGGCAAGGTGGAAAGGGACCCAGGAGGGGTGAGGA
>NW_005353052.1:0-267 GCF_000412655.1 Myotis brandtii | reverse complement strand
AAAAGAGCAAAGGTCAGACTATAAGGGGGCGGCAGCAGGCCGGTGGGGTGAGGACTGAGGCGAGTGAAAAAGGAATGTTTTGATATAGTCCACATCCATTCATATGCTCAGGGCTGGTGGTGCAAAGAAAAAAAACTCTGCCTTCCTGAAGCTGGCACTGCAGAGGGAGGAGACGATGGTAAATTATGTGGCTGAGTCCCTGTGCCGCCTGCTCGGAGCCCTCTGAGTGCATGGATGTGTCTGTCCTCCAGCCACCTCATAAACCAT
>NW_005353051.1:0-543 GCF_000412655.1 Myotis brandtii | reverse complement strand
CTAAAAATCAATGAAAAAATATACTTGGGTGAGGATTTAAAACAAAAAAAAGTGTTTGAAATGCCAGTGAGTTGTTGATCCAGCTCTTGGCACCAGGTATGACTGCAGAGATCTCAATGTCCTTCCCCTTCTACTGCCAAAGAATGATCTAAGCAATTTGATGCCATCATTTGGCTCTGGGGGCAGCTAATATGGTACCCTCGGTACACTGCTGCTTACTTCCACTTCTGCTTAGCACACATTTAACATCAGTCTAAATAATAATTGCTGGCCTTCTCCATTCTGCATATTCTGATTATCATTTAACTAGTAGTACTAATCAATGAAGAGAAAATGAAAACCAAGATAATGTAATTAACTTCCAGCAATCCTATCTAATAAATAGTACATGCTAATTGACCATCAGGCCCTCACAAGATGGCAGCGCCCACAGCCAATAGAGGGAATATGCTAATTGACTGTCACACCCTCACAAGGTGGTGGCACCCAGTCCCCTCAGCCCCGCTTCATCCAGCCTCAGTCCCCAAGTCCCCTCAGCCCCGC
>NW_005353050.1:0-249 GCF_000412655.1 Myotis brandtii | reverse complement strand
AGGGCTTGATGGGAGACCTCAAGGCGCACCCCCTGCCCTGGGCCAAGGAACCTCAGGCCACGCCCCCCACCCCTGCACCGGGCCAGGGGACCTCAGGCTGCACCCCCGGCCCAGTGGGACTTGACAGGGGACCTCAAGCCATGCCCCCTGCCTGGTGGGGCTTGACAGGGGACCTCAGACTGCACCCCTGGCCCAACGCCTGGCCAGGGGACCTGAGGCTGCGACCCTGCCTGGTGGGGCTTGACAAGG
>NW_005353049.1:0-275 GCF_000412655.1 Myotis brandtii | reverse complement strand
CCTTTAGTGTGTGTGTATGTGTGTGTGTATATATATACACACCTGGCTTGTTGTTTGGCTCAGTGGATAGAGCTTTGACCTGTGGACTGAAGGGTCCTGGGTTCGATTCCAGTCAAGGGCACTTGCCCGGGTTGTAGGCTCCTTCCCGGCCCTGGCCTTGGTCCGAGGCACGTGCAGGAGGCACCCCATCGATGCGTCTCTCTCACATTGATATTTCCCTCTCTCTCTCTCTCTCTCTCTTCCACTCTCTCTAAGAATCAATTGAAAAATGTCTA
>NW_005353048.1:0-202 GCF_000412655.1 Myotis brandtii | reverse complement strand
GATGTGAGGGCGATCTGGCTGCGACATCTGTCACCCCCTTGATCGCCAGGGTTTTTTGGCTGATCTGGCTGGCTAGGCGGGTGTCCCCCTCCTCCCTCACCGATCCATGTGCGTCCCTCCCGAAGCTGCACGCTCCGTCAAAGAGGATGACCTTCCCCCCGAGGCGAGGACCGGTCTTCGGTCAAGGGTATACAAGTAGCTG
>NW_005353047.1:0-237 GCF_000412655.1 Myotis brandtii | reverse complement strand
TATTATTCCCTTACTAGAGGCCCTGTTCATGAAATTCGTGCACTCTAGTGGGGGGAGTCCCTCAGCTCAGCCTGCGCCCTCTCGCAGTCTGGGAGCCCTCGGGGTATGTCCGACTGCCCCGGGGGGAGTGGGCCTAAGCCAGCAGTCGGGCATCCTTAGTGCTGCCATGGAGGCGGGAGTGGCTCCTGCCACTGCCGCTGTGCTCACCAGCCAGGAGCCCGGCTTCTAGCTGAGCGA
>NW_005353046.1:0-566 GCF_000412655.1 Myotis brandtii | reverse complement strand
ACGGGCACTCCGGCATCACTAAGAATGAGTGGGTCACCGTCCCGGCCCCCAGGTTGGTAATTCGGGCCTGGGTCCATGGGTAAGATTTAGTCTTTCCTGTGGCTCCCTGAATGGGGGTTCGTTCTTTGGACACTGGGCCCTCCACCTGCTGTAGGATGGAGTCAGTAGCTCCGGTGTCCACAAGGAAGTCCACGGGTTTGCCCCCGACTTTTAAGGTGACCCTGGGCTCCTGGGGGCTAATAGGGATGGAGCCTCCCATTGGCTAATCAGTGAGATATGCAAATTAACCGCCAACAAAGATGGCGACTAATTTGCATACTGCAGGCAGGGCGTGACAGCGCAAGCCACCAGGGCAAGCTGCCATCCAAGCCCCTGTGGGCGACCCCAGAAGCCGCCTGCCTGCTGTCAGTGATCGGATCTGGTCCCGGGCTGCAAGCCAGCCCCAGAAGCCCCAGAAGCCACCTGATATGGCAGTAACTCTATCAGTAAGCACACTGAAAGTCAGTGGCATAAATGCACCAATTAAACAACAGATTATGAAGGTGAATCAAAAACAAAACCCACTT
>NW_005353045.1:0-315 GCF_000412655.1 Myotis brandtii | reverse complement strand
AAATGGTTTTTCTAACCATTTGATGGTGGATGTCATCTTTATACACTTCTTTTTTTTTTTTTTAAACTTAACAATGTAAGCATGTTCCCTCTTTATCTCCAGATCTTTATAAATCTACTAGAGGCCCGGTGCATGAAATTCGTGCACTGGGAGGGGGGGGGGTCTCTCAGCCCAGCCTGCGCCCTCTTGCAGTCAGGAGCCCTCAGTCAGACATCCTTAGCACTGCCACAGAGGTGGGAGAGGCTCCCCGGCTCCTCAGCCATGAGCCCGGCTCTGGCTGAGCAGCGCTCCCCCTGTGAGAGTGCATTGACCACC
>NW_005353044.1:0-293 GCF_000412655.1 Myotis brandtii | reverse complement strand
CGCGTGTCATAGGTTCGCCATCACTGATCTAGAACAACAACAACTAAAAAAGGTGCTTCCAGTCCTAGCCAGATGGCTCAGTGGGTTGGAGTGTCATCCCAGATACCAAAAGATTGTGGGTTCAATCCCCTGTCAGGGTGTGTATGAGAAGCAACCGATCAATGTTTCTCTCTCTCTCTTTCCCCCCTCCTCCTTCCTCTCTCTCTAAATCAATAAAAACATATCCTCAGGCAAGGATTTTTTTTTTTTTTAAAAGGTGCTTCCCAATGAATGCCTGGCACAAAGCAAGAGAG
>NW_005353043.1:0-220 GCF_000412655.1 Myotis brandtii | reverse complement strand
CTAAGGCCTCAGTCAGAGGCATTAGGTCTAGGCAGGGACATAGTGGGAGATCGCGGGGAGCTGGGGGTTCTCTGCCCAGGCCTAACACCTCAGCCAGAGGCGCTAGGCCTGGGCAGGGGCGGAGCCTGCAATCACCTGGAGCTGGGGGTCCCCTGCCTAGGCCTAACGCCTTGGTTAGGCCTCGGCAGGGGCGGAACCAGCCATTGTGGGGAGCAGGGGC
>NW_005353042.1:0-295 GCF_000412655.1 Myotis brandtii | reverse complement strand
TCCTTCCTGACAAAGCTGGGGCCCAGGCGGCAGGGCCTGGGGTCCCAGGTGCCTGCCTGGACGAAGCTACCCGGGGTTCCCGGTGCCTGCCCAGGTGAAGCCATCCGGGTCCCAGGTGCCTGTAGCCAGCCTGGGCAAGGCAGACCCGGGTCCTGGGTGCCTGCAGCTGGCCAGAGGGAGGGAAGCCCGGGTCCCGGTTGCCTGTGGCTGGCAGATGAGGGAAGCCTGGGTCCCAGGTGCTAGGGCCGAGGCAGAGGAGGTTAGGGGCGATCAGGAAGGCAGGTGAATGGTTAGG
>NW_005353041.1:0-334 GCF_000412655.1 Myotis brandtii | reverse complement strand
GACTTTAGACTTTAAAGTTAATGCTGGAATGAGTTAAAACTTTTGGGGCTATTGAGGTGAAAGTAATATATTTTGCATGTGAGAAGAGCATAAATTTTGGGGAGCCAGGGAGAGAATGCTAGACTAAATAGTGTCCCCCACAAATTCATGTGTTGAAGCTGTAATTCCCAATATGATAGTATTTGGACACAAGGCCATTGGGAGGTGACTAGGTATAAATGAGATCATGAGGGTGAGGCCCTTGTGATGGAATTAGTGCCCTTATAAGAAAAGACACCAGAGAGCTTGCTCTTTCTTTCATGTGAGGACACAGCAAGAAGGTGGTCATGTGCAA
>NW_005353040.1:0-233 GCF_000412655.1 Myotis brandtii | reverse complement strand
CTCTATCCACTGAGCCAAACTGGTCAGGGCTCAATGGTGATTTTGATTTGCAGTTCTCTGAAGATTAATGATGTTCAGCATGATTTCATGTGCTTATGCTGTACATACCTTTGAGGTGCATTTCTTTTCACTAAATATAGATTGTTAGCATTTTTAATAACTGCATAGTATTTCATTAGATTTGTGTACTTTTACTCATTCAGTTACTCCTCTACTAATAGGCCTAAATAATA
>NW_005353039.1:0-228 GCF_000412655.1 Myotis brandtii | reverse complement strand
AGATAAAGATAAAACTATAAAGCTGTTAAACAAAAAATTTTTAGAGAACATTTATTTGGTAAATCACAGAGGTAGGAGCAGTAATTCCTAGAAGAAACAGGCTTAGGGAACAAGTTATAGAAGTAAAGGAAGGGCCCTTGGAACTTGGGAGTGAGGAAGCTCAAGGTAAGGGGGCTGAGGCAGGGAGGGGGTGGAGGCAGAGGAAGAGCTGTTAAATAAAATTTTAAA
>NW_005353038.1:0-618 GCF_000412655.1 Myotis brandtii | reverse complement strand
TAAAACTAAAGAACAGCTAGAAGAAAACATGGAGAAAGCCCTGTGCCTTTCGGAGAGCCTGGTCTCCAGCCGCAGTCAGCACCGCTGACGTTCGGGGCGGGCAGTGCTGCCGGAGGTGGGGCAGTATTCCCCTTCCGTTATGACAACCAGGAATGTCTCCAGACATTGCCAGGTTCCCCTGGGGGCAAAGTGGCCCTTCGCTGAAAACCCGCGTTAGGCAAAGCGTTCTTTGGTGTCCAGATATGACACCGAAACAAGGCCGCCAAAGAGAAAACGGTCGATGCCCTTGGTTGCATGTAAGACGTTTCCTCTGTGAAGCCAAACCCTAGGCTGGGAGGAAATCTTTGCAAATCACTTACCAGACACAGAACTTGTATCCAGAATATGCAAAGAACTCCCAACACTCAGCAAGAAGAAAACAAACAGCGCAATTTAAAAATCAACCATGAGCCTGGCGGCTGTGGTTGAGCGTCGACCTATGAACCAGGAGGTCAGGGTTCAATTCCCGGTCAGGGCACAGGCCCGGGTTGTGGGCTCGATCCCCAGTAGGAAGCGCACAGGAGACCGCCGATCAATGATTCTATCTCTCATTGATGTTTCTATCTCTCTCTCCCTCTC
>NW_005353037.1:0-216 GCF_000412655.1 Myotis brandtii | reverse complement strand
ATTGATTTGAGAGAAAGAGAAACTTCCATTGGCTGCTTTCCCCTCTCCCACTCACCATATGCCCTGACTGAAACCCATGCATGTGCCCAATGGAGCATCAGACCTGCAATCTTTTTGGTGTATGGGATGATGCTCCAACCAACTGAACCCCCGGCCGTAGCAATGTTTTACATTTTAATAAATATATTTCATGACCAGCTTAATAGGAGGCAAGGC
>NW_005353036.1:0-573 GCF_000412655.1 Myotis brandtii | reverse complement strand
TTTTTTCCAGAAGACTCTCACAGACTTCCTCTGATGATTCCTTGGTCAGAGAGGAGTCGCATGCCTACTCCTAATTATAAGAGAAGCTGGGAAAAGGAGTGCTTGGCAATTTTAGCCTCTATGTTGTGTGAAGAGCTCTTCTGGCTTGGAGAGTGTGTAAGAGTGGCCGCAGAGTCAGCAGTCACCATGGCTGCTGCTGTTGGAATCACTATCCCTAGTTTGAAGGTGAGCTTCCTGAGGCTCAGAGATGCTAAGTAACATTATACAGCTAGTTAGCGGTAAAGCTGCGATCTGAGTCAGGGAGTTTGAATTCTAAAGTCAATGCTATAGCACATGGTCTTAGAGGTAATGTCTAGCTATGTGACATGGGATAATTTACCACTTTCCTAAAACTGAGTTTCTTCGCCAATAAAGGAAGAATAATACAGAGTTAGCTGAGGCTCAAATGAGATAATGTCTGTAAAGTATCTTGAACAAATAACTGCTCTACCAATGTTGGTTTCCTATCCCATCTCCCTATGCAACAGTTTAGTCATTAAAATCCCCTGTCTGTAAAGTTGCTGGTAAACCGAA
>NW_005353035.1:0-282 GCF_000412655.1 Myotis brandtii | reverse complement strand
ATGCTGTTGGTATTTTAACGGGGAGTGCATTGAATCTCTAGATTGTGTAGCATGGGCATTTTGATGATGTTGATTCTACTAATCCATGAACACGGTATATTCTTCCATGTGTTTATGTCTTCCTCTATCTCTTTTTTCAATATCCCTTAGTTTTCTGGGTAGAGGTCTTTTACCTCCTTAGTTAAGTTTATTCCTAGGTATCTTAATATTTTTGTGCAATGGTAAATAGGATTGTTTCTTAAATTTCTCTTTCTGTCAGTTCACTATTGGTGTATAGAAATG
>NW_005353034.1:0-323 GCF_000412655.1 Myotis brandtii | reverse complement strand
CGAGGTGGCCGCATTCTCTCCAGGATGTGCTGAAGCCACCCTGGCCTTGGAGAGGAACCTGATCCAGGCCCTTGTGGAGCTGCAGGCCCTGGGTTCTACCAGCACAGACCCTCAGCTCTGTGACTTCCTGGAGAACCACTTCCTGGGTGAGCAGGTGAAACTCATCAAGAAGATGGGCGACACCTGACTCACCTCCACACGCTAGCCTCCAGGCTGGGCTGGGCAAGTATCTCTTGGAAAGGCTCACTCTCAAGCACCACTAGGAGCCTGTGGAGCCCGGAGGGGGCCCTCTGCATCCCCTGGTGTCTGGCTTTTGCCTGAGC
>NW_005353033.1:0-301 GCF_000412655.1 Myotis brandtii | reverse complement strand
AAAAATAGTGGCTAGTTTCTTAACATGGTACTGATGAGGGGTATTTGATTTGATTTCAAGTTTATCATCTAATCACATGTGTTTTACACTTAGTGTATATGTTCAGTATTTAACCATAACTAACAACTCTTTTATACTCATATCTACCTCTAGAGCCATTGGTTCATAGTTCTTCTATATAGGTTTTAAATTAAAAGCACATAAACATATACATATGCTAGACTTCAAGGAAAAAATGGTAATCTAATTTGACCTCATTTTAAATCAGTGATGGCAAACCTATGACATGCGTGTCAGAGTT
>NW_005353032.1:0-270 GCF_000412655.1 Myotis brandtii | reverse complement strand
TGAGGCTGAGACAGCCCCGGTGAGGCTGGGACAGCCCTGGTGAGACTGAGACGGCCCTGGTGAGGTTGAGACAGCCCCGGTGAGGTTGAATCAGCCCCGGTGAGGTCAAGACAGCACTGGTGAAGTCGAGACAGCACCAGTGATGTCGAGACGGCCCCGGTGAGGTTGAGACGGCCCCAGTGAGGTTGAGATGGCCCCGGTGAGGTTGAGAAAGCCCCAATGAGGTTGAGACAGCCCCAGTGAGCTTGCAACGGCCCCGGTGAGGTTGAA
>NW_005353031.1:0-209 GCF_000412655.1 Myotis brandtii | reverse complement strand
AGTGAATTCTGAGCAGTGATGTAAACTTAAAAAAAAAGTAATACAACTCTCACTTTCTAACATCAGAGACTTTTGGTTATATAACACTAGAGGCCCAGTACACGAAATTCGTGCATGGTGTGTGTGTGTGTGTGTGTGTGTGGGGGGGGTCTCCTCAGTCCAGCCTGCACCTTCTACAATCCAGGACCCCTCGGGGGATGTCTGACTGC
>NW_005353030.1:0-213 GCF_000412655.1 Myotis brandtii | reverse complement strand
CTGAAATCAATAAAAATATATTTAAACACACACACACTTAAAAAATATATATATGATTAATTGTCCGGCCTGTGTGCTCATTGGTTGAGTGTCGACCTATGAACCAGGAGGTCAGGGTTCAATTCCCGTTCAGGGCACATGCCCAGTTTGCAGGCTCCATCCCTAAGTAAGGCGGTTGGGGGGTGCAGGAGGCAGCCGATCAATGATTCTTTC
>NW_005353029.1:0-207 GCF_000412655.1 Myotis brandtii | reverse complement strand
CCAGTACTTCTTGGTGCTCTAGGTGACTCTTTGGTCTCTCTTTCTCCCTTTCCTCCTCTATGGGCTTTCTCTCTCATTCCTTCCCTCATTTTTTTCTTTCTTTCTCCATTCAACAAATTTATTATATGTATACTAGAGGCTGGGTGCATGAAAATTCATGCACTGCAGGAGGGGTTCCTCAGCCCAGCCTGCCCCCTCTCACAGTCC
>NW_005353028.1:0-494 GCF_000412655.1 Myotis brandtii | reverse complement strand
AAAAAACAGTGTTTACAGAGCTTCAGAAATTATTGTTTCCTTGGGATTGTGCTTCCCAAGTAACAGTTTAACGTGATTGAAAATATAAATTTATGTTGTGAAAACTGCAACAGATGTTCTAATGTTTGTCTGTCTGTAAGTGAATAGGGCTGAGCAGCGTATTCTCTCCACTTATGTGAACACTCATGAAAAACACAGGGCAGAGCATTCTGCATCACATTCTGTTTTCCGTCCACTGATGCGAATTTGGCTGATAGTAAATTAACTTGGTTTTTAAACTGATTTTAAGTTATATCCCAGTATGATTTTTAGTTTTGAGAATCCAAAGTTACGAATACTTCCTTCTGTCCTAGCTGTTTGGCTCAGTGGATAGAGTGTTGGCCTGCGGACTGAAGGGCCCCAGGTTCAATTCCAGTCAAGGGTACATGCCTTGGTTGCAGACTCCTCCCTGATCGGGTTGTGTGCAGGAGGCAACCAATCAATGTGTTTCTCTC
>NW_005353027.1:0-760 GCF_000412655.1 Myotis brandtii | reverse complement strand
CTTCCTTCCTCTCTGAAATCAATAAAAAGAAAAAAAAGTCAGAAATGAACCTCCCTGTTTTCCTCCTCCCGGTCTTTAGTCACTCAGTTTTCGTTCTGGGGTCCAGCAGCTTTCGTGTCTTCATCATTGTTGAAGAAACCAAGACTTTCCCTGTTAATTGAAAAAAACTCACTGAACCAGTGTACACCAACATTTTTCTTGAAAGGGAACTTAAAGGAAGTTTTGAAATTGCCCCTCAGCCAACAGACGTGTTTACCAAACCGCCGGCTTTATGCACTTTATTTTGTTTTGTGTTTTTAAAAAAAACTTGTCACTGATGTCACAGTTTCGTTGTGGTGAGTGAAAGCAGATGACACGTCTCCCCACAGAAGAGCGGCTTCATGAAGCCATTTGTATCTGAAGAAGGGGCACTCGGCTTCAATTCTCGGGTGAGGGAAAGGGCTGAATTCTGTGGCGTAGGCCTCTTCCTTTGGAAGAAAGGTGCCCCCACCCCCAATAAGTTGTGTTTTGCTTGGGTGGTTTTTCAGGTGGGTTTAATTTCCCAGTTTATCCCTATTAGAAAATAATAAATGCTGATGTACATTGCCCCACAAATGTGCTACTCTTGGCATGATTTGGCCACTTTATAATAATTTAGGAAAAGGACCAAGATTTTATTTTTAATTTTTTTTTGTAGATTGGGTTGAGTACCCTGCCCTCCGCAACTGTTGATTGCATAGTAATAAGTAATAAGAGAGTTGGTGTTTTCTTCCTTCACTGT
>NW_005353026.1:0-274 GCF_000412655.1 Myotis brandtii | reverse complement strand
AGTAGCTATGATGCACAATGACAACCAGGGGGCAGACGCTCAATGCACCGGTATGGAAACATGAAACAGACTGATGAATCTCAGAATAAAAGGGGAAGGGGGGAGAGGGGGAAGAGATTAACCAATGATCTTATATGCATAATAGAGGCCCTGTGCACAGATTCATGCACTGGTGGGGTCCCTTGGCCTGGCCTGCGGGGAGCAGGCTGAAACTGGCTCTCCAACATTTCACGAGATATCCTGGATTGCGAGAGGATGCAGGCCAGGCCGAGGG
>NW_005353025.1:0-230 GCF_000412655.1 Myotis brandtii | reverse complement strand
TTGGTCTGGCACTCCCGCTCACCTGCTCCACCATCACACTGCGGCGGACGCCTGCCATGTTCCGCATGTGCCCCCTTGTGGTCAGCGCACATAATAGCGACCAGTTGTTCAGTTTTCCGGTTGTTCCGCTGTTCGGTCTACAGTGGGGCCTTGACTTACGAGTGTCCTGATAACGAGTTTTTCGAGATACGAGCGGTCTCTCGGCTGATTTTTTGCTTTGAGTTGCGAGC
>NW_005353024.1:0-399 GCF_000412655.1 Myotis brandtii | reverse complement strand
CAGAGGAGCTGCCCCCTGGTGGTTAGTGTGCTCCACATGGGGACCAGCCACTCAGCCAGAAGCCGGGGTCACTGCTGGTGAGTGCAGCGGTGGTGGCGGGAACCTCTCCCACCATTACAGCAGTGCTAAGGAGAGGAGAGCCAAGTGGTAAGGCTCGAGCAGGCGGGCAGTAAGGAGCAAGAGATCCTGGATCCCCAGGGAGATTGGGCCTAAGCTGACAGGCAGACATCTCCTGAGGGATCCCGAACTTCGAAAGGGCGCAGGCCGGGCTGAGGGACCACGCCCCCCTCCAGTGCACGAATTTTGTGCACCGGGCCTCTAGTATATAATAAGTGAACCTTCATTTTTACTAGTAAGGAGAAGTCCTGGAAATCATATCTGACAATATTTGCTACATGC
>NW_005353023.1:0-274 GCF_000412655.1 Myotis brandtii | reverse complement strand
CTTGTTAAGGCTCATTACGGGAACTCGGCCTCCACTGCGGGTGCAGCCAACTTGTATTACGGAAATCCCTGCCTTCGCAGTGGGCGCTGACATCTTTGCGGTGGAGTGACTGTCAATTTGCATATTCCATCTTTATTATATAGAATTGCCATTTTATTGTTCATTGATTTTGTCTTTTTTTTTCTTCTTTTTCTTAAAGAAGAGACTTTAACATTCATGTAATACTGGTTTGGTGGCGATAAATTTCTTTAGCTTTTCTTTGTCTGGGAAGCTC
>NW_005353022.1:0-275 GCF_000412655.1 Myotis brandtii | reverse complement strand
CTGTACCTGCTCATCAGTTAGGTCCTCCTCTGAGCCTTATCTCTCAAAAGGGCCAAGAGAGAGCCCCTGCCGCCGCACTGGCTGTCAGAGTAAATGCCATGAGGCTCCTGACCTCTCCCACCGCCTGCTTTCTCATCCAGGGCCTCACTGAGCAGGCAGACGGCAAAGGGGAACGAGCTCTCTACCAGGAGGCAGCAGATCTCAGTGGGGATGGAGCCACTTACACCTGCGATGGCCGAGGCAAGGGACACACTATTGGGAACTGTTTTAATATC
>NW_005353021.1:0-325 GCF_000412655.1 Myotis brandtii | reverse complement strand
CTCCCTTTCCCTTCCTCTCTGAAACCAATAAAAGTATTAAAAAAAATAATAATAATCCAGTTAACTAACTACGTGGTCACAGTGAGATCGGCACCAGCACCCCTGACCCACAGGAGGACACAGACAGACACACGCACACTCACACACACGCACACTCACACACACGCACGCACACACACCACGAACACACACACACGCGCGCACACACGCACGCACACGCACACACACACGCACACACACATGCACACGCACACACACGCATGCACACACACAACACGCGCACACACGCTGCCTCTGGCCGTGTGGCCCAGGCGCTCACCGCGTG
>NW_005353020.1:0-200 GCF_000412655.1 Myotis brandtii | reverse complement strand
AGGGGCCACAGGAGGTTGGCCAGCCAGCACCCCTGATCGGGGGCCATGGGGGTCTGGCCAACGGGAGGGAGGGTCCGTGGGAGGTTGGCTGTAGGAGTGCACTGACCACCAGGGGGAAGCTCCTGCGTTAAGCGTCTGCCCCCTGTTGGTGGGTGCGCATCAGAGTGACTGGTCTACCGGTCGTTCTGGTGGTTTGGTCT
>NW_005353019.1:0-227 GCF_000412655.1 Myotis brandtii | reverse complement strand
AGTGGTTAGGAGCCAGCAGTCCCAGATTATGAAAGGGGTGTCCGACCATAAACCAGCGGTCGGACATCCCCCAAGGGGCCCCTGATTGGAGTGGGTGCAGGCTGGGCTGAGGGAACCCCCCCCCCTCCATGCACGAATTTCGTGCACCGGGCCTCTAGTCTTTAAAATATATATATATATTGATTTCAGTTAGGAAGGGAGAGGGAGAGAGAGATAGAAACATCCAT
>NW_005353018.1:0-981 GCF_000412655.1 Myotis brandtii | reverse complement strand
TATATATTAAGATGATATTTTATCATGCTCATACTCTTTAATTTCATTTTATAATATATTTAGTCCTAATAAAATATTTCTCTGTTATTATTTTTATTTTCCCTTTACTTTATAAAAGTTTAAGATTTTCTAGGACTTATGTATTCATACATACTATTGCCAGGATTATCATTTAAAGAATCATCCTGAATTACCAACTGAAGGCTAGGTGAACAGAAGCCATATAACCCAAGGATGTACAGAGAAACCAGGTTGCGATGGGAGGAGGGACAGAGGCATGAAATGGGCTGGCCCCACCCCCACTCCCCATGTGGGTTGAGAATCCAGAGGGAGAGCTCAGCTGCAGAGTTCCCTCTCCCAGGAATGAGGCATCTCCGCACCAAGCTGCCAGGCTCCCCCTCCCAGAGCACAGTGCTGGGAAGAGGAACCCACATAACATCTGGCTGTGAAAAATCGCAGGAGTCTGTCCACCCAGGTGAGACAGAAGGCTGCTAGAAACCCAGGCATCCTCTTAAAGGGACAACACACAAACTCTGGCTCACAGACACTCACCGTACGCTCTGGCATAGAGGTACCGGAGTCATACAGAGAAAGACAATTGTGTGGCTTTGGAGCGAGGGCTAGAGAGACAGCCTCCATTGCCACGGTATTAAGTCCTTGGCTCATGGGCCATGGGCCCCATCTGTCCTGGGTTAAGCACTCCCCCCACATGGCATTAGCCTGGTGAGCTATGCTAGCTCCACCCAGATGAGTTCCTGGGCCCCCTCCTGGGACAACTGGCTATGGCCAGGGCTTTATCAGCAGCAGCCAGCCTGGGCCAAAGTTGCAGTCTTCCTAGCAAAGCTGCAGAGGAATTCTCGTCATGGTGTATGATCTCTTCAATGTATTTCTGAATTCAGTTTTCTAATATTGTGGTGTTGACTTTTGCACCTAGTTCATCAGGTATATTGGCCTATAATTTTCTTTTTTTGTAATGCCTTT
>NW_005353017.1:0-274 GCF_000412655.1 Myotis brandtii | reverse complement strand
TGTTCAATTCTGTGAATGTATTAAATGTCACTGAATTCTACACTTTGATTAAAATGGTGGATTTTTATGTTATGTGAAATTTACCACAATAAAACAAATAACTTAAATATCAGGTAATATTAAATTGTATTCTTCCAAATTTAATAACTCGTTTTCTTTTGAAGCCATTTCTATTTTATCTTAAATTATTTATTATAATTATTTCATTTGCTGATAATTTATATTACAATGAATATATGTAGTATTGATAATTTTTTTCATTTTCTTTTAATCT
>NW_005353016.1:0-235 GCF_000412655.1 Myotis brandtii | reverse complement strand
CACTTGAAAAATATCCTTGGGTGAGGATTAAAAAAAACAAAAATAAACAAAAACAAAAAAAGGATGTGCAGAACTTAATGCATATGTGTGCACACACACACATATACATACATAAGTGAGGGAAAATCTTAATAATATTGGCTGATCAATGTCAGTAATCTGGTTTTGACTTTGCACTATAATTTTTCAAGATGTGACCATTGGGAAAACTGGGTAAGGAGCACATGGGATCTCT
>NW_005353015.1:0-351 GCF_000412655.1 Myotis brandtii | reverse complement strand
CTAATTCCAGTTGGAAGTGGTTAAGAGGGTGTGTCTTCCCTATGTAATCTCTGGTTCTCTGTCAGCTGAATGGAAGGAGCCCGTAAACCTGGGTCCTGAAATGACCTGGAGGTAGGCCACCTGGCAAACACACACTGGAATTGACATAAATAAAAAATAAACTCCCACTGAGCTACTGAATTTCAGAAATGACACTAGCTAGTTTTACCTACCCTAACAAATAAAACTTTTAACATACTTCTGAAAGGGGTAGCTAGCTAGCTTAATTAGGCAGGTTTAGGAAGCCATAGAGATAAGGGGGAGGTCTATGGGCAAAGGAATACACAATGAAGACTTGAAGACACCAGTGTG
>NW_005353014.1:0-347 GCF_000412655.1 Myotis brandtii | reverse complement strand
AGAGAAAAAAAATGTATTTTTATTCTACCCTTGTACCTTATCAATTCTAGATCTACTGTGTCGTCGAAATGCATTGGTGAAAGCTGTATGTTTTTTTCTTTGTTTTTTGTTAATTCTCACCTAAGGATATTTTTCCATTGATTTTTTAAAGAGAGTGGAAGGCAAACAGAGATGCGAAGAGAGAGAAATATCAATGTGAGAGAGACACATCAATTGGTTGCCTCTGGCATATGCCACAACCAGGGCCAGGGAGAGAGCTTGCAACCGAGGTGTGTGCCTTTGACCAGACCCTTCAGTCCGCAGACAGACTCTCTATCCACTGAGTCAAACTGGCTAGGGCATGAAGG
>NW_005353013.1:0-313 GCF_000412655.1 Myotis brandtii | reverse complement strand
TTGTTTATTTTGGTCCTCTCTCTTTGTTTCTTGGTGACCCTGGCTAAATCTTCGTCAATCTTGTTCATCCTTTCAAAGAACAAGCTCTTAGTTTTATTGATTTTTTTATTTTTTAAATCTCTATGTAGTTTATTTCTGCTCTGATCTTTATTTTCCTTCCTTCTGCTTACTGTGAACTTTACTTATCGCTCTCTTTGTAATTCTTTGAGTTGTAGGGTTAGATAAATTATTACCATTTTTTTCTTGTTTTAGGGTTAGGCCAGTAGAGTTATGAAGTTCTATCTCAGAACTTCTTTCACTATGTCCCATAGAT
>NW_005353012.1:0-1155 GCF_000412655.1 Myotis brandtii | reverse complement strand
AACACACGGGGGAACAGCTCTCTGGGGGGACTTTGGAACAGGTTAAGCCTCAAGCGCTGGCAGAGATTTCCAGCTGGGAAAGAAAGAAGCGAATGTGGCTTGTTTATCATCCCTTCTATTAGATGATGGGCATACTCTTTTTTCCTACATGTTTTCTTTTCCACAGCAAATAATATGTGTTTTCTGTTTCTTTAACCTTCTTGCTCTAAATAAACAGTTGTCTTTGTCTATAAATGAACAGGATCACCAGACAAAGCATACCAGAGTCTGAATAAAACAAAAACTGCCCATTTGATGAGTTGAACAAAGCCATTTCCTTTGCCCAGCTTTCTACTCTAAAATATATAGCCGAATCTGGGACTCCCAGATAAGAATTGTTTCTCAACCTTATTTAAATTAAAATCATTTAAAAAACAAAGAACACATGCGATCTTTCAATGTAACCAATTTCGAGGGCACACTGTCCACCTGAGGGCAGAAGCCGTACCCTTGGCCATTGTGATTTTGCTGTGTCTACCATCCACCTTTGTAGGCTTAAAATTGACAAAGTACAGGCACATAAACATTGTCATTTGGGAAAGATTCAAAAATTCCTGTTAGGTGAAACAATTTTTGCATTGAGGTATTCAGCTACCTAATGTGAGGACAGATCTACTTTATGCATTCATTATCTATATAAAAATAGGAATTGCACAAATCACAGTATTTGGAGCTCAATGAGATAAAACCAGTTTGGACTTTCTTTTTTACACAAATTACTGTTTGATTTAACATTTCTTCTTGTTATTATCTATCTCGTTCCTAAATGCATACTCAATTATTATAGATTTGCAGTCATACTATACTTTTATAATTGGCACTTTACTTAGAAATATAAGACAATTTGCATAAATTAACAGGGAATGAGAATCTAGGCTACACGTGCACACATCTGTTTGTGTTTTCACATTTGTGTTCTGCCCTATTTATTTTGGTGACACCCCTTCTCCCCACCAATTTGCTTTTACACTCAGCACTTTGGACAGGTTCTTGGACAAACTTTTCCAAGTCTGAGTATAAATATGTGTGTGTACATGTACATTTATAGACAGTGTGAGGAACAAACCTGGGTCAGATTATTGGGAAATCAGCTAGTGCCCGAGTGCGGCATTTTCC
>NW_005353011.1:0-333 GCF_000412655.1 Myotis brandtii | reverse complement strand
TGATAAATTAAATTGATAAATATAAATTTACATATATTATAAACAACACCCTTGATAAAGTTTTTAAAAGGACCGACAATCCAGAAAAAGATCCTTTTCACATTTGATGAACTATTATCTTAAATGTACAAAAAAATCCTACATAGCAAACATTAACAAAAATCTATATATATAAAAGGCTAAGCCACTGCCCGACCACCCGATCACCCGACCGTCTGACTGGTACCTATGACAATCACTGACCACCAGGGGGCAGCCACTCCGACTGATAGCTATGATGCACACTGACCCCCAGTGGGCAGATGCTCAACACAGGAGCTGCCGAGCTGCCGT
>NW_005353010.1:0-278 GCF_000412655.1 Myotis brandtii | reverse complement strand
CATCAATAACTCCATTTCCTAGTCAGAAAGGAATGAAAATCCTGCCAAAAGCTAGGAGTAATCACAGTGTGTTCAGGCCGAGGTGAGAACACAGAATTCTTTTTCCCTGACCACGCAGGGGCTGTGACTGAGGCACCCTGTTCAGGTGAGCCAGGTGGTGGAGGTTAAGTTGCTTCAGCCAGAAACACTCCCAGTGATTTCAATCGGATAGGAGGCCCGAGCAGCTTAGCAAGTGCCATGGAGTTATCTAAAGCATCACTTCTACTTGAAATTTAATG
>NW_005353009.1:0-210 GCF_000412655.1 Myotis brandtii | reverse complement strand
GGGGGCTTTTGGGGTGATTAAGTCATGCGAGTAGAGCCCTTTGGGGTGATTCAAAAAGAGGCCCCAGCCCTGATCGGGAAACTCGGTTGGTTAGAGCGTCATCCCGATACACCAAGGTTACGGGTTCGATCCCTGGTCAGGGTGCATACAAGAATCCACTGAATGCATGAATGAGTGGAACAGCAAATCAATGTTTCTCTCTCTCTCTCT
>NW_005353008.1:0-535 GCF_000412655.1 Myotis brandtii | reverse complement strand
TACTCCATGCCAGGTACTGAGCAAGTTGCTGGAGATGTAATGATGAGGAAGACAGAGCAGGTCCTTGTCCCTGCGGAGCCTACATCCCAGTGTGGACAGTGACAAATACCCAGGCCGTTTACTATCAAACTGTAGTGAGTGTTGTAATAGAGGAAACACAGATTGGCCCACACAGCGCTTGAGCAGTAGGAGACCCAATCCAGTCTTGTTTCCTAGAGGAAACGGAAGCCTAAAAATTAGTAGTTATTAACAGAACAACTAGCATGTACAAAAGCTTAGAGACAAGAAATTGATAAGAATAAAGGTAAGTCTGAGTCCTCGTTCTGTCTGCTACTTTCCAGCCACATTGTTGGGGTCCCTGAGAAATATTTAATCGCAGGCATTTGCCCTCCGAGTTCTTGACTAACTGAGGATTGCACATAGGCAACAGAGAAAGTACCATATATTAGTTTTATTGCTGAATTAATTAGGTTAATTCAGCTCAGAACTGTGAGACTTTTTTTTTTTAAAAAATGTATTTTATTGATTTTTTACA
>NW_005353007.1:0-237 GCF_000412655.1 Myotis brandtii | reverse complement strand
CAAAGAAGCGGAAGAGGCAGCAGTTAATTTGGTAGCTAGAACCAAGAATATACAAGAATATACTGTCCTGGAATCCAATTGAAGATAATATGTGTTGTTGTTTTTTTTGTTAATCCTCACCTGAGAATATTTTTTCCATTGCTTTTTCAGAGAGAATGGGAGGGAGGGAGGTAGGGAGGAAGCGAGCGAGAGAGCGAGCGAGGGAGAGAGAGACATCAATGTAAGAGAGACACATCA
>NW_005353006.1:0-763 GCF_000412655.1 Myotis brandtii | reverse complement strand
GGATGTGTTATTTCTAATAGATATTCCACAAATACTATATGGTTAACTAGTTGGTTCATCCAGTTTAAAAAGGATCCTTCAGATTCTACCCACGTTTTAGAATGATACGTGGGTAGTATTTTGAACAAAAGAGGCATCAATGCCATTCCCCAAAGGAGGGCACCCTTACTGGAAGGAACTGTTTTCATGTGAAGTCAGGGCAACAGTAGCAGCGAGTCTCAGACCCAGATTCCCACTGATGTTGATGGATTGGAACATGCTATCAGCAAAGGCAGACCAGCTCAATCACAGACCGGGAAGCGTAAGAAGCTCCAGCTTCCAGAGTGCTTGGCTAAATTAAAGTTTCAAAAGGAAGACATGAATAAGTAAAATAGCTAGTTGAAGGCCAGCCTATTAAATGAAAATGAATCCATAGAAGCTCCAGAACATACAGAAGTCACTTTGGATACCACTTAATCAGGAAGCGAAATTATCCTCCAAGCTCTCAACTCACTTGTGAGTTTACGGAGCACAAATTAGAAGGCAGGAGAGGACAGAATTAGTACCTGATTGCAAAGAACATTGGAAGCTCTTTAAAAATTCTAATCTGGTTAAAAAAAATTCTAACCTAGTAACAGTCAATCATCACTACATAGGCAGAGGCTGCATAATTTTGGGCACTTTGATGATGTCAATTCTCAATTTAATGACTTCCCACTGTCTTTAATATCAAATTTAAAATCCTTTACACACACAAAAAAAATAAAAAATAAAAAAAAATAAA
>NW_005353005.1:0-294 GCF_000412655.1 Myotis brandtii | reverse complement strand
TCTCTTTGTCTTTAATTTTTGGCATTGTAATTATGATATCTCTGGGCATGGGGCCTGTTTGGGTTTTTCTTCCTTGGACTCTCTGTGCCTCCTAGACTTGTGTGAGTTTTTCCTTCACCAGGTTAGGGAAGTTTTCTGCCATTATTCCATCAAACACGTTCTCTATCCCTTGCTCACTTTTTTTCTCTTTCTGGCACTCCTATTATGCAAATATTGTTACATTTCATATAGTCCCACAGCTCCCGTTAGCTATCCTCTTTTTTTGAAAATATATTTTATTGATTTTTTTACAGA
>NW_005353004.1:0-209 GCF_000412655.1 Myotis brandtii | reverse complement strand
TTTTTTTTTTAATGTTGACAAAGACTTGAAGCACAAGATTTCTGGAAGTTGACTGAGCAATGTAAAAAGTTCAAGTTCGGCTGGCATGACTTTGTGCTTGAGTGTCGACCTAAGAACAAGGAGGTCATGGTTCGATTCCTGGCCTTGGTATATGTCTGTGTTGCGGATTCTTTCCTTTGTAGGAGTGTGCAGGGGGCAGCCAATGAATG
>NW_005353003.1:0-204 GCF_000412655.1 Myotis brandtii | reverse complement strand
TGATTGGCTGCCTCCTGCACGCCCCCTACTGGTGGGGGGTGGAATCGAGCCCGCAACTCGGGCATGTGCCCTTGGCCGGAATCAAACCTGGGACCCTTTAGTCCTCAGGCTGACACTCTATCCAGTGAGCCAAACCACAATTGTTTATGGATACATTCTAAACTTCTGAGTATGATGACACTTAAAGACCTTCACCCACTGGTC
>NW_005353002.1:0-274 GCF_000412655.1 Myotis brandtii | reverse complement strand
CCGCTCCACAGGTTCCAAATCAGCGACCCCGGCGACTAGTCCCCAGAGGACTCAGCACTAACCATCCCGCCGGAAGCGCTCACAACACCCCGGTCCCAGGACCTCCACCCGTCCCTACTCCCGCAGCACTCTACCCCCACTCCGGTCTGGGTCTGCAAGGAATCCCCCTCCCCCTCCTCCTCCCTACGCTCCCGCTTCTCCTCCTCCCTGCGGGACTCTCTTCCAGCCAAGCCTTCTGAGCCCTTAACTACTGATCCAGCCTTCCCGCTGCCGC
>NW_005353001.1:0-217 GCF_000412655.1 Myotis brandtii | reverse complement strand
ATAGATAGATTGTGACTTCATAAACAGGATTGTGACTTGAGAAACAGGATTGTGACATCATAGATAGGATTGTGACTTCATAAAGACGACTGTTTCTTCGTAGACAGGATTATAACTTCATAGACATTATTGTTTCTTCATGGGGGAATTGTCACATCATAGACAGAATCATGATTTCAGAGAAAGGATTGTGACTTCATAGACAGGAATGTTACTT
>NW_005353000.1:0-764 GCF_000412655.1 Myotis brandtii | reverse complement strand
TGGTGGGGCTTGATGGGGGACCTCAGGCCATGCCCCTCACCCTGGCCCAGGCCTGGAGACCTCAATCCCACCCCCCGCCCCAGCACCAGGCCGGGGGACCTCAGACTGCGCCCCCCCACCTGGTGGGGTTTGACAGGGGAACTCAGGCCGCGCCCCCCACCCAGTGGGGCTTGTCAGGGGACCTCAAAGCATGCCCCCTGCCCAGGCCCAGGCTGGGAGACCTCAGGCTGTGCCCCCTGCCCAGGCTGGGCCAGGGGAATTCAGGCCACGTACCCCCGCCACAGTGCTGGGCCAGGGGACCTGAAGCCATGCCCCTGCCCTGGGTGGGGGGACCTGAGGCTGTGCTCCCCACCATGGCACCGGGCCAGGGGACCTGATGGTGTGCTGGGGGATCTGAGGCTGCACCCTCTGCCTGGCAGAACTTGACGGGGGACCTCAAAGTGCGTCCCCCGCCCAGACCCAGGCCAAGGGACCTCAGGCCGCACCCCCCGCCCTGGCCTGGGCTGGGGGGCCTCATGCTGCACCCCCATGCCTGACAGGGCTTGATAGGGACCTCATGATGCACCCCCTGTCCCGGTGCTGGGCTGGGGGACCTGAGGGTGTGCCAGGGGATCTGAGGCTGCGCCCCCCACATGGTGAGGCTTGACGGGGGCCCTGAGGCTGTGCCCCCCACCCAGTGGGGCTTGACGGGGGACCTAGGCTGCGCCCCGCACCCAGTGCTGGGCCGGGGGACCTGAGGTTGCGCCCTCTCGCCCAGCAAGGCT
>NW_005352999.1:0-244 GCF_000412655.1 Myotis brandtii | reverse complement strand
TCCCCCTAGAAAGCTCATCATGCAAGTAAAACGTTTTAATACCCTCTTGATGCATGAGTGGTGACATCAGTCTCCACATCAGAACCCACTTTTGGGGTGCAGAGGGGCCCCTCAAAGGCCTCTGGGCTCCACAGGCTCCTGGTCGTGCTGGAGGGTGAGCCTTTCTGAGAGATGCTCACCCAGCCCAGCCTGGGGCCGCAGCCTGCAGAGGGGGGTCAGGTGTCGCCCCTCTTCTTGATGAGCT
>NW_005352998.1:0-1354 GCF_000412655.1 Myotis brandtii | reverse complement strand
ATGAGTTCTTTATATATTTTGGATATTAACCCCTTACTGAAATTGTTTGCAAATATCTTTTACCATTTGGTTCGTTGCCTTTTTGTTTTGTTGATGGTTTCCTTTGCTCTTATTTGCCAACATTTTGACTGCAAAGTGTTGTCTTCATAAAAATTAAATCTAAACTCAGGGGGAACTAAGGTGAAAGAAAGGACCACATCCCTGGATTCTTATAAAACAGATTTCATTGGATTTTCTTTTGAATTTAACAGTTAAAGAAGCCAGCAGGACATAAGTATGTTATGATCCATTTATTTCATTTCTATTGTGCGTCAATCACTGTACTAGGCACTGAGGAGAAAAAAAAAATAGGTAGCCCTTGTCCTTGAGTTCAAAATTTGGATAAAGACAGAAACATGGAGAACAGCAACTTCTGCCACAGACAACTGGGTGAGGTTTTGGGTTACGCAAAACCTGTGTTCTGAATGCTAAGATACTGTCAGTCGAAGGAGAGGGAGAGGGCATGTTAAGTGGAGGGAATAATATGATAGAAGGGAAGTTGTGAAAAAGATAGGCATGGCTAGGGAATTTCGGTACGGGGGAGTGAGAGTGTGTGTGTGTGTCTTCACGTGCCCTGTGGGATGGAAGAGAAGAGGGGTAGGAGATGGAGCTGAAATACAAGGCAGGGCTAGATTTTGAAGGGATTTTCTCTTTAGCTGAAGAATTCTAATTCATTCTGAAGACAGAGAGGAGCCGGCAAGGGGTTGTTAGGAAGTGGGGAAGGCCAGTGACACTGGTTGCATGTTGCAGAAGGAGCAGACAGAGAGACCAGAGGTGGGGAGACCCACCCAAAGGCACAATGAGACCACAACTAAGGCAGAGTCAACAAGGATGGATTAGAGGGCAAAATGGAAAGATGTTTCTTTGAGAGAACATCAAAAGGATTTGTTGACCGATATGATGAAAAATAAGATGGGGAAGGGTAGAGCAGGATACAAAGACATTGTTATGTGGAGGGGAAGTCATTTAAAACAGGTCACACAACAGGGGTAGTAATTCTCAGCTGTGCTGGGCTCTTCACATTCAATTTCACAACAAGCCCATTTTACGGGTGAGGGAACAGAGTTGGAGAGATTATATGTGGCTTTAACCTAAATCACACATTTGGTAAGAGTGAAGATTTCGCATTGTTTTGAATATAGTACATGTACAGTGGTTGTCTGACAACCAGGTGGGGAGACTCAGCAGGGAGTCTGAAACACAGGTGGGGAGCTAAAGTGTGAGCATGGGCCAGAGGTGCAGTCTTGAGGCCAGTAATCTGAACCACAGAGGTGGAAGACCACCTAGACCAGTGGTTCTCAACCTTGGCTGCACA
>NW_005352997.1:0-397 GCF_000412655.1 Myotis brandtii | reverse complement strand
AATAATCTGAACAAGAAAGATTTAATTAAAAAAAAAAAAGAAAATAGATGCTGGGAGCACAAGCTGGGATCCACACACCTGTGGTGTGACCTGTGGCACACATATCATCCAATCAGCTATGAAAGGTAGCAGGGCTGCTGGCAGTAGCAGAGTCCAGGCCCAGCAGACCAGAGCCACTGGGAGAGGTTGTGGCAGTTTGGTTGCCTTTTAAAAAAAAAATCTCTAAACCCAGAGCACAGGAGTTTTCATTTGCAACTACACACCTGAGGAATTGGCACATGAAGGGATGCTAGGCCTTGAGTTGCCTGAGGAGAGCTCGGGTGGGAAGCAGTGCAGGGAGATTTGAAAAAAGTAGCCAGGAAGATGGCGGCGGAATAGGCAGACGCATCCCAAGGCT
>NW_005352996.1:0-222 GCF_000412655.1 Myotis brandtii | reverse complement strand
TTCCATTTGTTTATGTCTTCCTCTATCTCTATTTTCAAGTTTTCGGAGTAGAGGTCTTTTACCTCCTTATTTAAGTTTATTCCTAGGTATCTATTTTTTTTTTGTACAATGGTAAATGGGATTGTTTTTTTAATCTCTCTTTCTGTAAATTCACTGTTGGTGTATAAAAAGGCCATTGATTTCTTGTTGTTAATTTTGTATCCTGCTACTTTGCCAAATTCA
>NW_005352995.1:0-301 GCF_000412655.1 Myotis brandtii | reverse complement strand
CTCCTGCATTGAGCAGTATTGGGTCGAAACCAGCTCTACGACATCCTTTGAATAGTCCTAAATTGCAAGAGGGTGCAGGCCAAGCTGTGGGACCACACCAGTGCATGATCGGGGCCGGGGAGGGATGCAGGAGGTTGGCCAGCCAGGGAGGGACCGCAGGAGGGCTCCAGGACATGTCCAGCCCGTCTGACACAGTCCCGATTGGCTGGACCCCAGCAGCAAGCTAGCCTACCAATCAGAGCATCTGCCCCCTGGTGGTTAGTATACATCATAGTGACTGGTCGACCAGTCAACTGTCTGC
>NW_005352994.1:0-519 GCF_000412655.1 Myotis brandtii | reverse complement strand
TTCCTCTCTGAAATAAATAAAAATATATTAAGAAAAAAAGAAAACTGATGTGAGAACCTACAGGCCCAGAAATGAGTCCAGGAAATAGATGGTCCTCAGGAACAGTGTACCACAAATATCCATGCACCCATGTGCATAAGCACACACACACTTTTGTAAAAACTCAGTCTGCAACATTAATTTTAGCAGGCTCAAGTAGATATAATTAAACTATGTCTTTCACTATACTATAAACATATTATTTTACTTGCTAGATTAATAATTTAATTAGGAATAATAATTATTTAACATAAAGTAATATAGTTGGTACTGATACTGATTTTCTGAGGTTTTAGAATACTGTGATTTCTTAAAAACAAATACAACAAAAAAATTAAAAAGGAAAGAAAAAACAACAAACATAACATAAAAAATCCCTTAAGAATCATGGGAACATATGTGTTAAGTTTGCAGTGACAGATGATTACTAAATTTATTTATTTATTTTTTAAAAAAAAATATTTTATTGATTTTTTACAG
>NW_005352993.1:0-525 GCF_000412655.1 Myotis brandtii | reverse complement strand
TGGGTTCCATTCTGCCAGGGCACCTACTTAGGTTTAGAGTTTGATCCCTGGTTGGGGCTGACTGCTGCTCAGGAAGTGACTGAGGACTGTGTGCTTTAGTCATTCATGGGAAGCTGGGGTTCCATTGCCAACCTGGCTGACTCTAATCCCCACTTCCCCCTCTCCTAAATCAGGGACAACTTCAACTCTGGCAGCTGCGTGGCCTCTGCCAGAGTACACATCTGCATGGGTAGGTCACCCTCTCCGTGGCTGCTGCACAGTCTCCCGGCGGATTTACAGGTTCCCAGGGAGAGCGGGGTCAGAGGGAAAGCACTTCGCCTGGAGCGGAGCACCCGTCCTGTGCAGGGCTCGCAGGGTTTGTGTCTCCGATCCTGCCCTCAGCAGCACCAGCGCCCAGGTGGTGGGCCTTGGGGCTGCTGGGACCTGGCCCCCCCTGCGGGTTTGTGTCTCCGATCCTGCCCCCAGCAGCCCCAGCACTGAGGTGGCAAGGCTTGGTGCTGCTGGGTTCAGGGCCCCCCTGTGGGT
>NW_005352992.1:0-370 GCF_000412655.1 Myotis brandtii | reverse complement strand
AGATTATAAATTAAAAACATTACAATAAGCTAAGATTAATTATTATTTTTAAATATATTTTTACTAGAGACCCAGTGCACAAAATTCATGCACTCAGGGGAGAGGTCCCTCAGCCCAGACTGCAAGAGAGTACAGGCCAGGCCGAGGGACCCTACCGGTGCACGATGGAGACTGGGGAGGGATGCAGAAGGTTGACCAGCCAGGAAGGAAACCCGGGAGGGCTCCAGGGAGTGTCCGGCCCATCTCACTCAGTCCCGATTGGCCGAACCCCAGCAGCAAGCTAACCTACCCGTTGGAGCATCTACTGCCTGGTGGTCACTGCACGTCATAGCAACTGGTCAACCGGTTGATTGTCTGCCCCCTGGTGGTC
>NW_005352991.1:0-245 GCF_000412655.1 Myotis brandtii | reverse complement strand
ATAATCTGATGAACAAAAATGGATCCAGAGACAAGGTAGTACCGAGCAGACCATCCAACCTTGGGGAGAAGGCATGGTTCGGGGGGGCGGGCGCTTAGAGATCAACCAAAGAACTTGTATACCTGTATATTAGCATGACCAATGGACACAGACACTGGGACAGTGGGGGCTTGCCCTCGGGGGTGGGAGTGGCCTGGGGGGAGTTAATCAGGGAAAACAGGAGACATGTAACACTTTAAACAATT
>NW_005352990.1:0-225 GCF_000412655.1 Myotis brandtii | reverse complement strand
CAGGGCTGACAGGCAACCATTGCTGTTTGCAATGCCCATGATTCCCTGAGAATGTGCCCTACCCAATTTACCCCACCCAAGCGTGCGCAGAGGCTTTTGCATATGAATGGCCTGGTCTTTTGCAACCTAACCTAACAAACTACAGCTGGGTCAAAGAAACCCAGAGCTTCCAAAAGAAGGCCTAAGGGTCATTAGCAGCTTGCATTGCTTCACAGCTGTGCCTCA
>NW_005352989.1:0-1508 GCF_000412655.1 Myotis brandtii | reverse complement strand
TTTACAGGGATGTGTTTCCAACAAGGAAATCTAGGAGCCGCTCGCCAACCCTTCAAAACCACACATAGCGCAGAACACAGTGACTGTCATCCCTGACACTGCACACACTCCGAGAGTAGCACAGAGTTATGTGACGTGGCAGGGCTCAGTCACGCCAGTCATGTCTAATGACTGCACGGAGATGCTTTGCTATTTCTGCAGCTGCTAGCCCATGGGCAGCCAGCTCTTGAAATCTCCAGATTTTCTTTATAACTGTGTCACTCCGGCCGTAACCAAAGTTCCTTGCCCAGAAACAGTCCTCTTTCTGAGCCTGGTCCTATTGTACAAGTAATAGCATGCTTTGTTCTCATTTTGGTTCTTTCTCTTTGAAAATAAAAAGTCTTATATGCAGGGAGTGGCGGCAGCAGGCTCTGTTGACTGCTCACGTAAAATCTGCCCTCTGCCTCTTCGATGATGCAGTACTGAATTTATTCACGTAGCCTCTCTCGGGAACAGGGGGGCGAGTCCCAAGGAGTGTAAGGCCACCATGGTCATCTCCCACCCCTTAAAGGTGACTGGCTTCGAGCCAGACACATGGCCCTATTCAGGCCAGTGAGATGAGAAATTATTAGGGCACTGAAGGGAAATGTTCCCTTGCTGCTAAAAAGGGGCAGTCCCTTCTCTTTCCCTAGTCACGGGCATGCCTGCCTGTGATGTCTGGAACCGCTGATGAAGCAAAACCCCACAAAGGAAGGTAGGGTGACAGTGAAGTGGGGTCAGAGCCCTGCTGTACCCTGCCTGGAGCCTTGCCTACCCATGGACAGCTTGCGCTGTGAGATAACAAATCTCCTTACATTTAAGCTGGTCGAGTCCAGGTTTTCTGCTACTTGCTGCCAAAGTGTTTTGACATAGTAGCCAAAATAATAAATCGACCCACGCTGTGTCCTTTGCTTGGAGGGAGCTTCTGCCCTTATTTACCTGGTGATTTTCAAGACTAGCCAAGGCGCCCACTCTTCACAGTGGAATGAACCACGGCCTCATCCAATTCCCCACGAAACCTTGTATACAGATCCTGCTCTTTAGCCTCTTTACGTGGGCTTCTTTGTGCATGTGTGTTCTCACACTCACATTAGAAGTTCCCCTCCAGAGGAGCCAGATCTGCACCAGAAGCAGTACCAGGGGCACCGTTCAGTAAAGTGTTTACCAGCAGAGAAGGTGCATTCTTGTGCACATTGGTGGCTTAGAAAATTGACAGCCAGACTTAGAGACAATAACAGTCACGTGGGTATGTGTGGAGGCCATGAAACCCGAAAGGGGGTCGTGAAATACAACTGTTGGTATATATATAGGGGTAGGCAAAGGCACGTTTCTTGGTTGTTTGTATGGAAAACGACCTGCAGGTGGGTCATTGGTTAAATTACCAGCCACCATTACCTAAAAGATACATCATAAGTAAGGGGATGAAAGAATAATAATAATAAAGATAAGAAGACAAAAAATACCAATAAATAATATGTGTGTGTGTGTAT
>NW_005352988.1:0-236 GCF_000412655.1 Myotis brandtii | reverse complement strand
AATGGAGGTGTTGTGGAAAGGTTGGTTAAAAAAGACAGTAGAATGTAAGTTAATAATAGCAGTTGTAATTACCATGGTAAGTATATTAATGTGTGGAGCCATCAGGTTATCTAAAAGACTGGTGTTATGATTGGCATGGATTTCTAGAAAAATACTAATCACTGATGAATATGACGTGACTTAAAATGTTTTATGTTAGAACTAGAGGCCCAGTGCATGAAATTTGTGCATGGTGG
>NW_005352987.1:0-250 GCF_000412655.1 Myotis brandtii | reverse complement strand
ATTTAGTATGTACCAGACACTGCGCTGAATGAATCCTCTTCATGGGTTAGGGTCTGTCCCCATTTTACAGTTGAGGAATAAGCCCAGAGAGGTCAAAGGACTAGTCCACGGTCACCAGCTGGTGAGTAGTGGATTCAAGTTTCATACTCAGGCAGGCTTGTGCTCTTAATTCCCTTCTAACTTCTTTGTGTGTGCGTGTGTGTGTTTTGTTTATTTGTTGTTGTTAATCCTCACCCAAGGATATATTTCC
>NW_005352986.1:0-294 GCF_000412655.1 Myotis brandtii | reverse complement strand
GAAGCAATGCAAGAGAATATTTTTGGGAGGAAAGAGGCGTTTACTTTTAGTATCTATACTAATAAAAGGGTAATATGCCAATTAGACCAGATGTCTTCTGAACATCCATCCAGACATCCTTCTGGACAAAGCCACAGTGACGGGGGCTGAGGCAGAGGCAGTTAGGGCGACCAGCCTGGCAGGGGAGGGTGGTTAGGGATGACCAGGCCAGCAGGGGAGCAGTTAGGAGCTATCAGGCTGGCAGGCAGGGATGGTTAGGGTGATCAGGCCAGCAGGCAGAGAGGTTAGAGGCAA
>NW_005352985.1:0-204 GCF_000412655.1 Myotis brandtii | reverse complement strand
CAATAAAAATATATTAAAATAAATAAATTAAATAAAATGTCCTCATCCTAGCTCTAGCTGGTTTGGCTCAGTGGATAGACCATCCACCTGAGGACTGAAGAGTCCCAGGTTCAATTCCAGTCAAGGGCACGTATCTCAGTTGCAGGCTCTTTCCTGGACCAGGCCCTGGGTGCATGCAGGAGGCAACCAATCGATGTGTTTCTC
>NW_005352984.1:0-217 GCF_000412655.1 Myotis brandtii | reverse complement strand
CACTGCTCTTATTTAACATAGTACTGGAAATGCTAGCCACAGACATCAGACAAGAAGAAGAAATTAAAGGCATCCAGATTGGAAAAGAGGATGTAAAACTGTCATTATTTGAAGATGAGATGATATTGTACATAGAAAACCCTAAAGACTATATCAAAAGATTACTAGATTTAATAAAGGATTCAGCAATGTTGCAGGATACAAAATTAACATCCAG
>NW_005352983.1:0-554 GCF_000412655.1 Myotis brandtii | reverse complement strand
TTGTGCACCAGGCCTCTAGTATATATATATATATATTTATTTGCTGTCATCTTTGTGCAGGAGCCATGCCAATCTCTGTATTGTTCCAATTTTAGTGTATGTGCTGCTGAAGCGAGCACTGGCTGGGAATATTTTGGTGTCTTTTCCCCCAATACAGATAAATGATGTCATTTCTTCATAATGACATTTCATTTACCACTTCTTAACTTGCATGTCAGTCTAAGGAAGAAGAAAAGACCAAATTTATGGGATTTTACAAATTCTAAGCATCTAAAGATCCTGTTTAAAGGGGTTAGAAGGCTGTTATAATTCTACTATAAACACAAAGACCTGAAAATATGGGCTATTTTGTTTTTGTTCTATTTTACCCAATGATGGCTCAAGGCAGATAACAGAAGACACAAAGTTTTGCTGTATTAATGATTGACCCTAAACAATATTACACACACCAGGCTTGTCTTGGGCCTGATTCCCGGCTCTTGAATTCTCCTTTGATTGCTATGATGCTATGTCAGCAAGAGAGAGAAAAGGAAAGAAAACAAATTCTCTCCTCC
>NW_005352982.1:0-209 GCF_000412655.1 Myotis brandtii | reverse complement strand
TGGAATCCAACCATGACCTCCTGGTTCATAGGTCAACCAAAGCACAACCACTGAGCCACACCAACCGGGCGAGAGCTATCCTTTTTGCCTTGACTGTCAAGAAGCTCAGAGCTCTGTACTCAACTCCAATGAACCACCCTCAGTCAGTTCTTTTGGCAATCATTCCTGCCTGTTCTATGACTCTTGTTCTAGGAATTTTTTTTATGCCA
>NW_005352981.1:0-336 GCF_000412655.1 Myotis brandtii | reverse complement strand
CTATATAGTAAAAGGGTAATATGCCTCCCCAGCACCGCGGTCAGCGGAGCCGCAAGGCCTCCCGAACCTGGGATCAGCGGAGGCACGAGGCCTCCAGGCACCGGGATCAGCAGAACCGTGAGGCCTCCCGGCACCAGGATCAGTGGAGCTGCAAGGCCTCCTGGCCTGGGATCAGCGGAGCCACAGGCCTCCCGAACCAGGGATCAGCGGAGCCGTGAGGCCTCCTGGCACGGGGATCAGCGGAGCCGTGAGGCCTCCTAGCACCGGGACCAGTGGAGCAGCGAGGTCTCCCAGCACCAGGATCAGCGGAGTAGTGAGGCCTCACTGCCCCTGTGT
>NW_005352980.1:0-287 GCF_000412655.1 Myotis brandtii | reverse complement strand
GGCCGGCCGGTGCAGCCTCTTACCCAACTGAGGCCCCTGCACCCCTGCCTGGAGGTCCCTCCCCCAAACCTGCCCTGGCTCCTGACACAGAGGACGGGCTGGAAGAGGCGTCCTGGGCAGACAGAGCTGCTTTTGGAATCTGATTTCTCTGTGCCACCAGGAGAGTTTGTTTCACCCCTACTCTTTCACCATTTTCTCTTATTTTCTGTAATTGTTACCTATTTCTTGTCTTCATGGTGTGATGCAGTTTATTTATTTTATTATATGTATTATTTATCATTTGGGGG
>NW_005352979.1:0-225 GCF_000412655.1 Myotis brandtii | reverse complement strand
GGAGAAATAGAAAGAACTTTGGTAAATTTCAAGATAGGAAAACTTTCCCTTTGTTGTGCATGTGTGATACTGAGCAGTTACTTTAAAATATCCACAGACCTTGACAGAGTATAAAGCATGGTTAGATTTCCACCAGCAGCTCATGTGGCTGAGAATAACACAAGAGGCATAATTGACCTTCAGACTAGAACTGAATGCCTGAAGAAATGTTCATCATACAAAAAA
>NW_005352978.1:0-291 GCF_000412655.1 Myotis brandtii | reverse complement strand
TTGTGCAGAAGCTTTTTATTTTGATGTAGACCCATTTTTTTATATTCTTCTTAGTTTCCATTGTCCTAAGAGCTGTATCAGTAAAGATATTGCTATAACATATGTCTGATATTTTGCTGCCTATGGATTCTTCTAAGATGTTTATGCTTTCCCGTCTTACATTTAAGTCTTTTATGCATTTTGATTTTATTTTTGTGTATGGTATAAGTTGGTGGTCTATTTTCATTTTTTGGCATATATGTGACCAATTTTCACAGTACCACTTATTAAAGAGACTGTCTTGACTCCATT
>NW_005352977.1:0-336 GCF_000412655.1 Myotis brandtii | reverse complement strand
AAAAAATCAATAAAATATATTTTTTAAAAAAGAGGCTGCGTGTTGCTTAATTCCATTTGTGTGAAAGCTCCAGAATAGAAAAATGCGGGTGGACAGAAAATAGATTAGCTGTTGACGGAGGCTAGGGGGAGGGGGCATGGGAGTGATTGTTAATGGATATTTTAAAAAACTTCACCAAATGTGATGTAAATATTTAGCAGACTGTTTTGCAAATTCTTGTTTTAATACATAAGTTCAAAAAGAAACACACCATTGGGAACACACTTTTTTCCCCACAGCAGTAAAACTGGTTAAAATAGCTGGTTTGCCCTAACCGGTTTGGCTCAGTGGATAGAG
>NW_005352976.1:0-1381 GCF_000412655.1 Myotis brandtii | reverse complement strand
TTTTCAAGATCAAAAATACTTTTTAATTCTTAGTCATATGTACTATGTGAGTTCTTGAAAAGTTTTAGGCTGCAGGCATCAAGCTTATGGTGCAACAGATAAAACAGTGCTGGTCTCCTGAAAAACCTAGTGACCGCCTGGGGTCCCTACTGTATATCTCATATCCCTGTTAGATGGGGCTTGTGCTTTACAGGTTGCTGCAGGTACCCCCGACTATGTCACTCATTTACATGACCTGTCTGGACCTTGGAGCCATTGCATTTGGGACCTCTGCTTTAGATCCCTGCTACTTAGAACGTGGTCCATACACCCACCACATTCGCATCAGCAGGGAGCTGGGTAGAAGTGCAGAATTTCAGACCCCACTCCTGACATGCAATTTAACATGTGATAGAACATTTTAATGGCTGGTGTTTGGTTGGAGTGTCACTCCAGACACCAAAAGGTGGCAAGTTTGATCCCCAGTTAGGGCACATACCCAGGATAGAGGTTCAATCCCCAGCCATAAGGCAACCAAATGATGTTTCGTCCTTACATCAATATCAGTGTTTCTCTCTCTCTCTCTCTCTCTCTCTCTCTCTCTCTCTCTCTCCCTTCCTTTTTCTAAAACCAACCTTAAAATAATGTTAACGAAAAAACTTACTCAAAATGTATGTTGTGCTTTGAGATGTTAGCTACTGGTAGTATAAAATCATCAAAACTAGTAAGATATTTCAGCAATGAGAATGAAAAAGGACATTGTTACTCACAACATGAATAAAATCTCAGAAACATCCCATTGAGTAAAAGAGCCAGACACAAGAAGGATATGATATTTGACTGCATTTACATAAAGTCCAAACAGGTCAAACCCATCTGTGGTGTCAGAGGTCAGGCTGGTAGCTATACTTGGCATTAGGGAAGGGATGTGGTGACCAGGAGAGGACACGGAGAAGCCTCTCAGGTACTGGTAATGTTCTATTTTCTGGTCTTATTTTAAATTACACAGTTATGCTGCTAGGTTCAGTTTGCAAAAATTCAAGCTGGACATTTACAATTTGTCCTTTTTACTCCATGTACGTTATCATTACATAAAGTTTATCCTATATAATAAAAGCATAATATGCAAATCGACCGAATAGTCAAACAGCAGAACGACCATCCAGACAACCATCCGGGACCATGCTATGACACCCACTGGCGCCAGGCCAGCCAAGATGGGTGCGATTGGTCAGGGGCCCAGCCATCGCCGCATTATCGCCCCATGATCGCCCCACAGAGGGAGGCCCAGGCCACTGACCAGAGGGCTGCAGCAGGTGGGTGGGGCCTCCCTCTTCGAGGGAAGCCTGGGTCCTGGGTGCCGGAGAAAGCCAGTGCTGGCAGCCAGGGGAAGGAAGGCCTA
>NW_005352975.1:0-1792 GCF_000412655.1 Myotis brandtii | reverse complement strand
CATTTTAATAAACTTTTTTTGGAATAATTTTTTTATTTACAGAATAATTCCAGAGAACAAAATTTTTATCTCCCCTTCACCCTGCTTTTCCCAATGTTAACATAAGCATGGTACATTTGTCAAAACTCAGAAATTGACATTGCCACAGTACTATTCACTAGACTAGAGACTTTATTCATGTTTAATCAGTTTTCCCACTGATTAAATTTCTTTTTCTGTTCCAAGACCCAAACACACAACAATGCATTTATTTGCACTGTCCTCAGGGTGGTGGCAGCTTCTTCTTTTTCATGCCCTTGAGTACTACTTAAGTAGTGTTCCTCCATTTGGATGCATCTGTTGTCTTCTCATGATTACACTGGGGGGATAAGTTTTGGGGTAGAATGTCACAGTGATGTTGGGATGCCCTCCTCAGCGCATCGTATCAGGAGCACTTGGGGATGTGGAACTTGTCACTTGGTTATGGTGGTACATGACTTTCCTATTTCTGCTGTCACAAATGAACCCAAATGTAGTGTCGTATAACATCACAGACTTATTTTCTGATCGTTCTGTGGTTTGGAAATACAGCACAGATATGGCGTCTAAAATCAAGGTGTTGGCAGGGCTGCGTTCCTTTCTGGAGGTTTTAGAAGAGAATCTGGCCCTTTACAGTCTCTAAAGGCCGCTATTCACCTTGCCTTGTCTTCCTCCATCTTCAAAGCCAGCTTCTATGCATCTTCTAATCTCCCTCTGACTCACATCTCCTACCTCCCCCTTCCTCTGTTAAGAACCCTGTGATTACATTGGACCCACTTTAACCCAGGATAATTTACCTATTTTAAGGTCACTTGATTAGCAACTTTAATTCTATCTGCCATCTTAACTCCCCTCTGCCACAGGTTTTAATGAGTAGGATGTGGATATCTCTTTTGGGGGGATGGGAGGCATTACTCTAGCAACTACAGGTAGTATCTGTAAGGTTGCTCTACTACAAAGTTACTATTTTTCTGACATATTTTTGATTCTCAGTTTTCTTATCTGTGGAAAGGAGGTGATAGTCATGTTTGCCTTGTCAGCCTGCTCAGGCTTAAATGACCAAATGTAGTAAAAGTGGAATTTGATCTCCAAAATTGTAGCTGAAGCTGAATCTAAGGAATTTTCTACATTTTTTTCCAATTCAGGAATGAGATCAATTCTTACTTGTGATATAAAGAAAGGTTTGCATCAGTTGTATTACGTTTGAAATGTGTGAAGATGTCTCTATGGGTACCAGAGAGAAGCATACTGTCCATATTTATCTAACATGTAGCAAGTTCCTTATTAACAGTTCTGAAGTAGCCAAGGGTATGACTCTTAAAGGTTTGCTCTATCTTTGATGGTTTCTGGTAAGCTTTTTCAAAATGTCTTTTTGAACTGATCAGTGTGGTTACTTATGTGTAAAGTTGTTATTCGTGTGCGTATTCATTTACCCTGTGTAGGGAAATGGGCATGTTCACTTTTTTTTAAGTTGCACAATTTGGATTTATTTTCATGTTTTTCCACTCATACGTCATCAATTTCCCCATGGTGTCCCCCCATTCCCAGGTAAACATATACTCATACAAAGCTAGTGGTTTGCTTTATAACTTGATCCTATACACTTATTGAAATATTCTTTAGAAAAATAGTTGTGCCTTTTTAGATTCTATGTGTCTGGGATGTAAAAGAAAGCTGAGAACCACAGTGATGTAAACTTGATGGATGAAATTGATAAATTACTTAATCCACTATTATTGATACATACATAAAAATTACTACTATTTAGAGTAAT
>NW_005352974.1:0-308 GCF_000412655.1 Myotis brandtii | reverse complement strand
CCTGATCACCCCTAACTGCTCCCCTGCTGGCCTAATCATCCCTAACCGTCTCTGTCTCGCCCCACACCCGGGACCCAGGCTTCCCTCCCTCTGGCCAGCTGCAGGCACCCAGGACCCAGGCCAGCTTCACCCAGGCTGCAGCCGCAGGCTCCCAGGACCACGGGGCGGGCAGCTTGTCCCTCTCCCAGGCTGTAGTCTGGCTGGTCCCCATTCCTCTCTACCCAGTGTTGAGTGTCTGAGCAGTTATAGTGTGATGACGTGAGAGCGTGACAATGTGAGGGCGTGATGACCATTTGCATATTAGCTCT
>NW_005352973.1:0-528 GCF_000412655.1 Myotis brandtii | reverse complement strand
TTCCTTTTATTGGAGAATGGCATTAGAAAAATCAAGATCTGAGTGTTAGAGATGCTTATAGTTACTGGGCATCATTGATTCTAGGTCATCACAGTGGACAGAGCAAGGAAATATATGCACATATAGAAACTCATGTAAACACAAATATGTATAAGTATTTCTATAACTATCTGAATCTATGTTAAGCTAAAACAAGTTCATACTGATTAATCAACTGTAATCCATTACCACATGGGTCATTCTAGACTTGTTCACTTGCTTAATTGTAATCTCCCACTATAATGGTGAGAAACCAGATTCCCAACCTACTGGGTATTTTTAGTCTCATATTATAGATAGGAGCACTAAAGATCAGGGAAATATTATGACTTATCTAAGATCTATAACTGATAGGCACCAGCACCCAGACCCAAATGCAGTCAGTTTGATTCCAAATTCAGTACTCTGAAGCTCTTTATCCTATATCATGTTATGTAGGATTTGTTGGACATTGTGGATTGAGAAGGCCTTTGCTATCACCTCCAAAGA
>NW_005352972.1:0-336 GCF_000412655.1 Myotis brandtii | reverse complement strand
CAAAATTTATAAGGAACTTATAAAACTCAACACCAAATAATCCAATTAAGAAATGGACAAAGAGGACATACAGATGACCAATAGATATATGAAAGAATGCTCATTGTCATTAATCATCAAGATGCAAATTAAAACCACAATGAGGTATCACCTCACACTTGCCAGAATGGCTATCATCAATAAATTAACAAACAACAGTGTTGGCCAGGATGTGGAGAAAAGGGAACCCTGATGCACTGTTGTTGGGAATGCAGATTGGTGCAGCCACTATTGAAAGCAGCATGGAGTTAGCTCAAAAAATTAAAAGTGAAATTGCCTTATGACCCAGCAATTCCA
>NW_005352971.1:0-323 GCF_000412655.1 Myotis brandtii | reverse complement strand
ATTTTTATATATTATAACCAAAACTTATAAGTTTGCATCAATTTTAAGATTACAGCAGTATTTAATAATATGATTGCATTTTACCCAATGATTCAGTAAATTAAGAGAGAACTTCCTGCCTTTTGAAGGTTTTTTTATAGTTGTAATTGTGCTATTTATATACTTACCAGAGGCCCGGTGCACAAAATTCATGCGGGGGCGGGGGGATGTCCCTCAGTCCAACCTGCACCCTCTCCAATCTGGGACCCCTCGAGGGCTCCCACAGGATCAGGCCTAAACAGGCAGCTGGACATCCCTCTCACAATCCGGGACTGCTGCCTCCC
>NW_005352970.1:0-228 GCF_000412655.1 Myotis brandtii | reverse complement strand
CCAGTCAGCCCTGCATTGGAGAGGTCCCCGGGTCTCCACATTCCATGCCCCCATGCAGGAACAATGATCACTGAGAGCACCTCTGAGAGAAAGCCGCCTTCGCGTTCCTATCCCGATGCCAGACAGTCCAGTTTCTCCCCATATGTGTCTGGGTCCCCCAGTCTCACCCAGAACTGGAGTTCAGAGCAAGCAGAGCTTGTATCTCCCTCCCGATTAAAAGAGCAGCAC
>NW_005352969.1:0-413 GCF_000412655.1 Myotis brandtii | reverse complement strand
TGGAAAACCACTGGGGAAATTTAAGCAAGAAAGGGGGCGTCTGCCAAGGAGAGGGTCTGGAAAGGGCCACTCTGAAGGCTGCATGGGCATAAATCCTTAGGCTGGGAAGAGCTGACTGCAGTCCTAGGTGGGTGTGTTTTGGAGACTTAACTGTGAGATGTGCCTGCGGTGTGTTTGCAAGGAGCTGCTTCTGAGCTTTACCTATGTTGCCCTCAAAGTAAATTGTAATCTCTTTGTGATTAAAAGACTTTTGCTCACAATATACATCTAAAATTAAGCACGAAGTCCTAAATGGTTTGGCTCAGTGGATAGAGCCTCACCCTGTGGACTGAAGGGTCCCGGGTTGGATTCAGGTGAAGGGCACATGCCAGGTTGCCTGCTGGATCCCCATAGGGGGCATGCAGGAGGTAGCC
>NW_005352968.1:0-875 GCF_000412655.1 Myotis brandtii | reverse complement strand
CTTTAAAATTGTTGTAAAGTTACCACAAAAATAAAACAAAACAACAAAATAAAATTGCCATCATTCTATCTTCTACCTATCTCCTTATCTCCCCCACTCCTGTAAACATGGATAGGGATATTTGCCTCATCACTCAAAAAGGTGTCAAGAATGAAAGTTGCAAGCTTAAAATTTACTTACAATTTTTATATTTTTTGGACTCATGGCTCTTTATTGGCATCTGAGGAAGTGGCGCCAGACTCCAAGGCTAAGACAAGGAGGGGAGAAGCTGCTCTCTCCAGGCTCAATGCCAATAGACTTTCTTGTGTTTCTGGTCCCCTGGAACCCTACTGCCTCTATCACCTTCACTTCCTGCATCTTTAGATGGAGCATACAGGTTCTTTTTAGAGCATCTTCCACTTATGTATCTTTGGAAACATCATCCATTGTTTCAGGGACTATACCATCCGCTCTGGGAAATTTAGGTTTTGGGACAATTCTTCCTGATTGTGTGAAGACTGGTATTGCTCTCCTGTCTCAGTGAATCTCCATTCCATTTCTGTGCATTTCCACAGGATCCACAAGTTTGACCGCACGAAGGATCATGGTTCCCCTCTAATCCTCAGTCTTTCCAAAGAAGGATAAAGGGAGTTCAGCCCATCCAAGACTTTCACTGCCAAATAGCAGCATTAAGACCCCAGGCCCATATCTTTCTTGGTTTCATTCCTACTGAATATGACATTTTTATCCCAACAGTTGGCATGTTCACCTCTAAAATAGCAATAAAATATTTGCACTATTAACTTAAAAATACTTTAACTGTATATTGAAACCTAGTGAATCTATATCAAATATCCCTAAAAGGACAGATTTAGGTATCTGAGAACCATAACATT
>NW_005352967.1:0-251 GCF_000412655.1 Myotis brandtii | reverse complement strand
AACCAACATTTATCTATCCATTCCCATTTTGATGAATATTTTAGTCGTGTGTATTTTTTGTTTTGTTTTGTTTTTTTTGGGGTTTTTTTTTTTTTATCAAATTTCCCCTTCTGTGAAGAATGTTTTAATAATAACCCCATACATTTAATATGATGCACATGTGGGAAATTTTCTCTAGGTCATTTTCTCTAGGTCATTGGATATCCAGGTCATTGCAGTCTACAGATATCTAGGGACATTGAAATCTTTTC
>NW_005352966.1:0-201 GCF_000412655.1 Myotis brandtii | reverse complement strand
CAGCCTGGCCTGTGCCCTCTCACAGTCAGGGAGCCCTGGGGGGATGTCCGACTGACAGCTTAAGCCCACTCCCCGCGGACATCCTTAGTGCTGCTGTGGAGGTGGGCCGCTGCATTCCCCAGCTGTCAGCCTGGCTTGTGGCTGAACACACTGGCCACTAGGGGGAAGCTCCTGTGTTGAGCATCTACCCCCTGGTGGTCA
>NW_005352965.1:0-229 GCF_000412655.1 Myotis brandtii | reverse complement strand
CCTCAATGAGGAATGCACATACATACTTTTAATTTTTTAAATTTATTGGTTTTAGAGAGAGAGAGAGAGAGCAGAAGGGAGAGAGAGAGAGAGAAACATCAATTAGTTGCTCCACTTATTTATGCATTCATTGGTAGCTTCTTGTATGTGCCCTGACCAGAGCTTGAACCTGCAACCTTGGAGTAGCTGGATGATGCTCTAACCAAATGGGCACCTGGCTAGAGCCATA
>NW_005352964.1:0-576 GCF_000412655.1 Myotis brandtii | reverse complement strand
AGGACACATATGTAACAACTTAATCAATAAAAAACTTAAAAAAGAGAGAGATTCAGGAATGCTGCCCAAGAGGCCCTAGCTCGTGCGTCTCTGTTAGCCACACCAGCTCCCATCTCTGAGGACTATGTTGCCACAAGGAAAGCAAGGAAGAGAATATACCTCCTGTCACTGATGCCCCGGACAGTGGACAGTCCACGGTAGGGAGAGCAGGTGCAACGGGCCCTGCCAGCGCTCACCTTGGCGCACCTGCCAATCCCGTAGCAGTTCGGAAAGGGGCCGTAGAGAGTGCTGAGGAGGTGCAAGGCCTGGGCCACAGTGTTGATCCAACGCTGGTCTCCTTCCTGCAGGGACCACGGGGGCCACAAAGACGGGGGTCAGCCGGACAGACCCATCAGGATGGCGCTACCCCTGGAGCCCGGGGACAGAGGCAGGGCGTGGGGAATGCTTGAAAGAGTTCCTGTGACTGGCCCCAAAGGACACAATCAGTGGCATTCAATCTCCCAATCACTGTCATGCATAATAAGTGACGGGACTGCCTGAGCCAGTTTGGCTCAGTGGCTAGAGCATCGGCCTGCA
>NW_005352963.1:0-459 GCF_000412655.1 Myotis brandtii | reverse complement strand
GACCACCCTGTTACAGAAGCAGAGACCTTAGCCCTGGTTGGTGGCTCAGTGGTTAGATTATTGGCCTGCATACAGAAAGGTCATAGGTTTGATTCCTGGTCAAGGGCAAGTACCTGGGTTGCAGTTTCATCCCCAGAGCCACCAGTGAGAGGCAACCAATTGATCTGAGAGGTTTCTTTCTCTCTCTCTTTCTCCCCACCTCCCCTCTTCCAATCTGTCTTTAAAAAAAATAATCAATGGAAAAAATATCCTCAGGTGAGGATTAACAAAAACCAAAATAGCAAAGACCTTAGAAGCATTGTTTACCTTTTATGTGTTTTGTGATGTTGTCACTTCCCTTATCCTACTCTTTCTTATTCCCTAAAATAGAGGCAATTCTTTTAAAATGATATCGGGTGTGCTTATCCTTGGTTAAAAAAGTAAAAGGATGCCGAACCGGTTTGGCTCAGTGGATAGAGC
>NW_005352962.1:0-223 GCF_000412655.1 Myotis brandtii | reverse complement strand
CTTTGGGATTAGGTCCCAGAGTTCTCAGTGGCACCCCTCCCCCCGGGCTGAGATATCTTTCCGGGACTTCAGTTGCCGTCTGTGGGTGCCCGGCCAGCCCTTTCACACCTCTGTTCCTCCTACCAGTCTCTATGCGGTCTCCACCTTTGGTCCTTGAGTATCAGGGTTCTCTTCTGTGAGTTTTCTGTTGATTATTTAGGAAGCCTTTCTGTATTTCAGTTGT
>NW_005352961.1:0-1083 GCF_000412655.1 Myotis brandtii | reverse complement strand
CCAGGCTGAGGGACCCCACCGGTGCATGAATCCATTCACCAGGCCTCTAGTAATATTATAATTAAGAAAAATGTACAATTTTAAAGTACAAAGATAAACTTGGTCTTATAATATTCACTAAATGATATGGGAATTAATGGTTTTGTTTTTTGGGTTTTTCCCTATGTGGCCTTGTAAAATGAGAAAAATAATTTTTAGATACACAGTGATATATGCAAATATATAGTCTCTATTGTTTGCTTGTGAGAAACAGATGGTAGTTCAGTTTAATTCTGTGATAGAATCAATCCTGAAGGGAAGATATAGATAGTTTAACAGATGGATAAAGAAAGAAATACTCCAGGTACAGAGAATAAAATAGAAAATTAAGTGGAAAGATGCCCAGAAAACATAAATGAGATAAAAACACCAAGAAGATACATAGACTACAGTGCTCAATTGATGAGAATTTAAAGTGGATATGAGACAATAGAGTCAGGTTTTAAAATGTGATAAAGATATATTGAACCTTATGAAATAAGAAACAATATAGTGAGTAAATGGGCCAGAAGAGATCATCTTAGCTAAAAAAAATAGGAAGTAGGGGCAAAATATCACTACCAGTAGCTTTTATCTATGCTATAAAAATCAAACTAACCATTTTGTTTTCTTATCCTAAAACCTGAGAGTGTCTAAAACAAAAATATATTTAATCAATAATGGTTATTAAGTAATAAATGTCAGCCTATGTAGTTTTCATGCAAAGTTGTCAGCTATATTTGTATAATTTCCTAATAAAAGAGGACAACTTTAGAAAATAAAAATAAACAGACATGTGGCTTTTCAAACTAAACAGAGAGGAGATACAACATTTAAAAACTGAATCTCAAATACTTTTTACCATGACCTCCTTTTTGTTAAAAATAACTAAGAACTAAAAACTAAGCAGTTTTAAACAACAACAAAAAAACCTATACACTGAAGTTTCAGATTTCAGATTTTTTAAATACTCACACATATGCTTTTTTAAGTATTTTTATTAATTTCAGAGAGAAAGGCATAGAGAAAGAGACATATAGAAACATCAATGATGAGAAAGAATCA
>NW_005352960.1:0-489 GCF_000412655.1 Myotis brandtii | reverse complement strand
AGCCTTATCAGCTTAAGCCATGCGGATTCCTCCTCTGTTTGTTAAGAAAGCAGCACAGCTGCTGGTGGGGACACGTTGTGAATGTGACTGTGTTCGGTCAGTGACTGTCACGCTGCTAAAAACCCCACATCCCACATCTAAGTAGCCTGGGGAAAGTCACTTTAACTTTTTGTTTCAGTTTCTCCTGTGAGGAAGGTGAATAATTGTGCCTTACTTGCAGATATGTTGTAAGACCTAATTAAATGTGTCAAAAGTATTCCTTGATCCCCAGATAAAAGGCACCTAATAAAGGCCAAACAACCCTTTTGTTCTCTCTAAAGACACTCCCTGGTAAATGTCACTCCCAACCCCAGCATCTGACTCTGTGTGTGTGTGTGTGTGTGTCCTGTAGGTGGATGAACTTAACTGAGTGTGAGGCCGGAAATACTTTGTCAGTGTGATGAGAACCCTTAAAAGACATGGCTTAGCTTACCATGGTCCAGTTACTCT
>NW_005352959.1:0-249 GCF_000412655.1 Myotis brandtii | reverse complement strand
TTGTCTTTTATTAGTGTAGATGCTGAGGTTATTCTTTGAGAAGAAAAAAAATAAAGATAAAAAGATGAACAACAAAGTGGCAACAAATACTTATCTATCAACAATTGAATATAAAAATCAAACAAATAAAAATTGGATGAACAGAATAAACTGGTGAATGAAATAGAATCAGGGGCATGGAATGGAATAGACTGATGATTATCAGAGGATAGGGGGTGTGGGGGGCTGGAAGAGAGTAGACAAAGATCT
>NW_005352958.1:0-211 GCF_000412655.1 Myotis brandtii | reverse complement strand
CTATATATATAAAAGGCTAATATGCTAAGTGTCCATTTGACTGTCCGCTGTGACATGAACTGACCACCAGGGGGCACACAGTCAACCCAGGAGCTGCTGAGCTTGCATGACTTGGCAGTGGCGGTTCTCGGGTGATGCACCCCAAAACGAGAGGGGAGGGAGCTTGATTCCCTACGGGGCCACGCGATTCCACCTTCGGCCGTGGGTTATG
>NW_005352957.1:0-238 GCF_000412655.1 Myotis brandtii | reverse complement strand
GATTTCAGAGAGGAAGGGAGATGGAGAGAGACAGAAAAAAATCAATGATGAATCATTGACCGGCTGCCTCCTGCACGCCCCCTACTGGGGATCAAGCGTACATCCCAGGCATGTGCCTTGACTGGGAATCGAACCATGACCTACTGGTTCATGAGTCGCCACTCAACCACTGAGCCAGACCAGCCGGCTAAAAATCTCGATTAGCATCTCCTAATTGGGCTTGCCCAGGGAAAGCCTC
>NW_005352956.1:0-939 GCF_000412655.1 Myotis brandtii | reverse complement strand
ATTTAAAGGTGAGTATGAAGTCAACACAATCTCACCAATAGTTTAATAGACCTGATTGAGTAGAACTGTTTTCTATTTCTTACTCTGATGGGAAAGGCCACATTCAGGCCTTCACAAATACTAAAATGAGTTCAAGTACCAGAGCTCTGGGGTCAGGCTTTTAAAAATAATGGGCTCAACAGATACAAATCGAGAATTTTAGAATTTGGTATTTCATAAAATGCTTACATTGCTTGGTGGAATCTTGAATTGTTTTTGTTTAGTAGTGCTTGGAGCAGAGTTTCAATCACAGAGAATTTTGTAACTAAAGCTGAAGGGAAGAAATATATATGCTCTCAACAAATGATTCAAGCTATCGATTTTGTAGCTTCTTCTGTATTCAGGATAAATGAAAAGAGAAAAAAAGAGAGAAAGAAGAAATTTTGATTAAATTCAAAATTTAGAAGAGTGGTTTGAAAGAAAATTGTCTTGGCTTAAGTGTAACTTTTTTGTATTCTTTCACTTATTACTCAGAAAATGGAATATAACATTAAATTTATTTAAAGTTGATAACTTCTTTTATTTTTATATTTTTTCTGTTTTTTTTAAGAAAAGCATAAAAATAATTTATATGTGTACAAATTCCCACCATTTTTCTCCTTTTACAAAATTTCTGAGTTAAATAGTGGACATCTAATTCTTTGGTGTAGTCATTTAACACCAAATAGTTTAATACTTGGACAAATAGATCCAAATTAAGTGGAATACCAAAATCTTATAACATTAAAAAAAAAGACATTTACACATTCTTACCCACCGAGTGTGGCTCAGTGTTTGAGCATTGAACCATGCATCAAGAGGTCACTGGTTCGATTTCCGGTCAGGGCACATGCTTGAGTTGTGGGCTAGATCTCCATTAGGGGTGAGCAGGCAGCCGATCGATGTTTCTCTCTATCCTTC
>NW_005352955.1:0-1116 GCF_000412655.1 Myotis brandtii | reverse complement strand
GTTTCGGCCTATAAATATGTTTAGAAGAGTTTTATCTGGTAAGGCTTTATTTCTCTTCAAGATAGTTTGGGTTGCTAATTAGTATATTCTTGCTAATTGGATCACTTATTTTATCCCCCCTCACCCCATATTTTTGTCTTGGTTTAACTGTCTTTTGGAAACATTTGAAATATGTATATGTTTTGGTGCCTTCTTTGAAAAAATATTATTTGTATTTTATTTTGAATCTGGGAAAATTTTAGAATAATTTAAACATTTTTGTCTTCCAATTGTATCTATAGAGAAAATGGCAAAAGCACTCCTTAAATTATACCTATGTCTTCATTGTATTTTGTAAGTGCATACTATTTGCTTTCAAATGTACCAGGAAAATATTAATTTATGATATTGTCCTGGCTTATCCTTCTAATCTTATAATTTAGTTTGTTTAAAAATGAATACTCATAATTTTTAAAAAGTTTTACTGGGGTATACTTGATATATAATAACTTGCTATGAAAGTGTATAATTGCTATAAAATGTACAACTTGATAGTTTTTTTAAATCCTCACCTGAGGTATGTTTATTGATTTTAGAGAGAGAGAAAGGAAGAGTAAGAAGAGAGGGAGAGAGAGAAACATTGATGTGAGAGAGAAACATTGATTGGTTGCCTCCTGTATTCGCTCTGACCTGGGACAGAACCGGCAACCTAGGTATGTGCCCTGACCAGAAATTGAACTGTGACCTCCTGGTTTATAGGTTGACAATCAACCACTAAGCCACGCCAGCTGGGCTTAAGATTTTTAAAAAAATCCTCACTCAAGGATATGTTTATTGATATTTTTAGAGCGAGGAAGGGAAAGAGAGATAGATAGATAGATAGATAGAGAAACATTAATGTGAGAAACATCTATTGGTTGCCTCTCATATGTACCCAAACAGACTGAACATGCAACCTAGGTATGTGCCCTGACCAGTAATTGAACTCGCCACCTTTTGGTGTACTGGATGACACTCTAACCAATCGAGCTACACTAGCCAGGGCACAAACCTCACTTCTTAATTCTGGTTGCTTTTCTATAGATTCCATTTTATTTTCTATGTAGATATACACACACACACACACACACACACACA
>NW_005352954.1:0-313 GCF_000412655.1 Myotis brandtii | reverse complement strand
ACATAGAGATTTCTATTGGCAACCAAGTTTTAAAAGAATTGGAGAGGAAAGGAAATAAAGAAATGGGAGGTAGAAGGTAAGGGTAGAAATAGTTGACAATAAATTAACAAATACTACTCTAATCTAACTTTTCATTGAAACTATGTATATATCTATGATCCAAAGCAAAAGCTGTACCCCACCCACTACCAAAAAGACATTGTATTTAAGGTCATATATGATTGACCTATGCACTGTGTTTTGCTTTTGTTCTATAGTATTTGTTTTACTTGTGATTGGTTTTCAGGTGTTTAATGACCCAATATTATGTCCT
>NW_005352953.1:0-232 GCF_000412655.1 Myotis brandtii | reverse complement strand
AGATGATTAGTGACTTTGAGCATGTCTTCATATGTCCGTTGGCCTTGTGTATGTTCTCTTTCGAAAAGTGTCTATTTAGGTCCTTTGCCCCCCTTTTATCCCCATGTAAGTTTGAGTTTAAATTTTTTTATTGTCTAGAGTTTTACATATGTCTCCTTTTCCCCCCAATTGACCCCTCCCCCAACCATTCCCACCCCGGGCAAGCCCCCACGGCCCCAGTGTCTGTGTCCAT
>NW_005352952.1:0-432 GCF_000412655.1 Myotis brandtii | reverse complement strand
AGGACCCAGAGTCAAGTCCCCGCCCACCCGCATGCACTTTGAAATCATAGGAGACCCAGACCTGGCTGGCCCCACCCCTGTCAAGCCCTGCCAGCCTGGGGGGCACAGCCTGAGGTCCCCCGGCCCGGAACTGGGGTGGGGAGTGCAGCCTGAGGTCCCCCGCCCCAGCCAGGCACCATGCAGCCTCAGGTCCCTGCTGATCGGTCTTTACGTGTCAAAGTGTGATGACCATTTGCATATTAGCCTTTTATTATGATGATGAGCTCTCATCATTCTTTTCTTGCTCTAACTTATTGTAGCTCCTTGCATGTACATTTATCAGGCACTACCTAGTACTGTTAATAAATATTTCATTTTGAAAATCTGCATCAGGAAGAAAAATATTTTTTATTTTTTAATTTTTTTTATTGTTTAAAGTATTACATATAGTAT
>NW_005352951.1:0-338 GCF_000412655.1 Myotis brandtii | reverse complement strand
ACAGGGAAAAAGAAAACTCCGTAACATTTCAGTTAGATCTTCAAAAACACTAAAATTTGGGCACATGGGGTAAAGACAGGGAAATTTTAGGACAATGAAACAACATTCGCAAAAGAACAGCATTCAGAAAGCAGATAGATTTGCTTAGCATGCCATGATTAGTGTTAGGTGGCATGAATTTGTGCAAACAAAGGGATATCAAAGTGTTGGATTAGTAGGTAAATCATTAAATGCTATACATATATGGGAGAGATTTTTCATTGTTTTCTTGCTAAGTGGTCTTCCTAAATGAAAGACAAGGGCTTTTTTTTTATTCTTTTTAAAAAAATATTATAATA
>NW_005352950.1:0-812 GCF_000412655.1 Myotis brandtii | reverse complement strand
CAATAATCTGGTCCTAAAAAATAAAGTGCTGGATTTGATCTCATGAGTTGAACAGCACATTGGCTAAACGTCTTCGAAATGGCTGAAAACGAGCTCTGGTGTCCTTTATTTACGTGTGAATCACCAGTGTCAAACCTACTTTCTGACCATGTGTCATCCCTCTTTATAGACTCCTGTCACTTTGCATTTCTTAGGGAATATTCTGCTTTTTGGGTCTTTTTTGAAATGTTGCTGTCAGGATTTCTGGAGTTATTTTGAACCTTTCAAAGATCATGACCTCAGGATCTCTTGATTCAGGACTTTCCATGATCCCTAAAATGATGAATATTAAATTGTTGCTTTGGCAAGGCTATCTTTTTATTTTAATTGAGAAAAATAAATTTCCTTCCTTCCTGGTGTAAATTGAGTTTATCTCATTTACCCTTGTTGGGAAGTTGTGATGGTGCTAATTAAATTAAGGGTTTCACACTGATTTGGAGTCCCTTACCAAGAGATGTTCTCAGAGACTGGTGAGCAAGCTCAGGAGAGATGGAGAGTTAACAGTGATGCAAAGACAGAAATATGTGTAAGCAGCCATTAGGTTAAGGAAATTGGTTTGCATATGAATTTTAACTATGAATTGTGAATTTTTTACCATGTAATGTTCAATTGTGAGGAATTCAGAAAATGATGCTGGCATTTTTTTTTAAATTCTAACTAGAGAAAGGTGGAAAAGGAAAGAGCACACAGGTGTTTTTCTCCCCCCTTTTTTTTTTAAAAAAAGGCTTAGCAAAGAGGGAGAGAGTTATAGGAAAAGCTAAGAGACTTGTCCC
>NW_005352949.1:0-352 GCF_000412655.1 Myotis brandtii | reverse complement strand
GGCTCACGAGCCGCAGTTTGCCGACCACTGAACTAGGCTAACTGCGCATAGAATGGTAATACTTAGCCTTTTTAGAAATCGACAGGGTTTGGAAGAAGATCTGAGTGTGACTCCTGAATCTTCTACTGGACCAGTCACGCAGATGCCCACCTTTTAAGATGGGAATAGCGTCCTGCCCAGGTAGCGCAGTTGGTTAGAGCATCATCCTGATATATCAGGTTGCAAGGTCGATCCTCAATCAGGGCACATACAAGTATCAACCAATGAATGCATAAATAAGTGGAAAAGTGAAACAACTCATTCTCTCCCTCTCTTTCTCTTCCTCTTTCTAAATCAATAAATAAAAATTTAA
>NW_005352948.1:0-251 GCF_000412655.1 Myotis brandtii | reverse complement strand
ACCACTAAAATGATAATATCACAATGGAAACTTCATCAAGAGTTATGTCAGTAAACAAAAGTACATAATATATAACAATATGCACCCTACCTATAAATAACATTAAATATAACCTATTTAGAGCCATGTCAGATAATGGCTATTTATTTTCTTCAAATAATTATATTACATTGCTATCAAGTTTGTTTATTTATTTATTTATTTACCAATTCATCTGAAACATGTTTATTAATATATTTTTCAGCAATAGA
>NW_005352947.1:0-428 GCF_000412655.1 Myotis brandtii | reverse complement strand
TAAGAAAGTGGAAAGCCATCCTTTCTAGGAGGGTCAAGGCCATTTTCCTTTCCTTTCTTTCATTTTAAGTAGTTGGAAGAGACATGTGAAATCTGGATTTGTTTGTTTGTTTGGATAATCAAATTAATCCTTTAGTCCTAAGAGGGAAAGGGGCAGGTATGGTACAGAGAGCCCCTCAGCTCAGGTCCCCTGTGACTCTGCTGGGACCACCATGGACCCACGACACCAAGTAGCAGAAAAAACCCAGCCCTCACCTCCTTTCTCCCAGCCTCCCCTAACACAGCCCAGAGCCTTGCTCTAAAAGGGCTTCTGCAACCCAACCTCCAAGCCTCAAACTGGGAGACTGAGCTGTACATTTCTACCCTTTAAACGTTTGGCTACGAGGGCAGGGGTTAAATGAATCAATTATGCAAAATCAGTCCAAAGCA
>NW_005352946.1:0-378 GCF_000412655.1 Myotis brandtii | reverse complement strand
GCCTCACAAGTGAAGGAAATAATTAAGAAAGCTGATATAAAAATAGGATGCAGTCAAAATGGTTTGATTTTCAAGAAAAAAATTTTCTACCTGCTCACTGAGAAATACTCAATTCAAAAGCAAGACATATTTTAAATGTCATGCTTTTGAACTATTTTTCAGTGAGCAGGTGTGAGATATTTTTCCTTGAAATTCAAACCATTTTGACAGTATCCTATTTTTAGAATGCCTTCCTCTTTAAAAGGGTATAACAATATCCAAAAGCAATTAGAAAAACATCCTGGGAGAAGGCAGTGTTCTGGTTATACCATAATAATAACAGGCTGAATAAAAAAAAAAAAGTAATGCTGTTAAAATTAAAAACTCATAGTGTTTTTA
>NW_005352945.1:0-767 GCF_000412655.1 Myotis brandtii | reverse complement strand
GAGCAGGTGGGCCGGTCAGGAGCTCAGGAAGGGATGGCGCGGCGATAGTACCTGTCAGTGTGCTGAGGGGAAGCATGGGAGCCTGTTCCACGTGCACTGAAGTTTTCGGTCAACGCAATCTGGGAACTGCATAAAGCAACCCAGAACCAATGTTTCCCCAATCACTTTTTAAAAAAGAGTTCTTTGCAGATCTTTTGCCCTAAGAGTAAGCTCCACTAAGCGTGTGTGCTCGGAGTACCGCCTTCAGGTTAAGCTAAATCTTTTCTTCTGTGTACTTACGTTCCCAATCTGATATGTGGTGTCATCATGTATTGGTGTTCATCCAGGTTTAGAGTGCTTTAAATTTCGTTATTTAATTTTACTTCTGAATATGTAAAATGGCTACATAATTCCGAGGTCAGAACCATATAACAAGCACTACTCATTCCTATCCTTACCCCTACATCCTGCTCCAATTAACTCCTCATTTCCTTGGTTTCTGATTTAATCTGCCTATGATTCTTTTTGAAAAATACATAACTATTTGCTTATTTTCCTTTCTCTTACACACAAAATATAGCATATGATTTACACTTCATATCTTGCTTTTTTCACTTAATACACTTTCAAAATTATTTCACGTTGGTGGGAAGAGCTCGGCGGCGTTCACCTCCTGTGGCTGCACCGCCTTCCCAGCAGATGTGCCCGGCTTAGTCCCTCACTCAGTCTTTTACGGGAGGACTTTAGGTCATTAGCAATGTTTTGCTCTTCTAAATAACGGCACGATG
>NW_005352944.1:0-203 GCF_000412655.1 Myotis brandtii | reverse complement strand
AGGATTCTGCCTTCTTCCCTTTCTTCTCCCTCTTTTTCTCTAAACACTTCCATGCCTTGTAGTTCTTTTGTTTTCCCTTATTTTTCTCTCTACTACCCTCCATCTCCGCCTCATCCTCCTCCTCCCCGGTATCATCTATATCGGCCAACCCAGAGGGCACAGCTGACTCCTCCCAGGACACCAACACCACCATCAAGCACGGC
>NW_005352943.1:0-246 GCF_000412655.1 Myotis brandtii | reverse complement strand
CTAAGCTGCAGTCTGGCCTCCCTCTGTGGAAGGCGACAGGGTAGGCTGATCAGGTGATGGCCAGCTAGCCCTGCCCCCTTCTCCCGCCCCCCATCGCCCCTCCACCGCCGCTGGTTGCTGCTGCCCCCCGATCTCCATCCCCTCCCTCTGCCTGCTGGCATGCACCTTATCTGGCCTGGCTCTGCCTGGTCACTGGCCCCACCCCTCACCAACCAGTCGTTCCACCATTTGGTCAATTTGCATATT
>NW_005352942.1:0-216 GCF_000412655.1 Myotis brandtii | reverse complement strand
TTCCTCTTGAATTTTTTGGAATAGTCTGACGAGGATATGTTTAAATTCTTCTTTGAATGTTTGGTCAAACTCCTCTGTGAAGCCTATGGACCTTGACTTTTGTTTGCTGTAAGATTTTTGATTACTGCTTCAATTTCATCGGTAGTTATTTGCCTATTCAGGTTTTTTTATATTCTTCTTGATTGAGTTTTGGAAGCTTGTGTTTTTCTAAGAATA
>NW_005352941.1:0-242 GCF_000412655.1 Myotis brandtii | reverse complement strand
AGAGAGGAAGGGAGAGGGAGAAAGATAGAAACATCAAGATGATAGAGAATCATTGATCGGCTACCTCCTGCCCCCACCCCACCCTGGGAATTGAGCCCACAACCCAAGCATGTGTCCTGACTGGTAGTCAAACTGTGACCTCCTGGTTCATAGGTCAATGCACAACCACTGAGCTGTGCCAGCCAGGCTGCGTACAAGTACTTTAGTTGATCTCTTCCCACCCATCCACCCACCTCCACCTT
>NW_005352940.1:0-285 GCF_000412655.1 Myotis brandtii | reverse complement strand
TGTATATCTGTGATGTCTGTGATGACTTTTCTTCTTTTGGAAGAAATCTTGAGTTTGATGTTATTGGCTGAATGAGTATAATATCCCTCTCATTCCATCATCCATATTAAATAATCAGACATCTAACACCACATTCTACCTTCTAGCATCATTCAAGTTCTGATTTAAAGGACATTATAATACAGCATAATTTTTTTAGAAGTTCAATAGTTAGAACAGAAAATATGATTATAAAATGCAGTAGCCCCCTTACCCATAATTTTGCTTTCCTCCATTCAGTTACAC
>NW_005352939.1:0-1044 GCF_000412655.1 Myotis brandtii | reverse complement strand
TCCGCAGGCCAACGCTCTATCCACTGAGCCAATCCGGCTAGGGCCAAAGAAAAAATCTTGAAAGAAGCCAGAGGAAGAAACCCACCTTACCTACATAGAAATAAGGATAAGAATTGCATCAGACTTCTCTTTAAACACAAGCAAGAAGTGAGTGAAATAAAATATTGAAAGTATTGAAAGAAGAAAAGCCACCCACCTGCATTTTTGTATCCAATGAAATTATTTTTGAAAAGTAGAGGAGAAATAAAGACTTTTCAGATAAACAGAAATTGAGAAAACTAATTGCCAGTAGACCTGCCTTGTAAGAAAAGTTAAAAGAAACTTGGCTCCACATAAAGGAAGAGTGTTACAGAAGAAATTATAAAAGTACAATAAAATCCCCGACTTTTCTTATTCTTGATTGATCTAACAGATCATAGTTTGTCTAAAATAATAATAATAGCAACAATACTTTGGATAACTATAGTCATAGATAAGCTAAATTGATGGTAACAATGTTATCAGGGATGAGAGTGAGAAACGGAAAATGCTGTATCTTAAGATGGTTGCATTACCTGTGAAGCAGGACAGTGTTACTTGAAAGTGGATTTGGATTACTTGTAAATGTAAATTGCAAACTTGAGGGCCAGCACTAACAATTTAAAAAAGAAGTATAATTGATATCCTATGAGAAGTGAGAATGTCACATAAATTTATTTAAATGCTCAATTAAAACCAGATTAGGCAGAGAAAAAGAGGGAATGAATAAAAGAAACAAGGCAACAAATTAATGCGTAAGATATAAAGTTACAAATATGGTGGCTATTAATCCAATTCTATCAATAATCACTTTTACTAGGGGTAAATGTGAATGATCTAAAGACACCAATTAAAAGAGACTGTCAGAGTGGATTAAAAAATAAACACAAGACCCAGCTCTATGTTATCTACAAGAAATCACTTTAAATATACAGACCCAGACAGATGAAAAATAGATAAAGGTATGCCATGTTAATGCTTAAGAGAGTTGGAGTAGCTATATTAATTTTAGACAAAGCAGACTTC
>NW_005352938.1:0-260 GCF_000412655.1 Myotis brandtii | reverse complement strand
ACCTTAGATGGCATTCAAGGTCAAATTATTATTATTTTTTTAAAAAGGCAGGTAAATGGGAGGCAGTCAGATCCTATATGTCCTTGTTAATAAGTATTCTGGATCATTTCTAATTTTTGGGCCATCATGATCCGAGTCTTTTTGCTGTTTGTCTTAAGTTTTGCCTTTCTGCATCTAATATAACATTTACATATCATGAACAAAAGTAACAATACTAAAACAATAACACCAATTAGGAACAGAAAATGTCTAATACTAGA
>NW_005352937.1:0-249 GCF_000412655.1 Myotis brandtii | reverse complement strand
AACTGCCCTCCCCTGCAGGCCTGATAGCTCCCAACTGCCCTCCCTTGAGGCCTGGTCCCCCCCAACTGCCCTCCTCTGCAGGCCTGATTGCCCACAACTGCCCTTCCCTGCAGGCCCAGTCCTCTCCAGATGCCCTCCCCTGAAGGCCTGGTCACCCCCAACTGCCCTCTCCTGCAGGGCTGGTCGCCCCCAACAGCCCTCCCCTGTTGGCATGATCGCCCACCACTGCCCTCCCCTGCAGGCCATCTT
>NW_005352936.1:0-516 GCF_000412655.1 Myotis brandtii | reverse complement strand
GAGCCTTAACAAGCAATCAGCAGGGATCTGAGGTTGCATGGCGCTGGGCCAGGGCAGTGGACCTGAGCCTGCGCCTGCCACCCAACGAGGCTTGACAGGGGACCTGAGGCTGAGCCCCTCACCAGGCAGGGCTTGACAGGGGACCTGAGGCTGTGCCCCCCACCCGGCGGGGCTTGACAGGGGACCTCAGACCGTGGCCTCCGCCCAGTAGGGCTTAATGGGAGAATCTCAGGCCACATCCCCCACCCAGCAGGGCTGGACGGGGGAACTTAAGGCGTGCCCCCCGCCCCAGCACAGGCCGGGGAACCTCAGGCCATGCATCCCGCCAAGCAGGGCTTGACGGGGGATCTCAGACAGTGCTGCCTGCCCTGGCGCTGGGCCGAGGGACCTCAGGCCATGCCCCCCACCCCGGTGCCAGACCAGGGACCTGAGGGTGCACTGGGGGATCTGAGGCTGCACCCCCTGCCTGGCATGCACTGGGGGACATGAGGCTGTGCCCCTACCCTGCGGGGCTTG
>NW_005352935.1:0-539 GCF_000412655.1 Myotis brandtii | reverse complement strand
CATTTAAAAAAGAAAGAAGTGTCATTGCCACCCGGCCAGCGTGGCTCAGTAGCTGAGCGTCGACCTACAGAACCGGAAGGTCACGGTTCGGCTCCCGGTCAGGAAGTGATGTTTCTGCCTCTTTCTCCCTCTCCCTTCCTCTCTGAAATCAACTTTAAAAATAGTGTCATTGCTTAAAAAAAAATTAAATTAAAATAAACAGGAACCCTGAAGAGCAGGTTGCGATTGAGCAACTCTCCAGGGATTTGTAAGAAAAGAACCAGGATATTGGAGCCAAACTGTCCGTGGCAGGAACAACAGATCCGAGAAATCGAGACCCGGCTCCCGGGGGCGAGCGGAGCCGGCTGGGAGCAGCAGTCACTTGGAACCAGACAAATCCCCCCTCCCCTGACCCCCCTACACATAGAGGCCGGAGCCTGCCCACAGGGGCCCGGCCCAGCACCGGATAAAATGTGTGCAAACAGGTCCTGGCTGGTGTTGCTCAGTGGATAGAGCATCGGCTTGCAGACTGAGGGTCCCGGGTTCGATTCCAGTCAAGG
>NW_005352934.1:0-345 GCF_000412655.1 Myotis brandtii | reverse complement strand
CATTGTGAATTGCTTTGATTAAATTAAAGTAGTAGTAACATGTTAACTTCTAACATGTTCATTTACATTTTTAAAATTTTACGTTTATTATTGAAAGTATTACAGATGTCCCCTTTTTTTCTCCTCCACCACACAACTGCCCGCCCCCCACTTCACCACCCTATTGTCTGTGTCCATGGGTTATGCATATATACATGTAGGTTCTTTGGTTAATCTCTTCCCACCCCCTTCCCTCCGAAATTCATCAGTCTGTTCCATGCTTCTATGTCTCTGGATCTATTTTGTTCATCAGCTTATTTATTTATTTATTTTTAATATATTTTTACTAGAGGCCCAGTGCACAAA
>NW_005352933.1:0-669 GCF_000412655.1 Myotis brandtii | reverse complement strand
ACTATTAGATTAATAAATGAACTTAGCCAGATAGATTATCAGTATTTTAAAATGAATCATATTTCTACATATCAGTAACAATTACAAAATGAAATTTAGAAAACAGTATTATTTCTGATGGTATTAAAAAAGACCTAAAATATCTAGGAGCAAATCTAACAATGGTTGTTCAAGATCTCATTTAAAAAGAAGATACACAACATAATTATATACAGTCTAACCAAAATCTTGAAACAAATGAAATAGCTATTAACAGTTGAGTGGATAAATAATGGATATTCATGCAGTGAGATGCTGTATGGCAATGAGAAGGACCAAGCATGTAATAACATAATTGAATGCCCTCAAAACAGTGTTGAAAGAAACCAGATAAGAACATATACAACATGATTCTGTTTACATGTGTTTCAAAAATAGGCAGAAGTAATCAGTGGTTAGATGTGTGGGTAGTGGTTATTCTGGAGGAAGAAGGCACGTGTGGAGGTTGAGGGGGCATGGAAGAAGCTTCTTGGTACAAGTGACATTCTGTTCCATGATCTGGTTTTCATGTGCCCAGGTGTAGTCACTTTGTCATAACTCATCATGCTGGGAATCTGTGACATAGCTGCCTTCTTATATTTAATACTAGAGGCCTGGTGCACCAAATTTGTGCATGGGTAGGGTCCCTAG
>NW_005352932.1:0-231 GCF_000412655.1 Myotis brandtii | reverse complement strand
AGACACTGAAAATTATATTGTTAATTAAAAACAAAAAAAGTCAGCCAGCAGATGTGGCTCAGTGGTTATGTGTCGACCTATGAACCAGGAGGTCACGGTTTGATTCCCACTCAGGGCACATGTTCGGGTTGCAGGCTTGATCCCCAGTAGGGCGCGTGCAGGAGACAGCTGATCAATGATTCTCTCTTAACATCGATGTGTCTATCTCTCTTTCCTTCTCCCTTCATCTCT
>NW_005352931.1:0-213 GCF_000412655.1 Myotis brandtii | reverse complement strand
CAGGCAGAAGCGGTTAGGGGCAATCAGGCAGGTAGGCGAGCGTTTGGGAGCCAGCAGATTGTGAGAGGGATGTCTGACTGTCGGTTTAGGCCCAATCCCACAGGACATCCAGCAGTTGGACATCCCCCTAGGGGTCCCAGATTGTAGAGGGTGCAGGCTGGGCTGAGGGAAACCCTCCCAGTGCACAAATTTCATTCACCAGGCCTCTAGTAT
>NW_005352930.1:0-291 GCF_000412655.1 Myotis brandtii | reverse complement strand
TCATGATCACCTTAAACTGAAACTCAGTTAAAATTATATTGGAAAAGCTAGCTGACCGTCAGGGGAAAAAAATCAGTAAATAAATATGACTCTATACCTTGTTTCTTACATCAGAATAATTTGAGATTAATCACATGTTTCAATATTACAAATGAAATAAAAAGTATTGAAAACAAGAGTGCATATATTTTAAAGTCTTAAGGGTATAGAAGACTCTTCTAAAAATTATATAGAACAGGCTAAATACATCTGACAAACATTTTAAATATTCATATGTGGAAAATGAAAACA
>NW_005352929.1:0-219 GCF_000412655.1 Myotis brandtii | reverse complement strand
TAGGTAAACACCGGAGATTGCTGCTTAGCACAACCACATCAAGAATACAACTAAAAGGTGGAACGGACATCATCCAGAACCACAGGAAGGCTGGCTGAGTGGAAATTCTACAACTAGAAGGAAAGAGAAAAGCATACCGAGAATCAGAGGAGCTGTGGTGCAGAAGTAAAGTACAGAGGTAAGGAGGCGCACACGGAGAGGGCTGGCGGCTGAGGACAC
>NW_005352928.1:0-251 GCF_000412655.1 Myotis brandtii | reverse complement strand
CGGGCAGGGCGAGTGGCAGCGTGATCCGTGAGAGGGCGCAGGTTGGGCTGAAGGACCCCCCTTCCCTGCCAGTGCACAAATTTTTGTGCACGGGCTTTCTAGTAAAATATATACTTTTAATATATACAATGTTTCCCCCCAAAATGTATACACACCTTAACAGCTGATAGCTCAATTTTGAAAATGAAATGTTTTTAAATAAATACTGCCTTTGTAATTATTCAAAGTGTATTCATGTATTTTTGGGACAC
>NW_005352927.1:0-439 GCF_000412655.1 Myotis brandtii | reverse complement strand
ATTTTTATTGATTTCAGAGAGGGAGGGAGAAGGAGAGGGAGAATGAAACATCATTGATGAAAGAGAATCATTGATTGGCTGCCTTCTGCACGTCCCCCACTGGGGATGGAGCTTACAACCCTGGCATGTACCTTAACCAGGAATCAAAACCCGTGACCTCCTAGTTCATAGGTCGATGCTCAACCACTAAGCCATGCTGGCTGCACCAGGCATCTTTTTTTAATAATAAAATATTCCAAGTTTATACAAACCATTGAAATATATGTTGATACATTATGTTGGGATTCGAAAGGATCATAACCTTTTGGAATGTGTTCTGCGATCAGTAAAACGATTTTAAAATGGTCCCAGGAAAACCTTATAGAAAACATGATTATTCTGTTAACATTGATGTTAAAATACATTATCCAGCCCTAACCGGTTTGGCTCAGTGGATAGA
>NW_005352926.1:0-966 GCF_000412655.1 Myotis brandtii | reverse complement strand
GAGGAGAGGACGACAGGATGGGTTTCTAATGATCAAACGGGGCGCGGGAATGTGCCTCGGATGGGGAGAAACCCCGCCGGGAGGGTGCTCTGGAGCACCAGGTGCCTCTGGCACTTTGGAGGGAGTAGGACATTGGTGAGGGCAAGGCTGCAATTCTGCAAAAGCCAGAGGGTCCCAGGTTGACAGACCTCCCAGCCACAGTCACGCTCCAAGATACCAGACAGAGGTGGGTCTGAGCATCTCCCTCGGCTCCCACCGGCCAGGCTGTAGGACGTGAAGGCCTCCCCATGCCCGTCCTCCTGCCCATGGCCCCCACCCCACACTTCAGGACATCTTAGGAGAAGCCACCTCAGCCTGGCCTCACCTTCCAGACCATCCAGTACGTGTCTTTTCTAAGACCTAGGAATGCCTTAATCTGCACTTTCCCAACTTCATTGGTCCCAAAACATGAAAAGCAGTGCCTTAACCCAATGGAACAAGGAATTCCTTACATAGGAATTCCAAGAGCCTGACAGACCCCTGCGCTACAAACAGCTTTCCACCCTAAACTCTTTGTTCTGTGCCAAGGTTAATCCCGCCTTACCAAGAGATCCACATGCCCCTGCCCTCGCCCAGGCTCGCCGGCACCACCACCAGCCCCACACCTGGCCCATGACCAGCAAGGGACAGCACACCTTCCGTAGAAACATGAGGTGGTCTTAGAATTACAGCGCGTTATAACTGGAGCAATGCTTACAGACGATCTAATCGATGATGCCAGTGGGGAAACTGAGGGCAGGTGGCTCCCCCAGAGGCAGCAGAGCTCAGGGCTCCCAACCATCACTCGCCTCCACCTTGGCAGCCTGACACTCAACTCCTCTAACTCTCTAGGCTGGAGCGTGGTGAATGCCACACGGCTCATTTTAGGCTCCAAAGGCAATTAGGGGAGAGTTATAAAGCCTAACTGGGGAAGCGTCCGTGAGCTGA
>NW_005352925.1:0-245 GCF_000412655.1 Myotis brandtii | reverse complement strand
TCTGTGGAGACTGACAGCAGGTAGGAGGCAGCTCCCATCAAGGCCTGCTTGGCTGTCCCTGTGGCGACCGGGGAGCAGGCAAGTGTGGCCTGCAGGCAGTACCTAGCAAGGCCTGCTTGGCAGTCACTGCGGAGTGGAGCAGGCAGGCCCTGCAGAGAGCAGAGAACCATGGGGAGTGAGCCTAAGCCACCAGTAGGACATCCCCTGAGGCTCCCAGATTGGAGAGAGTGCAGGTCAGGCTGAGG
>NW_005352924.1:0-781 GCF_000412655.1 Myotis brandtii | reverse complement strand
GTTTAACTTTATAAATCACTTATAGAATTATTTTATGAAACATTTTATCTCCAAAGCTTCCAAAATTATTTGTCATTTACTCAATTGATTGAAATGAACCAGAATCAAATTTGATGTGGAAATATTTACTAAAAATCAAGAAAATGGTTTTATAGCAACATTATGACATAGTAGACATGTTATAATGATATAATTTATTAGACTCATTTCTAAAGGTATAAATTTATGAGACATTAAGGAATCAATTTCAATATATCTGAAAAGAAAATTATAACAAAAATATTAGACACTATATAGCATCATATAAAATACTAGAGGCCCAGTGCACAAAAATTTGTGCACTCGGGGTGGGGGCAGGGGGTTCCCCCAGCCCGGCCTGTGCCCTCTCGCAGTCTGGGATCCCTCAGGAGATAACGACCTGCTGGCTTAGGCCTGCTCCCGGGTGGCAGAGGGCAGGCCCAATCCCTAGGTGCAGCCCCTGGTCAGGCTCAGAGCAGGGTCGATTGGGGAGTTGGGGCGCCGCCCCGTCACGCACAGAGCAGGGCGGATCAGGAGGTTGCGATGCCACCCTCAGTCACGCTCAGGGTAGGGTCGATTGGGGGGTTGGGGCACCGCCCCCTGTCACACTCAAGGCAGGGTCGATGGGGAGGTTGCGGTGCCACCCCCTGTCACACACAGAGCAGGGCCAATCGGGGTTGGGGCGCTGCCCGCTGTAACTCACAGAGCAGGGCCAATCAGGGGGTCGGGGCACCGCCCCCTGTCACTCACAGAGCAGGGTCGA
>NW_005352923.1:0-1287 GCF_000412655.1 Myotis brandtii | reverse complement strand
GGTCTCTATAGTAAGCTCCATTTCTATCATATTGACATGACCATTACAAAAGTGCTATAGCTTGTGAGATTTTTGTCTTCCTTTTATTTTCCCATATGGGCATGCATTCCACAGTGACCAGGATATTTATGTACTCAAACATTGCAAACAAACCTCATCAAACTATGCTGCATCCCATAACTACTATCTCTTTGAAATAATAAAAAGGGTAGATCTATTTTTCTTTTTTTTCTCCTTTCTCACTTTCTTACTTTTTTCTTCTTCCCTCTTTATCCTCTTCCTCACTCCCTTCTCTTTCTCCCTCCTTCACTACTTTCTTCTCTCCTTCCTTCTTCCTTCCTTCTCTCCCTCCTTTCCTTCCTTTCTTTTTTGAAAATGTCAGTGGTACAATTATAAGTCTAAAACTCAATTTCATTTTATCTCTATCAAGATAGCTTGTTTTGGAAAAAAACCATGACTCTCCACTATTTATGTGACACCGATATATCCTACCAAGACCCAATTAATTTTGCCTTTGAAAGTTTGTTTTACATTTTATTATTATTTTTATTATGAAAAATAGCTTAGGCATAGAACACTATCTCAGACATAATACGTATAAAATTTAAAGAACAAAAATATATAAGTGCATCATACAATTACTCAGATGTCTTTCCACAATCACATTTTTTTTCTTCCTGCACAGAAAACCACCAAGTTTTGAGATAATCATTTTCATGCTTTACTTTCGCATATGTCCTATGTTTTTGAATCTGATATAAATAGAATAATACTGGATATATTTCATTATCTTGCCTCTTCAAAATTGCCTTTGAGATCCAGTCAAGTTAGTACATGTTGCTTTTAATTCATTCATTAATTCTCACTGTTGCTTTATGAATGACCTTGCAATATTTATCTATTCTACTATTGATATATATTTGGTTGTTTTCCTTTTTTTACTATTATGAATGCTGCTGGTTCTGGGAGTGAGAAGAAAGTAGGAAATGGGATCCAACGGCTTGTTCAGGAATATGGCCAAAGCTGCAGTAATGCTGAAAATAACAGCAGACAAACAGAAGGGAGCAAAGCCTTCATTGCTTTTCCCTGCCTCCCAGTCTCCTCTAGCAGCTCATTTGCAACCCTAACAGACAAATAAATAGCAAATGACAAATATATTATCAGTGTTCTGATTGGATTTTTTTTTGCTTCCTTATATTCCAAATCCCTGATTTGATTCTTGGGGCATCTACTTTACTCTTGATTCCCTGTAAATTAATTTTCATTTAAGTTAGTGTATCCTTCATT
>NW_005352922.1:0-276 GCF_000412655.1 Myotis brandtii | reverse complement strand
ATCCAGGACTCCTCAGGGGATGTCAGAAAGCCAGTTTCAGCCTGATACCACAGGCCACTCCCCTCGGTAGGGCACCAGATGCAGGGTTCATGGCTGGCGCGTACTGCTGCCGCAGCTCGAACCTCTCCTGAACAGGACTATTGGGTGCAAGCCCACAACAGGCACAGTGGGGCCAGGATGAGCGGGAGTGACAGGTAGGAGCTGCAGGCACATTGAACTGCAGGTTTTGGCCCAATCCTCGCAGGCCACCCAGAGGGGCCCCACCCATGCACGAAT
>NW_005352921.1:0-228 GCF_000412655.1 Myotis brandtii | reverse complement strand
ATAAACCCTGCGTTTTCCATACTCACAACTGTAAACCTACTTTTGCTCCACCTTATACATATAATAAAAAAAAATAATGCACATAATGGCATTATCTATAATAATAAAAGTGCAATATGCTAATTAGACCAGACATCCTTCTGGATGACCTTCCGGACAAAACTGGTGCTGCAAGGGAAGCCCGGGTACCAGGTGCTACAGGGAAGCTGGTGCCGGCAGACAGGGGAA
>NW_005352920.1:0-200 GCF_000412655.1 Myotis brandtii | reverse complement strand
GTCTTTTTCTGTATGACTTTTTTCACTTAGCATAATGCTCTCAAGATTCATCCATGTTTTCACAAATGGCAAGATTTCCTTCTTTTTATGGCTTAATATTTCATTGTACATTTTACCACATTTTCTTTATCCACTCATCTATTATAGGTTGTTTCCATGTCTTGGCTATTTATCTACACTAATAAAAGAGAAACATGGTA
>NW_005352919.1:0-242 GCF_000412655.1 Myotis brandtii | reverse complement strand
AATACTATGTTGAGTAAAAGTGGTGAAAGTGGACAACACTGTCTTGTTCCTAATGTTATGTAAAACACTTTCAACTTTTCCCCATGGAGTATACTAGCTGTGGTTTGGTCATATATGACCATTATTGTATTGAGGTATGTTCCCTCTATTCCCACTTTGCTGAGAATTCTTATCATAAATGGATGCTGGATTTTGTCATATACTCTTTCTTCATCTATTGATATAACCATACAATCTTCACC
>NW_005352918.1:0-208 GCF_000412655.1 Myotis brandtii | reverse complement strand
TACAGGCATCCTCCAAGTGGGTGAACGCCAGGCCCAGAGAAGGTAAGAACCTGGCATCCGGTGGAGGGCAAGGGGTGGCAGCGTTCGCGGAGCATGCGAGGTTTGGGGGCGGTGGACATGGCCCTGATGGCAGGCTAGGCCGAGGGGACCCTACACGCGCACGTTTTAATCGTGCGCTGGGCCTCTAGTCCTATATAATAAAAGGCTA
>NW_005352917.1:0-226 GCF_000412655.1 Myotis brandtii | reverse complement strand
TTGGGAAAATTGGACAGATACATGCAAAAAAACAAAACTAGACCACCACTTACACCATACACAAGAACAAACCCAAAATGGATAAAGGACTTAAACGTAAGATGGGAAACCATAAAAATCTTAGAAGAAGCCATAGGCAGCAAAATAGCAGACATTTCTTGTAGCAAAATCTTTACCAATACAGCTTCCAGGGCAATGAAAACTAAAAAGAAAATAAACAAATGGG
>NW_005352916.1:0-237 GCF_000412655.1 Myotis brandtii | reverse complement strand
CCTTCTGCTCCTCCTGTGCTCGGGAGCCACAGGGACCTTCTCTCCCTTCTTCCTTCCTCCCTTCTTCTTTCCTCTCTCCTTCCTTCCTCCCCCCTTCCTTCCTCCTGCCTTCCTTCTCTCCCTCCTTCCTTCCTCCCTCCTTCCTGGAAGCTCTGCCCTCCATGGAGGGGACTGTCTGCCACTGGACACCGGTCCATGATATTAACTTAGCTGTGTCCTAACTTCCTACTGTGTGAC
>NW_005352915.1:0-320 GCF_000412655.1 Myotis brandtii | reverse complement strand
AACAATAAGAGGAACAAACTTCTAATCACCCAACAACTTAGATGATGAGCAAGGCATATAGCATACGTGATATATTATTGATCTATGAAATCCAATCACAGGCAACAGGAACATATGGTGGTAGAAAGGACAATAATGTTTGCTTGACTTCACCTGGTCAGGATGCAAATTGAGGGGTGAAGGGTACATTGCCCTGCTCTTCATTTATCAAATAAGATGATAGTTTTCAGAAACATGTCTCCCTTTCAATCTCCTCTGCCTTCAAGATTCCACATGACACACTGGTTGCTTTCCTGATTGCTGGGAGCATGCTCGTCCTA
>NW_005352914.1:0-215 GCF_000412655.1 Myotis brandtii | reverse complement strand
TCAAGACAGAGAGGAATAGTGTATAAGAGAAGAAGGCACCATTTATGGAGAAAATATCAAAATCATTAACTTGTATGCACCAAAGTAGCTGATGAACTACTATTAGAACTGCAAAAAACAAACAAACAAACAAACAAAAAACCAACAACCCATGATTTAATCTACAATATTAGCGGGATATTTCCATATGACTCTTTCAAAACCTAACAACTCCT
>NW_005352913.1:0-352 GCF_000412655.1 Myotis brandtii | reverse complement strand
GGGAGAGCAATCTGGGGATTTACTGAAACAAGCAAGAGAAGAACCACTTAACACCAGTCTTATTTACTTACCTTCCATTCTGATACACAGGAATAGCCAGCTATGAGGCTCTCAGGCTATTTTGGGCAAGAAAGAGCAGTTAGAATCTGGAGGAGGAGGCACAGATAGAATGGCTCATGCCAAGTTGAAGATCAGGCTGAATGAAACTGCTGCTGAAGCTACTTGAGGAGAACATAAAGTCTCCAGGCAGACCTGACAGCCTTTTCCTCCCTGCTGACAAAAAAAGGTCCTATCCTTTGTACTTTGGTCTTGGATAGGCTGTGTTGAGTCATTGCAAAGAACATCTAGAAGA
>NW_005352912.1:0-258 GCF_000412655.1 Myotis brandtii | reverse complement strand
TCCTGTTATTAATAATTAGCTAATTACAATGGTATCAATATAAGTTAACTTTGTTAAAGACATATAAATTAGAAGAAATAATAAGCCTATTGAAATCATTTATAAAATGTTTAAAATATGATTAGATATTTTACTAATGGAACTGAAAAATAAAAAGATGCACTTTAGAAAAAGGGTCAATGGTGTATTTGAGAGAAAATAAGAGCAATAAAAAAAACAAGTTTGATGTATAGGGGAAACAAACTTAATGGTAATAAA
>NW_005352911.1:0-831 GCF_000412655.1 Myotis brandtii | reverse complement strand
CCCTCACCCCCTCTGTCTCAGTAAGACTTTTATTCACCCCTGATCCCTTGTTTTCCCCAGTGATGACCACTTTCTAGTGCCCATTAAATGCACCTTCTCGCCCCTGCGTCCCCCCTTGACCTTGGCTCCACCCCAGGACCTCTGAACTCTGGGGTCCAGAGAGGTCCCCTGGAAGGTGGAAGGCGCTCTGGTTGTGATGGGGTGCTCTGGAGCCCACGTTCTTATGTTGGTGCCACCAGTTATCACGGGAAAGTTAACTTCTTTGCATGAAAAATGGAGGATAGTAGGCATGCCTTCCCCATGCAGTTGTGAAGGATAAGTGAGGGTACTGTGCAGCTGTCAGCTGTCTTGTGAACTCTCTGACTTCATCCCCTATGCCTCCCCCTGTGTCCACTCCACTCTTGCACACTGGCCTCCTGGCTGGTTCCTCCTCGTGACCGGCAGGACTCTCGGGGCCTCTTTGGCTGCGGTTCTGTCGGCCTCGAGCGCTCTTCCTCCTGGACTCCTTGATCAGGTCTCACCTTCTCAGTGGGGGCTACCATCACCCCTGGTTTTCAGTGTCAACTTTTCCCTCCCTCGGCTCTTTTCTCTTCCTTTCATCTGTATGCAGCGCTTCTCAAACTCCACACCTAAAACGGGGCTTGGCACAGACAGGCAGCCATCATTGCTGAATGATTTGGGGTTTTCCCTCGCTTCCTCCCCTATCTCCTCTCTGGCCACCTCCTCTTCCGGGCTTCTGTCACCTCCTTTTGGACCTGCTCCCTTGCCTTGGCTCTGAGTTCAGCCTCCTCTTTCTCTCCTCTGCAGGTCGTGGCTGATATCTGAGGGCTA
>NW_005352910.1:0-604 GCF_000412655.1 Myotis brandtii | reverse complement strand
GAAATATATCCTGGATGATTGTATCTAAGAACACAAATAAAATTAATTTTTTTTTCATTTCTAGATAGAATATTCTGTCCATCTCTGCTCATCCCTACCCTGTGCTCTTTCTCCAAACATACATGCATAATCAAGTTGACTGTCTCACATGCAACAATAATATGGAATGTTTAAATGTATTTTACATAAAAATTAGGGATAGCCTATAATTCAACCAATGAACACATGTGTGCATGCACACACACACACTCACACACAGATTATGTTAGGAATACTAATAATTACCTCTACCCTGAGTCATAAAAACAACTTTAGACATGAGCTTCAAAATGTATGATTATTAGTAATAAATTACTCTCATCAGCATCTCTCAGTAGTTTACCTGATATGATTAGCCTTGAATTTGCTTAAGAGTATTTCTTAAAAATAAATTTCTTTATGATCCTTTGAATAGGCCTTGTAGCCATCGCTACTGTTGGCCTCTCTGAGAATAACCAGACCACTAAGTTTTTTAAAATCATATTTTCCAAAGGAATAAATAGTAATTTTATTGTGTCAGGTGCAATGCCCCCCCTCCCTTTTTTTTTTTTTTTTTTTTTTTTTT
>NW_005352909.1:0-260 GCF_000412655.1 Myotis brandtii | reverse complement strand
TTTTCAGCTTCACTTTAGCCTGTAATAGGAGGTGAGAGCTAAGGGCATGCGGGAAGAGAAAACAGTGTTCTTCCCTTTTCAGCGAACCCACTATGTGCATACATAGCTCATCTTTATCTCCAGCCTCCCTCTCAGGCCCTGGCCTTTCACACCCACCAATTACTCACTGATCATCCTCAGCTGAACAGGGAGAATGGCGAGCTCCTGGTCTCCTCTCAAAAACTGTTTCTAGCCCTGACCGGTTTGGCTCAGTGGATAGA
>NW_005352908.1:0-229 GCF_000412655.1 Myotis brandtii | reverse complement strand
GACAGTATTTGCATAGTTGCTCTTTTAGATGTTTCCCACCACTCCCCGCTTTACCCAGGGAGCTGGTTTACAGAACAAATAGCAACGGGTCTGGCCCGTGAGGTGGGGCAGGCGATGGAGGAGGAGGTCTGGGCTGGGATCCTAACTCACAGGATTACCCTGTTGTCAGGCTGTTTGATGGAGCCCGAGACGCTGTTGCTAAGTGGTCGGCCACGCGGAGCTTCACCCC
>NW_005352907.1:0-215 GCF_000412655.1 Myotis brandtii | reverse complement strand
TAAAATAGCACCACAAAAAATTATTTTTACGCTTGCTACTTCTACAGGCTTATCAATAAACTCAAGAAAAACTCATGCATAACAAATAAATAAATAAATAAGTAGTCCTGGCCAAGGGGCTCAGCTGGCACCAAAAGGTTGAGGGTTCGATGCTGGGTCGGGGCATGTACAGGAGGCAAACAAATGATGTTTCTCTCTCTCTAAAATCAATAAAT
>NW_005352906.1:0-263 GCF_000412655.1 Myotis brandtii | reverse complement strand
GTGGATTCGAGAGTTTGTAACCCCTTCCGATTGAAAATAAATAAAAAAAACAAAAAAAAACGCTTCTTGAGTGTGTCCCTTATGGATGCGAGGAGTTGAAATCTGCAGTTTGTTGGGTTATGCTGTAAAGGCGCAGGTGGTTCCATTTGTGCCTCTGGCACAGCTTGGGCAAGGATGTAAATTGAGTAGGGCGGGGACTTCGGGAATCACCAGGGCGGAGCAAAGTGCAATGGCGTCTCCGTGACTCCTCGCCTCTCCGCGAC
>NW_005352905.1:0-402 GCF_000412655.1 Myotis brandtii | reverse complement strand
GTAGGGTCCCTAGGCCTGACCAGCGATCAGGGCCTATCAGGGCTTTCCTACCCCTGGCTGCCGGCATCTGGCCCCGCCCCGGCCGCTGCCACTGCTTGCCATCTGTGCAGCACTGACCCCCTCCCCTGCCAACGGTCACCTCCCTTTGCAGGTGACAGACCTGGATTGCGATCACTTGGCTGGCCTAAGCCTCCCTCTGCGGGGTGATCGCTGGCCAGCCCCACACACCCACCACAGTGTTGCTGACCGGTGGCCTGGGCCTCCCTCTGCAGGGCAATCAATTGTGAGGCTCTGTGATGGATTGCCCAACAGAGGGAGGCCCCGCCCACCTGGCCGGGGCTCAATGATTGATTGCTGTGCAGGGCTGGCCTGGGCCTCCCTCTTTGGGGCAATCACGGAACC
>NW_005352904.1:0-296 GCF_000412655.1 Myotis brandtii | reverse complement strand
ATGCAACTTCACTTACCCTCAACTAGCACAGTGTTCATCGTTTAAAGTATTACATAAGTCTCCTTTTTCCCCCATTGACCTCTCCCCAGCTTCCCCCACCCCTCAGCATATGCCCTCACCCTTTTACCTCCATCTGTGTCCATTGGTTATGCTCATATACTGATATTTATCAGATCACTCTGGATGCTTTCATTGTTAAGCAATAACCTATAGATCTGTGACACCCATGTTGTATCCCCAGTCAGATTCCTTTTCCAAGCCATAAATTCACCTACTCAACTGTCTGCTAGACATGC
>NW_005352903.1:0-202 GCF_000412655.1 Myotis brandtii | reverse complement strand
AATAGTTTATTGATTTTTAGAGAGAGAGAGGAAGGGAGGAAAGAGAAACATAGATGGGAGAGCTGCCTCCTGCACACCCCCTACCAGGGATCAAGACCACAACCTAGGCATGTGCCCTGACCAGGAATCAAAAGATTCCTGGGAAGACGGGAAACCATAAAAATTTTAGGAGGAATCCACAGGCAGCAAAATATCAGACATA
>NW_005352902.1:0-211 GCF_000412655.1 Myotis brandtii | reverse complement strand
AGTAAAGATCAGTAAAGATTTACTTTGAGGCCTTAAATGGTTTGGCTGAGTGGATAGAGTGATGGCCTGCAGATTGAAGGGTCCCAGGTTTGATTCCAGTCAAGGGCATGTACCTTGGTTGCGGGCACATCCACACTAGGGGGTGTTCAGGAAGCAGCTGATCGATGTTTCTCCCTTAGCGATGTTTCTAACTCTCTATACCTCTTCCTCT
>NW_005352901.1:0-212 GCF_000412655.1 Myotis brandtii | reverse complement strand
GCTACTTCATCACTGTCATGTTGCTACTGTTAGGAATTGTCATGGAAATACCTGATATGCAGGATGGTCTTAGGCGACCCCTGTGAAAGGGTCATTCGACCGCCAAAGGGGTCGCCACCCACAGGTTGAGAACCGCTGGTTTAGATGCTTTGTGAAAGCTAAATTCTATGGTGACTAAAGTTATATTTGATATCAAAGGCTTGAGAGATATC
>NW_005352900.1:0-210 GCF_000412655.1 Myotis brandtii | reverse complement strand
ACGCAAGAAGTAATTTTGATAGAAAACCCAGGTTTATCATCAAAAACTGTAAATTTTCTATTGATTCATAAAGCAGACAGTCTAGGGTTATGTGTGGAATAGCACATCGGGTCCATGGCCTCCCCGGCTTTGCTGGCACAGACTCCAAGCCGCGGTCTCCATGGGTCTTCCTGGTCCCTGCTCCTGGGCCATCATTGGTACTTGGCGATG
>NW_005352899.1:0-207 GCF_000412655.1 Myotis brandtii | reverse complement strand
TCAAGAAGTTCCACAGAAGTCCAGAGACTTTGAAGACGTGGGGAAAAGCAGAGGAAAAAATTGGAGAATGGTCTGAAAGTCGTTTCAAGGTGTCCATTTTCTAGTAATCCCCACCCCCACCCCCATACCTGGCCAGCACCTCTGTCTTGGAGATAGATTACTTGGCCATGAAAAAAGAGAAATCTTACTATTTACAAATACATGGAT
>NW_005352898.1:0-597 GCF_000412655.1 Myotis brandtii | reverse complement strand
AATAAATAAAGTAATGCCTACATAGGCATGAATGAGTGAATAGTAGGTATTATATGTAAGGAGAATTTAAACATGAAGGAGAAGATATTCAAAGTGGATAAGAGAAAGTTTCCATTTCTCTTTCATAGAGAAAGCAGCATAAAGATAGACACCAAATCCAACCAGCTCAGGGTTTTTGATCCTCCACTAACATCAGTGGATTAAGAAGTCACCTGCCTCCTTTACCAATCTGAGCCCAGTGTTGCAGACCCAGCAACCACCCCTACTCCTTCTCCCTTGCCTGCCTCAAATTATACATGCTTAATAAGCCAATAAGCTAAGTACTCTCTTTCCCAGTTACCTTTATGGTGAGAGGTGACCATATGATCTACTTCCAGCCAACAAACCTTCAGGAAAAATTAGCTACCTGGCTTCTGGGCAAGATATTTGTTCACTGATTAAAAGAAGTCTGCCGAATCAATGATGAGAGAGAATCACTGACCAGCTGCCTCCTGCACGCCCCCTACTGGGGATTGAGCCCACAACCTGGGCATGTGCCCTTGACAGGAATCCAACCGGGTACCCTTCAGTCCTCAGGCTGACACTCTCTCCACTGAG
>NW_005352897.1:0-488 GCF_000412655.1 Myotis brandtii | reverse complement strand
ACACACACACACACACACACACACACACAGCCTGAATTCAAAGTTTTGCAGAAAAAAAAAAATACCTTTACTATGTGCAGTGCACTCTGATATCACCTACTTTATTCTATGTTGTTGAACAATTCTGGTCATGACTATGAAAATTGATTAATAACCTACTAGTGAGACAGAACCCACAGTTAGGCTGACGTGGGGGGAGAGTCTTGGGAGTCAAGATTATAGAGACAGTAGAGGGCAGGGGATGGGCTTTGGGTCTGGAAGGGAGCTGAGTGAGAGGAAGGATGTTAGAACATTTAGAGTTAAGGAGTGACTTGTGTTTTAAAGTATAACTCTGGCTGCTCTTTGGAGAATCTATAATGATAAAAGTGTAATATGCAAATCGACTGAACGACCAAACAGCAGAACGACCTTCCAGACGACCAAGCTATGACACCCACTGGTGCCAGGCCACCCAAGGCAGGTGCGATGCGATTGGTCGGGGGCCCGGC
>NW_005352896.1:0-205 GCF_000412655.1 Myotis brandtii | reverse complement strand
AGGTGCTTGCAGCGATTACCACGGAACACTGAGACCCAGAGGCCTCTGAGGGCAGGGCTGAGGATAAGCGATAGCTGTTGGCTCTGCCCTGTTGATTCCCTGAGACCCCGCCCCACCCAAGCTGTGCGCAGAGGATTTTGCATATGAATGGCCTGGCCCTTTGAAATTTAAAATTACCTAACAAACTGCAACTGGGTCAGAGAGA
>NW_005352895.1:0-949 GCF_000412655.1 Myotis brandtii | reverse complement strand
CTGGGCAGCCGTCACCCACTGAGATGATTGCCTGCCCCCCTCCTCCCCCCACCCGGACATCTGTCCTGTCTGCGGACGGTTGAGGATGTCACAATAGGGGACACTGGTTTGACAGGTGCAGACTCTCCACATTGTACCGAACCCGCCTGCCCAGCCGCAGGTGTTGACAGAGGCTCCCCAAGCCCGTCCTGCCCCCATAGACTCTGCCCATAATCTGAGCACCACGGACCCTGCCAGAGCCTGTGACCGGATGTGTTTCTCTCTCCCTCACAAGCGGTACGTGGATGGAGGGTTTAGTGACTTTAGACCCTGCTTTGATGACAAGACGACCATCACCGTGTCGCCCTTCCTTGGGGAGCATGACATCTGTCCTAAGGTCAAGTCCACGAACTTCCTGCATATGGACGTGTGCAGGCTCAGTCTCCGCTTCTGCTTGGAGAACGTCTACCTGATCAACCAAAGCCTGTTCCCACCGGATGTCAAGGTGAGTGGGGCTGTTTGTTCTGGGGGTGCAGCTCTGTGCTCTTGTTTGCCTGGGGACCCAACAGTGTCTCTACGCAAACTAACCAAAGTTGACCCCTCAATGAATAGGGATCGGAGAAGAGTCATTTGTCCCTGAAGGTCAGTGGTGCCCCAGGAGGGCTTCCAGGAGGAGGTATCCCCAAATCACCTGGGGACATTTAAACTCTGCTGCCCCTCAGGGCTGTGGTTCTAGTGCAGTCGACCCTCCCGCTCCACAGGTTTCCCACCTGTGGATTCAACCAATCACACATCAAAAATATTCTAGCCCTAGTTGGTTTGGCTCAGTGGATAGAGCATTGGCCTGTGGACCGAAGGGTCCCAGGTTCGATTCAGGTCAAGGGCACGTACCTCGGTTGCAGGATCCTCCGCAGCCTGGATCTGGCCATGCTCGTGCAGGCAGAAACCAATCGATGTGTTTCTCTCACAT
>NW_005352894.1:0-221 GCF_000412655.1 Myotis brandtii | reverse complement strand
CCTGCCCTGCCCAACCCTGGCCGATCTGCCCCTGTGCAAGCTGCCGCCCCGCTGGGAAGGGTCACAGATCCAGGTCCGGACCGCATACATCCTCAAGCATTGCCCCCCGCCCAGCAGGGTCACAGATCCAGGTCCTGGGACTGCGGACAGCCTCCTGCGGTGCCCCTCGCATGCCAGGTCACGAATCCGGGTCCCAGACCGCGGACAGCCTCAAGCACTGC
>NW_005352893.1:0-1278 GCF_000412655.1 Myotis brandtii | reverse complement strand
TGGCTCAGTGGATAGAGTGTTGACCTGTGAACTGAAGTGTCCCGAGTTCAATTTCGATCAAGGGCTCCTGCCTGGATTGTGGGCTTGATCCCCAGTGGGGAGCATGCAGGAGGTAGCCGATCAATGATTCTCTCTCATTACTGATGATTCTATCTCTCTCCCTCTCCATGCCTCTCTGAAATCAACCCTATATAATAAAACCCTAATATGCAAATCGACTGAATGGTGGAACGACCAGTCACTAGACATGCACTAACCACCAGGGGGCAGATGCTCAATGAAGGAGCTGCCCCCTGGTGGTCAGTGCACTCCCACAGGGGGTGTGCCACTCAGGCAGAAGCCGGGCTCCAGGCTGGTGAGCTCAGCAGTGGTGGGGAGAGCCTCTCCCACCTCTGCTGCAGGTGGGCAGTAAGGAGGGAGGGGTCCAGGACTGTGAGAGCCCCAGACTGTGAGAGGGATGTCTGACTGCCAGCTTAGGCCTTATCCCTTGGGGACATCCCCCGAGGGTCCCAGACTGCGAGACCCCTGGGGGATGTAAGCCAGCAGGCAGACATCCCCCGAGGGGTATCGGACTGCGAGAGCACGTAGGCCTGGCTGAGGGACTCTCCCCACCCAGTGCACGAATGTCATGCACTGGGCCTGTATTAAAAATATATTTAAAAAAAGAGATCAAAGAGCCTTGGCAGATTAGATAAGGAGTTTGTAATGGACAGATTAGCCTGGATTATCCAGGTGGATTTAATTTGGTCAAATAGGTCCTGGAAAATGGAGAAACATTCCCAGCTCCTAGAAGAGAGAAATGGGATTATAGAGAAGGGTCAGAAAGAAGCAATGTGCTCTCTCTGTAAATAAAGGAGGGGGATAGGAGCCAAAGTACATGGGTGACCTCTAGAAGCAGGAAAAGACAAGAAAACAGATTCTCTTCTAGAGCCTCCAGAAGGAAGGTTGTCCTGAGACACTTGGATTTTAGCCAGTGAGCCCATGTTGGATTTGGGATCTACAGAATGGTGAAGATGCTAAGTCATATTAAATTACAAAGTTTGTGGTAATTTGTTATAGCAGCATGTAATACTAATGCAGAGATTGAGCTAAAAGATTCCTATTTGGTATGTCCTCTCCTAGTTTTGATAGTTTGATAATTTTGATCAAGTTTATTCTGCTTTAAGTATTGTGTTGGAGAGCTTTGCTCCTTAATACCAGTCTTAGAAAGAATTTTGTATCACATAGAGGTTTTGTTTTTTGTTTTTTGTTCTTACCAACTTTGTAAACCGGTTTGTA
>NW_005352892.1:0-200 GCF_000412655.1 Myotis brandtii | reverse complement strand
ACCGGGCCTCTAGTATATATATAAAAAGCTAATATTCTAAGTGTCCCTCCTATCATCCAACTGGTTGCTATGACGCACACTGACCACCAGGGGGCAGATGCTTAATGCAGGAGCTGCCATGACGCACACTGGCAGGCACAATGGACCTGGCACCAACAAACCCACACTTGACTTCCCCCAAGTGGGACACAGGCCCTGCC
>NW_005352891.1:0-203 GCF_000412655.1 Myotis brandtii | reverse complement strand
CTAGACTGGAAGCCAACACACAGTGGGCAGTTTACTGATTTGTAAAGTACAGATTTGTACTCCTCCAATCTAATGAATCTATGTAAAAAACAAAGACCCAAGTTTAAGATATGGGGAGGGGACATCCATAGGAGTTACTTTGGACTTAATATGCTGTTAAATGACTTTCTTTTTTCCCCCCAAAATATATTTTTATTGATTTC
>NW_005352890.1:0-924 GCF_000412655.1 Myotis brandtii | reverse complement strand
CAGTATGCAAAGCAAGGACTGTCTGTACACAGAAATGACATAAGTCTGATGTTTAGAGAAACATTTTGATAGAAAACAAAAGCAGGTGGAATTATAAGGTGGTCTGCCATTCTGCTGACACATCACTCATGCGGGACATCAATAATGCTAAAGAAACTGCTAAAGAACCTGCTTGCACAAATGCCTTTTGAGGCAGGAGGCCTCCTTCCCACAAGCAACCTCGTCTCACCGAGGGGCTGGGCTCAGCAAGGAGATGTGCAGGAGACTGGGCCAGGACTAAGCAATCTGGAGGGAAAGCCCCAGTCAGGGCTGGAGCCTTGGCATGCTCATGGGGAATCCGTCCCCATCAGTATAAAATAAAGGGCATTGAAACATATCCCAATAGAACATCCTCATTTTTTCCCCATTGATTTTTAGACAGAGTGGAAGGGAGAGGGGAGAGACAGAGAAACATCGATGCTGAGAGAGACACATCGATTGGTTGCCTCTCGCATGCGCGCCCCAACCAAGGGATCGGGCCCACAATGGAGGCACATGCCCTTGACCACTATCGAACCTGGGACCCTTCAGACCTCAGGCCGGCGCTCTATCCACTGAGCAAAACTGGCTAGGGCACGTCCTCATTCTTAGGACACAATGAGAAGGAGGCCATCTGTAAGCCAAGGAGGAGGCCGTGGAAGAAACCAAACCTGCCAACCTAGCCCTGGGACTTCCAGCCTCCCGATGGTGAGAAAATAAATTTCTGTTGTTTAAGCACCCACTTTGCAGTGTTTTGTTATGGCAGCTTTAACAAATGTGGCAGCAATAATTGGTGAGCCTAACTGAAAAATACTGGGGTATTCATTAAATTACTAGACTATTTTATAGATGTAACACTTTCTGAAATAGAAAGTTGGGAGGAAAACATACTCTAGAAGAATGAAC
>NW_005352889.1:0-205 GCF_000412655.1 Myotis brandtii | reverse complement strand
TAACAACTGAGAGCTCATTGCTGCCTCTTCTCCATCTGCCCCACACACTGGAAATTGGATAAGAAATCCTAGTTTTCTCTTTAAAAGTTATTGGGAGATTGAACCACACAAGTCCCTGGAAGCAGAATTCCTCCCCCTACCCCACCACCTCGCCAAAATAAAAGCCCAGCACCCTCTCCTTTCCAGTCTCCATCCAAGCAGGTCT
>NW_005352888.1:0-222 GCF_000412655.1 Myotis brandtii | reverse complement strand
AATAAAACCTGACGTTACATAGTATTTTCCATATTCTGGGCACTGTGAGGCGATCTTTACGGATGTTTACTCCTTGGGTTCTCATAAGATTTCTGTGAGAAGCACTGTTATTTCCCCCAGTTTGAAAGTGAGGAAACTGAGGCCCAGCAAGATTAGGAATCATTTGTCTGTGCGCAGTGTCCCCCAAGTCTAGTCCAGTGATGGCGAACCTTTTGAGCTCGG
>NW_005352887.1:0-227 GCF_000412655.1 Myotis brandtii | reverse complement strand
TATACTGTATAGAACAGAATACTTGGGAAAGAATGAGAAAGTGCCCAGCTGGCATGGCTCAGCAGTTGAGTGTCAACCCAGGAACTGAGAGGTTACTGGTTCAATTACCAGTTAGGGCACATGCCTGGGGTTGGGGGCTTGATCCCCAGTGGGGGCCAGCCAATAGATGACTTCCTCTCTCATTAATGTTTCTATCTTTCCATCCCTCTCCCTTCCTCTCTCTCCCT
>NW_005352886.1:0-223 GCF_000412655.1 Myotis brandtii | reverse complement strand
CACTTCCACAAGATGGCTATACCCACAGAAGAGGCGGGGTTCCCATAACAAGCCATAACGAGCAATCAGCAGGGACCTGAGGCTGCATGGTGTCGGGCCGGGGCGGGGGACCTGAGGCTGCGCCCCACACCCGGCTGGACTTGATGGGGGACCTCAGGACACACCCCCAATCCGGCGGGGCTTAACGGGGGACCTCAAAGCACGCCCTCTGCCCTAGCCCAGG
>NW_005352885.1:0-346 GCF_000412655.1 Myotis brandtii | reverse complement strand
ACCCAGGCTGGCCAGGCACCCCAGCAGGGACCCCCATGCTGAAGGGGGTGTGGCCAGCTTGAAACAGCCCTCAGCCCCTCACCCAGGCTGGCCAGGCACCCCAGCAGGACCCGTCATCCTGAAGGGGATGTGGCCAGCCTGAACACTGCCCTCAGTCCCTCACCCAGGCTGGCCAGGCACCCCAATGGGGACCCCCACCCTGAAGGGGGAGTGGCCAGCCTGCAAACAGCCCTCAACACCTCACCCAGTCTGGCCATACCCCCCCAGCAGGGAACCTCACACCATGGGGACGTGGCCAGCCTGCAAACTACCACAGGCCCCTCACCCAGGCCGCCCCACACCCCAA
>NW_005352884.1:0-224 GCF_000412655.1 Myotis brandtii | reverse complement strand
CTCAATTTCTATAATTATAATCTTCTTCTCTGACAGTAGGAAACCTGGATCTCATTAGTATTCTTAACTTATTAATATATTTGATTCACCTCTATGCTAACCAATCCTCATTACCATAACTGCCCATCCCTGCATGGGAACCATGCTCACCACCTCTTGCACTATGATAAACACCATCTTCACCCATTCAGTTTTTAAAATCCCACACTCATTTACCCCACAGA
>NW_005352883.1:0-273 GCF_000412655.1 Myotis brandtii | reverse complement strand
CCCCTTGCATGAATTTCATGCATCGGGCCTCCAGTTGATATATATAATGTTATGTTAGTTTCAGGTATACAAAATATTGATTCGATATTTGTATATATTGTGAAATGATCAGCACAAGAAGTCTGGTTAACAGTCATTGTCACACATCGCTACAGTGTTTTTTTCTTGTGATGAGAACTTTTAAGTTCTACTCTCTTAGCAACTTTCAAATACATAATATAGTATTAACTATAGATACCATGCTGTACATTATATCCCTAGGATTTATTTATT
>NW_005352882.1:0-749 GCF_000412655.1 Myotis brandtii | reverse complement strand
ATATCTTCACTTTGCTGTCATCATTTGTACAAACTCTGAAAAAGAAGAAATACACAAAAAGTTGAGCCAGTCAATGGCAAAAGATCGACAAAATCAATCACATTTACTCAACCACTGAGCAATCTCTATTCCTCTTTCTTTCCTCAAAATTATAAGGAAAACTAACTATATGAGGAAAGCTAACTAACTGCCAAAGCTGGACTTCATAAACCAAAATTATTAACAAATAAACCCAATTAATGCTTTAGATAGCTATTATAAATAAAAAGTATTCTTGCTTAGTTTACTATTACAAATGATACTTCTTAACCTGAAGCATATGTAAACAGTTTCAGACTAAATCTGTTAAATAGAGGAAGGGAATCCAATGAAGAAAAGAAAATCGCCTTAATTTCATTTTGAGGATCCTGAAATTAAAAGTTGGAAGCATTTCAAATTGTTCCACAAACATTATACAAAAATTGTTTTAGCACAGTTTAGAGTACAGTGTTCTCAAACTTTAATGTGCATGTAAAATCAACCACCAGGACTCCTGTTAAATTGCAGGTCCCTGGTATAGGGGTAGGACCTAATAAATAGCTCTAAAATGTTCTTGGGCAACAGGAGGTGTTGCTTAGTCTGTACACACATTCTAAATAGCAAATGGTTAGAAAATATAGTTTTAACATCTTCATGGGGTAAGGAAGTTAGTAATTTTGACCTATCAGATTACCTAGTACCTCTAAACGTAAAGTCAAAGCAGAGAATGA
>NW_005352881.1:0-225 GCF_000412655.1 Myotis brandtii | reverse complement strand
AAACCTTCAGTCAGCCTCAGCCCAGGTCAGACAGCTCCGAGGAGAGAGGGGATTTGAAAATCCGCATCATTATTACTGATGAGAAAGGCCACTCGAGACGGGGTGGGCGAGGCGGGAAGGAAAGTATATTCCCTTCCAAATGATGTGATGAACTCTAAAGCCCTTGCTCACACTCCAAAGTACATTTACACATACCCCTTCCTTTCTTCATTCAACAAACACTTC
>NW_005352880.1:0-336 GCF_000412655.1 Myotis brandtii | reverse complement strand
GGGGGGGGGGGGGGGGGGGGGGGGGGCAGTTAGGCGCAATCATGCCGGCACACAGAGGCAATGAGGGGTGATCAGGCCAGCAGGTGGGAGCAGACAGGGGTGACCAGGCAGGCAGGCAGGTGAGCAATTAAGAGCCAGCAGTCCAGGATTGTGAGAGGGATGTCCAACTGTCGGTTTAGTCCCGATCCCCGCGATTGAGCCTAAACCAGCAGATGGACATCCCCCGAGGGGTCCCGGATTGGAGAGGGTGCAGGCTGGGATGAGGGGAAACCCCAGCCAGTGCACAAATTTCATGCACCGGGCCTCTAGTGATTTGATATTTGTTTATTTTGAAAT
>NW_005352879.1:0-1016 GCF_000412655.1 Myotis brandtii | reverse complement strand
AAAAAATCAATAAAATATATTTTTAAAAAAAAGTTGACAAGGCTCTCTCTCAAAACAGCCGTCACAAAATCAGTATCAAATCCCATCAGAAAAGTTGCTGGATGATGCTGGCTTTTCCAAATAAATCACCGTCTCAGTTCTACTGGGTAATGAAAACAGCAAAACACACAGTTGCCATTGATATAGGACACTGTGCTGCTTTGCAGGTCATTTGACAGTTAGTTATAAACATGCTACTAGCTTCCCAGGATGTCTCTTTGTTTACTTTGTGAGACCATCACCCAGCAGATATTGACCACCTGATTCTTGTAAAGAAGTTACAATTAATTGCCTTTTTTAGACAGTTTTTGAAAGTTGAGAATGTCTAAGAATGCTGTGTTTTTATTGTAGCGCATCCATTTCTTCCTGCGACTTTGTTCATTAAATATCCCACTTAGTCCATGGTTATTCTTTGTAATCCAGGCATTTTTACTAATGGCATTGAAATGCAGAAATTAAACCGAAACATGTTGTTTTCCTCTGGACAGGATGTAAAGGTGATTTCCTGGGTTTTTGTCCAGGTGGATTCGAAGAATGAAGCCATGGACAAATGGTGGAATAGGAAAAGGTGTAAATTTATTAAGAAACAAGCACAGACTCTCACATGGGGAGGGGGAGAGAGACCCACTAAGTCCCTCTTTCTTAGGTTTTAAAGGCTGCAGTCCTTTGTGTCCTGATGTCCCCTCTGATTGGTCACTATAGCACCTTCAGAGCTCAAACCCCACATGGGGTTCCCCTCATTTTCTCCCTTTTGTTTTTCTATTCCCTGTGGCCTTCCTCTTTATTCCATGAATAAGTGGTTTCCTCTACCTTTATGCTGTGTATGCCTTTTGGCAGCTCCCAGCTTTGCAGCCCTGCATTCCTCCCCCATGGGCCCCCTAATTCCTAAAACTCCCTAAATCTACCTATTTTACACCTCAAAACTCCTTTCAACATCTTAACTCATCTGCACTTTAGTCTTACTCTGCTACTGGGCT
>NW_005352878.1:0-277 GCF_000412655.1 Myotis brandtii | reverse complement strand
GGAAGCATGGAACAGATGGGTGATTTTCAGAGGGAAGGAGGCAGGAAGAGATTAATCAAAGAACTTATATGCATATATGCATTGCCCATGGACACAGACAATAGGGTAGTGAAGGCCAGGGCATCATGGAAACAGGGTGAAGGAGGGCAATGGGGATAAAAAGAGGAGGAGGAACATCTGTAATACTATCAACAATAAAGATAAAAAAATAAAGTTTCCATGAAAGAGAAATATAGTTGATACCTGATTCTTTCCCCAAGTTTATCTCACTAATATT
>NW_005352877.1:0-211 GCF_000412655.1 Myotis brandtii | reverse complement strand
GAAAGGGCAGGCCATTGTGCTTTGTGCTTGGAAGGTGCTGATGTTTGCATGCTAATAGGCAGATTGAAATAGGGAGGCAGGGCGAGGGTTTGTGTTTGCTCTGGGAGCCTGGTGTCCTCTCGGCCCTTGTTTTCCTGGAGGTGTCTGTGCAGAGTATGCAGCCCTTGCCTCTGTTGTTGTTTTGGACGGAGCCCGTCCGCTGCCCCAAGGT
>NW_005352876.1:0-209 GCF_000412655.1 Myotis brandtii | reverse complement strand
TGTGTCACATGCCCAGCCCTGAACCAATCACAGTTGCTGGAAAAGGAAAGCTCTGATGGCCTTAGTCCACCTGACATATAGCTATTTGGATGAAAATTGGGGAGATGGTTTCCCAGGGAATTTGGGGTTTGGTTACCAAACAATTGATTCTGGGTAGCCAAAAAAAAATAATAATAAGTACATTACAAAAATTATATTCATTAAAGAGA
>NW_005352875.1:0-227 GCF_000412655.1 Myotis brandtii | reverse complement strand
ATTCTGGTCAAGGGCACATACCTTGGTTTCAGGTTCCCAGGCCCCAATTGGGGTGTGCAGGAGGCAACCAATTGTTGTGTCTCTCTCACGTTAATGTTTCTCTCTGTCTCTCCCTCGCCCACTCTCTCTAAAAATCAATGGAAAAAATATCCTCGGCTAAGGATTAACAACAACAAAAATAGAAAGAGAGGGTAATGGTTTAACATAAAGGATGAATTGTCATATTT
>NW_005352874.1:0-226 GCF_000412655.1 Myotis brandtii | reverse complement strand
GGACCCAGCAGGCAGGTAGGACCCTCCAGGCAGACAGAACCCTCCAGGCAGACAGTTCCCTCCAGGCAGACAGGACCCTCCAGGCAGGTAGAAAATGCTCAGCAAACATGCACGCCTGCGCCCACACCCCCTGAAGGGAGGAATGAATGAATGAACGAACGAATGGAGAGGGTGCAGGGCGCCGGGCTGGGGGCAGCATCAGGTTGCCTTTGGCTCGGCCACAGCC
>NW_005352873.1:0-208 GCF_000412655.1 Myotis brandtii | reverse complement strand
TCAAACCAGAGGTATTGAAACATGGAACAGACTGACAGATCTCAGAGGGAAAGGGGTAGGGGGGTGGGGAGAGATTAACTAATGATCTCATATGCATACATGAATTACCTATGGACACAGAAAGTAGGGTGGTGAAGGCCTGGGGTGAGGCGGGATCTGGGTGAAGGGGGTCAATGGGGGGAAAATAGGAGGACATCTGTAATACTCT
>NW_005352872.1:0-337 GCF_000412655.1 Myotis brandtii | reverse complement strand
AAAAAAAAAAAAGAGGCAGAGTAGGTGCGTGAGATCAGAACCCTCCACCATCCAGCTCTTTGTGAAATTCTCCCAAAATCTCTTCCGCACGTCCTCTCTCCCCTGGCATTAAGCAGCAGGCACACTGGCAAATATGAGGCTGCCTTTTTGCACCCAGTTCTGCTATGGGCTGATTATTACAGTTCCCTTCTGCCAGCAGCCCTGTGGGGTCACTTCCAAACTCATGGATCATGCTGGCCCCAACGGGCTCAGACTTTGTGGGGTGCAGATTTCCCCACACGTTCCTCTCTCAAATCTGAGTTACAAACCGCACCTTTATCTAGGTGAAATCTGACCT
>NW_005352871.1:0-259 GCF_000412655.1 Myotis brandtii | reverse complement strand
TACTTTTTAAAAAGTCTAGCACTTTCTACAGTGTCTATCCAAGAATGATTAAAGTATCTAAAATTATGTTTTGTGTAATAAGGATAGCTTTCACTTTTCTACAGGTTAAAATTGAGTGCACTCTAAAAACATTTTCCATTATTATTGAGTTGTGCCTTTGTTTTAAATTCATAGTAATTTTATATTGTATAAACTTTCAAAACATTACTATACTATGAATAAATATTTTTTATTTATTCATAGTATAGTAATGTTTTGA
>NW_005352870.1:0-308 GCF_000412655.1 Myotis brandtii | reverse complement strand
GCTAAATCAGAAAGCAGGTCTAATTAAGCAAGTATATATATATATTGACTCGCACATGCGTGATACATATAAAGCTCTAGCTGGTGCCAATTGCACGCGTGTGTTTCAATCTGTCATTGTCGATCGTGAATTTTGTTGACACTTCTATTACAGAGAAAGTTAGGAGAGGGTGGAGGTAAGTAGGAGAGATCAAGCAAAGGACTTGTATGCATGCATATAAGTCTAACCAATGGACACAGACGCCAGGGGGGGTGAGGGCATGAGGGGGAGTGGGGGAACAATGGAGGGATAAGGACACATATGTAATA
>NW_005352869.1:0-265 GCF_000412655.1 Myotis brandtii | reverse complement strand
AACTGAAGGGTCCCCAGTTTGATTCCCGTGAAGGGCATGTACCTTGGTTGCAGGCTCCATTCCGGCCCCTGTTGGGGCGCATGCAAGAGGCAACCAATCCGTGTGTCTCTCTCATATTGACGTTTCTCTCTCTGTGTCTCTCCCCCTCCCTCCACTCTAAAAATCAATGAAAAAATATCCTCAGGTGAGGATTACCAAAAAAATATTGTTTTAGCTACCTGGGACTCTTTATATTTTCATATGAATTTGAGAATCAGCTTTTCCA
>NW_005352868.1:0-728 GCF_000412655.1 Myotis brandtii | reverse complement strand
TGCATACAAGTCCTTTGGTTGATCTCTTATCCCCGCCTCCCCTCCGCCGCCCCCCGCCTTCCGGAGAACTGTTTTTAGTCTTTACAAACTATACATCTTAAATGTGTTCTTTAAGGCATAAAATTGCTCAACAAGCCATGGTGGCCTCTCAACCACATGGCCCTCAATCTGGGAAAACCCACTGTTTTACAGTTGGTTTCCCTCACAAATCACTGTGAGGTATGCTCAGGAAGAAAGAGTTTTAAATGGTGAGTCAAATAGAGTTTGCAACGTTTCAGCAGGACCAATTCCAAATCTCCCCAAATTAGCGCGGCTCCGCGGTGTAAAAGAACTCTCAGCCACGCCACGCGCCACACTCGCGTCCTCTGGCCAATCAGCAGAGGCGGAAAGCCCAGAAAGGATTTTGAGAAGGACCGCTCTCGCCCCCTCCGCCATGAAATCAGAAAGCCACCCACCAGCACACAACAGGCACGACGTACCTGCGAGGAGCTCACGATCCTCCGCTTGTCTTTGCACCAGTCCATGCAGAGCACTTTGTTCCCGTGGCCTTTGAGGGTCCTCCTGGTCTTCATGACGAACTGCCCCAGGGCCTCCACCCGCTCCGCCACCTGGTGCACTAGGAGGACAAGGCCACAGTCAACCTCCTGCCAAGGCCAGGCTCGGGGAAGACACTGGGCTTTCTCTCAGCCCCGGCTGGACTCTCCTTGACTCTGCCAGGCCCTCGCCTG
>NW_005352867.1:0-236 GCF_000412655.1 Myotis brandtii | reverse complement strand
TATAGCTTGATATCTGGTATTGTGATCCCTTCAAATTTATTTTTCCTTCTCAGGATTGTTGAGGCTATTTGAGGTCTTTTTCAATTCCACATGAAGTTTTGGAGAGTTTGTTCTAAGTCTGTGAAATATGCTCTTGGTATTTTAACGGGGATTGCATTGAATCTATATTACTTTGGGTAGTATGGACATTTTTAATGACGTTGATTCCACCAATCCATGAACACGATATATTCTTC
>NW_005352866.1:0-241 GCF_000412655.1 Myotis brandtii | reverse complement strand
ACAATATTATTGGCTATATTCCCTATGCTGTACTTCATGTCTGTGACTATTTTGTAACTACCAATCCGTACTTCTCAATCCTTTCACCTTTCTCACCCAGGCCTTCCCATACTCCCCTCTGGCAACCATCTGTCTGTTCTCTGTATCTATGAGTCTGTTTCAGTTTTGCTCAGTTTGGAAATGTGAGTGTTTTTTTCTCTTGCCAGTATTATGTGTATTAATCTAGGCCATACATAGTGGC
>NW_005352865.1:0-517 GCF_000412655.1 Myotis brandtii | reverse complement strand
TCTGACTGCTGCCTGCCCAGCCACCCAGCCGGCTCCAGAGGACCCACTGGATCTGTGTCCAGCCTGGTCAGGGCACAGCTGCCATCCTGCGAGGAAACGTTCACTTGGGGCAGAGGCTGCCTCCCCCTCCCCTTCCAAGAAGCCAAGACCCCCTGAGTCTGGACCTTGCCCCTCAGTCTGGTCCCCAGTCTCTGCCCTGACCCCCTCCCCATGTGGCAGCCAGTGGGTATGCCATAGGCAAGGCCCCACTGACAGTCAAAAAATGGTTTCTAGTCTGTGTACTTTCTGGCCGTCACTGTAGGGCACTGGGGGTTGGAGCCTTGACCTTTTAGAGCCCGATTCCAGCCATGTCAGTTTCCTGCTCCCAAACCTCCCCTGGTTCCCATCATACAGGATGGACACAGGCTTCTCCGAGTGGGTGTTGCACACCCAGCACTTCACCCTCCCCCGTGCCCTGCCTTAGATGAGGTCCTGCTTTGCTAGACATTGCCCTTTCTCTTCTTCCTTCCTTTGCTCC
>NW_005352864.1:0-217 GCF_000412655.1 Myotis brandtii | reverse complement strand
GTGATCAGCACACCCTCTGAGGAACAGCAGCTGTGTGAGACACCTCCCCCCACCAGCGAGAGGAGCCACCACGGTTGTGAACAGCACCCACCAGAGGAGGGCTGCCAACTGAGGAGCAACTGCTACCACAACCACCTGAGGAGCAACTGCGGCCCGAGGAGCCACAGTGACCCTAGGAGAAGCCCCTGAACGACTCAACATCTAGATCTGTTGGTGA
>NW_005352863.1:0-1556 GCF_000412655.1 Myotis brandtii | reverse complement strand
ACACACACACACACACACATATATATATATATTTTAACACCTCCTCCGGCTTCCACAGCCCACCCCGGAGGAGGTAAAAGACAATATATATATTTTAAAATGAGTACTCTAAATATAAATTCTATTAGGGGGTTCTAGTACAATCTTTCTTCTACTTGAAAACTGAGAGGTAATGGAATGGGAGGTGAAGTGAAACTCCTTCCTCTAGTGACATCACATTCCCTTGCTCATAAATTCATAGTGCATTTGGGGAAAATGCAACCCAGCATGGAAACTGCTTCTGACATAAATGACTGCATTGATGGTGGGCCTGAGCTGCTGACACAGGCGCTAGGCTGCTTCCAATGGGGCAGAGAACTGCCTCTAGTTCCTCCTTTTTTTCCCAATATCCACACTCTTCTCTAGAATCCTGACAGCCTTAAGATCTTCAGGGATAAAGGGACTATGGGAAATTAAATCATATTAAAAACTCATTTGGTACTTGATTTAAGTTATTAATGACATGGATTTGAACATTAAGTGAATATTGTATAAAGTAAGATTAATTTTGAAATGTGTTTGAGTTGATATGTCCAATGCTGGATACACCCTTACCCTGGAGGAAGCCTGCAAGTATTCTCTTTTGTTGTTTACAAGAGCCAGAGGGTGGACCAAAAGGGGTTGATTGAACCAGTTTCCATGAAATAAATCTAGAGAAAAAATTTTAATGGGAATTTAATCAACTCTCTTTTGCATTTACCTTTTCTTGCCATCAGTTCATGAATATAACATGCACTAACCTAATAGTTACTTTTACATTTTAGGAAATAAAATATTAAAGTCCCTTTCAAGTGAAATGAACTGAAAGGTCTACACTACATCAGGAATAAAAATGTAGCTGTTATATTAATACAGTGGATTTACTAACAAACTCTGCTGTATAACCTGGTGTCTTGGAGTTCCAGCTAATGACAGGGTGTATGTTTGTTTAAGGCATTTTATTTTTCTACTAGTGTGAAATAGACTGCATAGATTAAAAAGAGGGCTGTTCAAATAAAATTTGGTTAAAGTGAAGAGTTTAGGAAAACATATTTCAGATATTTCAAGTAGACTCACTTTGATCTATTTATTTTTTCTGTAAACCAGTAGACTCTAAGGTGGGGCATACAAGAAAATCCAGAGGAGTGAAGCAAGGGAATATTAGAATTTCTATTCTATATTTATCATGCGCTTCTCTTTTTTGTTTTTATGGGCTTAACATTTTTTTATTATGAATAATTTCAAATATCCACCAAAGCAGAGAGAACAGAACAACAAATTCCCATATTCTGTATCTATTATCGGAATTCAACAGTTATAAAGATTCTGCCACATTTATTTCATATATTCTTTTTGTTGTTGAGGAATTTTAAAGTATACCCTATACATCAATTTTCTATACTATTTGAGTAGGTATCAATTCAAACTAAAGACATCTACCAGAAGCTAATTTCATTCACTTGATATTTATGTATGTTTTGATAATTAATGTATTATATCAATACAGAAATACATGTATATAATTTATAACCAGAAAC
>NW_005352862.1:0-475 GCF_000412655.1 Myotis brandtii | reverse complement strand
GGCCTCTTGGGAGGAGAAGATGGTGGGAGTTAGGCCATCTGGCCTGCCCCTATTGGGGCCCCATCAGGGCCAGGCCAGCTGGGGGGAGGGGCCGCAGGTGATTTGCTGGTGGGCCCTACCCCTGATTTGAGTGGGTGAGCCAATTGGGGTGGGGCTGGCTGTGGAGAGGGGCTGTGGCCAGTGGGTTGGCTGGCCTACGCACCCGAATTGGGTGTGGGGTCTGATCAGGGTCCAGCGACCTGGGAGACGGGCCATGAGTGGTTGGCCAGCTGGCCCTGCCCCTGATTGGGGTGAGGGGGCCGATCTGGGGTGGTGTTGGCCTGGGGGAAGGGCCACAAGAGGTTGGCCGGCCAGCCCTACCTCCTGATTGGGCTGGTTCGCTGGCCGCAGTGGGCATCATAGCAACTGGTCATTCTGGTTGTTACGGCATTACGGCCACTGGCTTTATATATATATAGATATTTCATGCTCTTCC
>NW_005352861.1:0-334 GCF_000412655.1 Myotis brandtii | reverse complement strand
TGTGGCTCGCGAGCCGCAGTTTGCCGACCACTGAGTTTAGGTGGTGAGAGATAGTTAACAGTCAACAATTCGCTCGATAACAATGAGTTTATTTGTGATCCCCCTAGCAGTGCCTGTGCTTTGAGGGGTCTGGAAAAAGGAAAATTACTCTGACATTCCAACGATATGTTATCTAGATGCAAAACAACAATAGGCTCAGTGAAGGTAAAGATTGACCTTTGTCAGGGAAGAGGCTAGCCTAGGACATGACTACCCACCATAAACTGCATTTCAGTTAAAAATGTTTTCATTTCAGACCATCCTGTGTGGTTACTTTTAGGTCTCTGAGTTTTTA
>NW_005352860.1:0-835 GCF_000412655.1 Myotis brandtii | reverse complement strand
ACAATTTGTTTATCAATCCACCCATGAATGTACTTTTGTGTTGTTTCTGCTTTGTATTCCTTTTTTTTCTATGGCATTTATCCCCTATTTACACTCTTCCATTTCCACCAACCTCTTCCCCCTGCAATCACTATACTGTTGTCCATGTCCCTGAGTTCTTTCTGGGGTTTTTTCTCAATTGCTCCATGTGCCATGCCCCCCTTCCAGAGCTGTCTGCCTGCTATCTATGGGTGAGTCTCTGTTTTGCTTGTTGGTTCAGTTTGTTCAGTAAATTCCACATATGAGTGAAATCATATAGTACTTGTCTTTCTCTGACTGGCTTATTTCACTAGCATAATGTTCTCCAGATCCATCCATGCTACTGCAAAGATTAAAATTTTCTTCCTTTTAATGCCGAATAATATTCCATTGTGTGTGCCATAGCTGTTTTATCCACTTATCTACTGATGGACATTTGGACTGCTTCCAAATCTTGGCTATTGTAAATAACACTGCAATGAACTTAGAGGTGCATATATCCTGAAACATATAGTGTTTCATGTTTCTTTGGATATATTCCCAGAAGTGGAAATGCTGAGTTATCCAGTTTGTATTCTTATGGATAAATCTGTGATGAACACTAGTGTACAAGGCTTTGCATGGACATATGTTTTCATCAGTAGATGGTTCATAGGAAAAACTACAAATAGTAAAACACAATTTTAGTCCAGCTGGTGTTGTTCAGTGGTTGAGCATCAACCCAAGAACCAAGAGGTCACTGGTTTGATTCCTGGTCAGGGCACATGCCCGGGTTGCAATCTTGATCCCTACTAGGAGATGATGCAGGAGGCAGCAG
>NW_005352859.1:0-238 GCF_000412655.1 Myotis brandtii | reverse complement strand
GGGCCGAGAGCGCGGAGCGGGGGAGGCCGCGGCGCCAACTCTCGACACTGGGGAGGGGGGCTTGCCTAAGGGTCCCTGTTCGGGTGCTAGAGGCTGAGGTCCAGCCCCAGCAGGTCCAGGGGTTCCCCAAGGTGTGGACAGAGTCGGCGAAGAAGGAAGGACACGGAGTTGTGTTCAGTCGATCAGCAGAGCAAGGTTCTTCCTCCAGGATCTCCAGCCAAGTTCTGTGTTTTACTGT
>NW_005352858.1:0-238 GCF_000412655.1 Myotis brandtii | reverse complement strand
AAATATTGCAAAATGATCACCACAGTAAGTCTATTACTGTTGTTACCATACACTAAATATGTTGCTCTGGCTGGTATACTAAGTGGTTAGAGCGGCAGCTCACACACCAAAGGGTCACGGGTTCGAGCCCCAGTCAAGGGCACATACCTGGGTTGCAGGTTTGACCCCCAGTCCCGGTTAGGGAGGGTGTGGGAGGCAACTAATTGATGTGTCTCTTTCACATCCATGCTTTTCTCTC
>NW_005352857.1:0-507 GCF_000412655.1 Myotis brandtii | reverse complement strand
CCAGTGCACAGGGAGCAGCGGTGGGCAGGGCGGCTGGGCCCGGGGTCCGGCTCAGGGCACAGACATCGTCCTCGCTGTGGCCTTCGGGCAGCTGAGGTCACACCCCCACGAATGGTCCAGACAAGACAGCGAGTCTATCGTGCAAACCCAGGGGCTCGTTCGAGGACGGGACGTGGGGGGACTCCCGTCACCGCGGGGCAGCGTGAGCGGAGAGGGGCAGGTCCCGTGTCTAACCTCGCCCCGCTCGCTACGACCAAAACGCTTTTATTTTCAGTTAAAACAGGCGTTGGTCACCCTGACAACCGTCGCACACACACACCGCAGCCAGTCATGTCGCTGCTGTTTAATCAAGACACACGAGGGGCCGGCCGGCAGGGCTCGGTGGTTGAGCGTCGACCTATGAACCAGGAGGTCACGGTTCGATTCCTGGTTAGGGCACAAGCCCAGCTTGTGGGCACAAATCCCCAGTATGAGGCGTGCAGGAGGCAGCTGATCAATGTTTCTCTC
>NW_005352856.1:0-258 GCF_000412655.1 Myotis brandtii | reverse complement strand
GATATATATAGATATAGATAGATACATATATATAATTTTCCCCTTTCTTTAATCTATCTATCTATGTATCCATTTACTTTTGGAAAAGGAGAATAGAGAGTAGATAGGCCTGAGTTGGTGATTGAAATTAATTAAGCTTCAATAGAAGAAGAGAACAAGCAAGGAGAGGAAAAACAGAAGCAAAAAAAAAACAAAACAACTAACCAACAATCAAACAAACAACAACAAAAAGACAGAAAGAAAGAAAAAGGAAAAAAA
>NW_005352855.1:0-264 GCF_000412655.1 Myotis brandtii | reverse complement strand
CAACAAATGACAAGTGCTGGAGAGGATGTGGAGAGAAGGGAACCCTAATACACTTCTGGTGGGAATGCAGACTGGTGCAGCCATTATGAAAAACAGTCTGGAGTTTCCTCAAGAAATTAAATATGGAATTGCCATTTGTCCAGTGAACCTACTTCTACAAATATATCCTAAGAAACCTGAAACAGCAATCAGAAAGAATGTATGTACCCTATGTTTATAGCAGTGTAATTTAAAATAGCTAAGATCTGGAAACAGCCCATGTGC
>NW_005352854.1:0-319 GCF_000412655.1 Myotis brandtii | reverse complement strand
TTCTTATAGGTCTATTCAGATTTTTAATTTCTTCTTCTTTTTCATGGTATATCTTTTTAAGAATTTGACCATTTCATCTAAGTATCTAATATCTTTACTTACAAGTATTCATGGCATTTCCTTATGTTTATTTTATTGGGGTGATATTGGTCTACATGAAAATATAGGTTTCATGTGTGGATTTCTGAGTTACAAAGACTGTATATAGTACCATGTGCCCACCACCCAAAGTCAAGACTTCTCCTGTCACCTCATATTAAAACACCCTTCTCCCCCAACCCTGTTCCCTCTGGAAACCATCACTCTGCTGTTTGTGTTC
>NW_005352853.1:0-258 GCF_000412655.1 Myotis brandtii | reverse complement strand
GTGGTATATGGTGTGTGTGGTATATGGTGTGTGTGGTGTGTGTGTATGTGTGTGTGGTGTATAGGTGTGTGTTTGCTGTGTGTGGTGTATGGGTGTGTATGTGTGTGTGTATTGGTGTGTGGTGTGTGTGTGGTGCATGTGTGGTGTGTGTGTATGTGTGTGGTGTATGGGGGTGTGTGTATGTGTGTGTGTATTGGTGTGGTGGGTATGTGTGGTATATGGGTGTGTGTGTGTGTGTGTGTGTGTGGTATGTGTGTG
>NW_005352852.1:0-545 GCF_000412655.1 Myotis brandtii | reverse complement strand
CAGGGAGGACCTGAGGGGAGGAGGCAGGTCAGCATGCCTCAGGGAGGACCTGAGGGAGGAGGCACCAGGTCAACATGCCTCAGGGAGGACCTGAGGGGGAGAGGCACTAGGTCAGCATGCTTCAGGGAGGACCTGAGGGGGAGAGGCATTAGGTCAGCATGCCTCAGGGAGGACCTGAGGGGAGGAGGCAGGAGGTCAGCATGCTGCAGGGAGGACCTGAGGCAGCTGTGTGATGAGCAGGCCTTAGAAGCAGGACCTTCCACACAGATGGAGTCAGCTGGACCCTGAAGACTAAAATAGCATTTGAGTCAAAAGGTCAATATGTAGGACATGTAGCATGAAGGGGCAGTGGGCCCTGTAATCACGCCGCCGGCCTGGGGTGCTTGTTTTGAGTGGTTGCCCACCTTTCCTGGCATCATCTCTGTGTGGCTACTGACTGCTCTATGCAAAATCAAATGAAGACATTTCCCTGCACAGCAGTGGTCACTCTGGCGTCTCTCTCCCCATAGGATCTCACAGCAGTGCCTTCCTCTTCTAACCAGGGC
>NW_005352851.1:0-204 GCF_000412655.1 Myotis brandtii | reverse complement strand
TTTTTTCTTTTTTTTTTTTTTTCAACAGGTATCTGGGATTTATTATCTTCAATAATTGAAACTTTGTAGCCTTCAGCAGAGCCCAGGTCTGGCCAGGGCAGGCGGGAAGCTTGGCTTCCTCCATCGCAGGGGCAATCCAAGCCTCCTGCTTGCTCCAACTCCATGGCCGCCACCATCTTTGTGACAGAGTGATGGTTAATTTGC
>NW_005352850.1:0-210 GCF_000412655.1 Myotis brandtii | reverse complement strand
TCTTTAATAAATAAGAAATAAGCCAACCCCACAGGCTTTACATGTCACAGACAGTTCCTGGTTTAGTATACCATAACATGATTTGAATTTACACCGTTTTCTTTTTTACTTTATTTTAAAGCTTTTATTGTATACCAAACAATGCTGAGATAATAGGTAGAAAAGGCAAAATCCCCCTTATAGGAATGTATCATTTTGGGGAGTCTAATC
>NW_005352849.1:0-203 GCF_000412655.1 Myotis brandtii | reverse complement strand
AAAAAAATAAAGTCTGGGTTGGATAAAAGGATAAAAAAAAAGAATTCCTGTTTATAGAGCTCAGAATTTGTGTATAAAGCCTTTAAATGACAAGAACACTGTTAATATTTACAATTGAGGCTTAATGTGTTGGCATTTTTGGAATAAAGTGGTTTAAACCCTTAAAAAAAACCTAAGAAAGAAAACAGGCACAAAAAATAGAA
>NW_005352848.1:0-541 GCF_000412655.1 Myotis brandtii | reverse complement strand
GAAGTCCTTTGAGTAAAACCCTTCCATAACTTTCCAATGCCCTTAGGCCATGGTAAGGATGCGGGTCTCTTAGCCCTACCACCTACTGTAATAGCCTTATCTCAGCCACTCCTCTTTTATTTTTTTTTAATTCCAGCCACACGTACATTCTTCTGTTCACTCTTAAATTTGTACTCTCTCCTGTCACAGGACCTTTGCACATGACCTTTCCTCCTGACCGCTTCATCTGAACAACTCCTGCTCTCCCTTCAGACTTCAGATGAAACACTTCTTCCTCAAGGAACATGTCCTGATCTCCCCAGCCAGGTGCTGAGCCTCCTGTTAGGCACACTCATCACATAACATACCACTCCTTTGAAATACCCGTCACATTTCTGACTGAACTACTCTCTCCATGATTACTTATGGCCACTGCCCTCTCTAAATCTGCAATGTCCAGTATAGTAACCACTGGTCACAGATGGCTATTGAGCACATGAAATGTGCCTCATATGATGGAGGAATTGAATTTTAAATTTTATTTCATTTTAATTAGTTTAAA
>NW_005352847.1:0-324 GCF_000412655.1 Myotis brandtii | reverse complement strand
AAGAGAGGGAGAGAGAGATAGAAACACCAATGATGAGTGGGAATCATTGATCAGCTGCCTGCTATACATACCCTACTGGTGATCAAGCCCACAACCCGGGCATGTGCCCTGACTGGGAATCAAACCATGATCTTCTGATTCATAGTTTGATGCTCAACCACTGAGCTACACTACCTGGGCCATACCTCCAGTCGCAAATTGAACATATTTGTAAGAGTAAAAGGAGAACACTATTGCCAGGTTAGTTTTAAAAAATTAAAGATATATTTTATTGATTTTTAGAGAGAGGAGGAAGAGGGATAGAGAGATAGAAACATTGATGAG
>NW_005352846.1:0-366 GCF_000412655.1 Myotis brandtii | reverse complement strand
CCATTGGACAGAAGGCTTCACAGCAGCATCTTCCTCTCCTCATCACCACCTGAGCTTCCTCAGATGTCACCTCAGGGCATGGAGCCTTCCCGATCCCTCTGTCTAAAGCAGCAGCTCCCTCTGCTCTCCGTCCTCTTGCTCCACTTTATTTTTCCTCTGAGCATATCCCTATCTGACATTAATATGGAAAGTGGAATAGAAAATGTAAATGAGGCCTAATCAGTTGGAGGCAAGGCTATGTAGTCATTTCTCTTTCCCTCTCTGCCCCGTTGTTTTCCTTTATCATGATTTAAATTTTTTTTTTTTATCCTTCAATTTTATTTTTTTAATTTTTTTTTTATTTTTATTTTTTTTATTGCTTAAAGC
>NW_005352845.1:0-236 GCF_000412655.1 Myotis brandtii | reverse complement strand
TAATTTAGTAAAAAAATGCCAGAACATATTCCATTTCTTTCCTAAAGGAGCCACCCACCCAATGATCCATAGATGGATAGAGGAAATGTGGTTTGGGTGCAAGGGACTCACTGGTAGACTTCTTTCAGGGCTTTATTGCACATGGGAAAAATAAAAAGTGAAATATTTGCAGAACATCTTGTATTTCTTCACTTTTTTTATTTAAGTCCTGATTCCATACATAAATATTGGCAGCT
>NW_005352844.1:0-218 GCF_000412655.1 Myotis brandtii | reverse complement strand
AAGATGGTGGCGCCCACAGCCAATAAGGAGGGAACATACTAATTGACCTCCCCGCCCTCAAAGATGGATGTGCCCACAGGCAATAAGGAGGAAAGATGATAATTGACTGGCCCACCCTCAAAGATAGTGGTGCTCACAGCCACAAGATGGCAGCACCCAGACCCCTAAGCCCTGCTGGGGCGGCAGGCGCCTGCCTCCAGAGTCCCCCAGTCCCCTCA
>NW_005352843.1:0-248 GCF_000412655.1 Myotis brandtii | reverse complement strand
AATGCAAATTAATTTGCCCAAGGTTATCGAGTTAGAGGGTGCAGAGCTGGGATTTGAGCCCAGAGCCAGCTTCTACACTTCTCTAGAATTCAGTCTCCACCAGAGGAGGGGGAGGGAGAGAGGAAGAGTCTTGGCTCCTCTGTCCCATCCGGTGTTGTGCTTGAGCAGGACTGGCCCTGGATTACTGAGTGAGGCCGGATATCCCTGCATGCAATAATGCACTTTTCAGGCAGAGTTTTCTTTTTCAT
>NW_005352842.1:0-865 GCF_000412655.1 Myotis brandtii | reverse complement strand
TCCTCTCTGAAATCAATAAAAATATGTTAATTTTTTAAAAAAATACAGAGTTCATTGAAAGCCAACGCCTGATTCTTTAGTAAGAACCATCAAATATATACGTTTCTGATAAGTCTGAGTGGGAAGGGGAGAACAGCTCTTCCCACTCTAACTACCTTAGGGATATGGAGGCAAAAAAATTTTAAGAAGAGTGTATAACATTATGTCAAATGTGAATTCATAAGCTTGACTATATTTTCCTAAGTTACCAAAATTAACTCAGGTAGTTAAGCTCAATAGACAAAACAGAAGAAACATGAAAGGTAATTAGAGGCCTTCAACAGGAGGGTAAATTCTACAAACCAGAACATTAAAAAAGATTTTTTCAAAGCTCATTCTATAAAGTTAGCATAACTGGTATCAAAACTGAGAAATAGCACAAAATCAAACCATTCTCCCTTCTGTACATAAATCTAGACGATAACAGCAATCTGAATACTGTAATGGAATAAAATGCAAACCCCAGGAAGGATGAGGCAGTTCTATCCACAGATGTGAAGCCCAGGAAACAAATCAATCCAACACACTCTACCACCACTATCACCACACAAGCACTCAGCCTGTTGCCCTGTCCTCCCCATAGAATTTGATTAATAGTCAATGGTTATGTCACTTTGACTTCAATACTTATGGCTGAACAATATTCTCAAATCAGACTGATTTCTTTTGCACACATTCATTTTTTTTCCTGAAGTAGCTTAGATTTTTTTGTTTGCCTAGTTCTCTATCATTCATTATCCCCAAAACTCTCCTCCAGATGTCTTTTCTCTTCGATGTGTTCAAATATAGTAGGTTGTTAAGATACATAAAATACAAAAATCAGAAG
>NW_005352841.1:0-656 GCF_000412655.1 Myotis brandtii | reverse complement strand
TTCTTTTCTATTTGATAGAGAGAGAAACATTTTGAAATTCTAATTCTTCACATTTTTCTTTATAATATTTCCAGTTTTGTATGACTTATGTCTGATAATTTGGAAATTTTGTAATTGTTTATTTAAATCCATATAAATGAGGATAGTGTGACTAAATTTTTTTTCACAGCAATGACATTATTATAATTGCTGGGACTCATGTAACCATGTACCTTGACTTCCTGGCTCATGGGCATACACTCAACCACCAAGGCACACTGGTGAAACGGGCATTAGTGAAACTTCTATTACTCTCCCCAAAAGAGCTAGTTGCTTCAAGGCTTGGTAGTCACATGGCTCTCAATTTATAACTTAGCAAGACCATTCAGTTTTCTGTACTTTTATTGATGTTCCTCTGCCATTAGAATGTAGGTCATGTTTGGGGGAATAAAATGACCCCAGAAACCAAAACCAGACAAGCTGATCCAATAAATGGACAAATTATTTGAATAGGCATTCTAAAGAAAATATGCAAATGGTCAATAAGCATATGATAAGACTAGAGGCCCAGAGCATGAAATTCGTGCACTGGTAGGGTCCCTAGCAGCTGGCTGCTGGGTCCTCCCTCTCTGGTTGAACTCCCAGATGAACTCCTGGTCAAGGGGACAATTTGCATA
>NW_005352840.1:0-320 GCF_000412655.1 Myotis brandtii | reverse complement strand
TTCTCTGAATTCTTTCTCTGACATATTGTTTGCCTCCACTTCATTTCCTTCCTTTTCTGCTGATGCCTCTTTTTCTTTCATATGTGGGCTGTTTCTTTGTCTCCCCATGATCGTTCCTCTCAAGGTGTCTGGTTATGTAGCTCACTCTCTCCTGCATTGATTTAAAAGCACAAAATACAACAACACGGCACAATGCACAAGGCACTGAATACAAATGTATTCACGATACTAATAACCCCAAATAAAGGTGACCCCATCAGAGAGCAGAGAATTAGGGGGAAAGAAAAAAAAGAGTGCAAAAATGATATTGAGAAATGGAA
>NW_005352839.1:0-232 GCF_000412655.1 Myotis brandtii | reverse complement strand
TAAATATTATAAAGATAGTTTTTAATTTATTTTGACCTCATTTATGTTTTTTTATCATTTTATTATTCTCAGGAATATGCATTTTCAATTATTTGGAAAATGGGCATCGTCCACCATATGAACTAAAATATTTGCAGGGCACATCTGTAAGTGTTAGTTGCTTTCCTGGCTTCACGCTTCAAAACAAGCAGACCTCAATGACCTGTACGGAGAATGGCTGGCTCCCTCCTCC
>NW_005352838.1:0-311 GCF_000412655.1 Myotis brandtii | reverse complement strand
CTTCATTTCCACTTTCTCTCTCAAAAAGAAAGAATTTCAGGTTTGTTTTGGTGCCGCATATATTATTTACAACCACTAAATTCTTCAGTAAAAGGCCTGAGTTCAATAACTGTAAAACTAAGGAGAATAGGATGGAGCTGATTATAGGGTATGGGAGCCTTGGAAGTGAGGTGTTTCTGAGAGACAGGGTCAGGCAGAGTTTAAATGTCTTTCTGAAAAAGCCAGCACTTCACTCATCAGCAGCCTCAGTGGTCCATCTGGGCCAGATGTGCAGGTGGCGGTGGGAAATACTGTTCTAGTAAACATAAGCT
>NW_005352837.1:0-266 GCF_000412655.1 Myotis brandtii | reverse complement strand
TTCTTGCCTGAGATGTGGAAGTTGAAATTACACCAAGGAGCCCAAGTTCCTTTAAGTGGGAAATGTCTTTTGTTAACTGTAATGTGGGCAAGAGGATGAATATTCCTAGTTTTGGCTATTTTTTCTAAGTCTTTTTATTGTCAGAACAGGAAACGTGTGTGTGTGTGTGTGTGTGTGTGTGTGTGTGTGTGTGCACGAAGGGAGTGAGAGAGAAATAGAAATCAGTTGTCCCTCCCCACAGACCCTGACCAGGGATCAAACCCACA
>NW_005352836.1:0-343 GCF_000412655.1 Myotis brandtii | reverse complement strand
CATTTCCTCTATTTTGATGGGAGAAAAAAGAAAAAAAAGAAAAAGAATGGGGCCCCTAGTGATGTCATCACCCTTTTAAGACACAAAAGGGAAAAGGAATCTTCAGTATCCATCGGTGGAGTCAAATGGTGACCATGAGCAGTCTTAATAAAAACAGCATTTTAGAACATATTTCAGAGGTTTCTTAGGATGCAAAATGTTTTTAAAAGAATAATCTTTATTAGAGATACTTTTTTTAAAACCTCAAATGTTTGCAAATTCAATGTTTTTAAAGAGATTCATTAAAAAATCCATAAATTATTTCCTAAAAAAAAAAAATCTTAAAACAAGCCATTTCTTTACT
>NW_005352835.1:0-306 GCF_000412655.1 Myotis brandtii | reverse complement strand
CCTCAGACATCAATAATAACCTTAAATATAAATGAACTGAATTCAGTAATAAAACGTCACAAGGTAGCAGATTGGATCAAAAAACAAAACCGAACTATATGCTGCCTTCAAGAGACAGCAAAGACAAAGGTAGATTCAAAATGCAAAGACAAAGGTAGAGTCAAAATAAAAGGGTGGAAAATGTTCCTCCAAGCAAATAATATCCACAGAAAAGAGGGTGAAGCATGTGTAGCCATACTGATACCCACCAGAAGAGATTTCAAGATAATCAAGAGACAAAGATGGACATTTTATAATGATAAAGGG
>NW_005352834.1:0-212 GCF_000412655.1 Myotis brandtii | reverse complement strand
GAATGTTGGGACTTCTATCAGGAGTGCTGGAGAGTTTATCTGGGAACCCCAAGGTCAGGCATGCATTTTGTGCAGGTGACTCTGCTGGCACTGTGGAAGCTGGGTGCAAAGGGGTGGAGGCAAAGGGACCAATCAGAAGAGAAGATAGGGGCTGACATGGCAGGGCAGTGAGAATGGGAGGGCAGGGTTTAGAAGACATTTAGAATCCCAAT
>NW_005352833.1:0-613 GCF_000412655.1 Myotis brandtii | reverse complement strand
CCGACGCTCTATCCACTGAGCCAAACCGGTTAGAGTGCCATTTTATCTTAATACTAGTGTCCCGGTGCATGGATCTGTGCACATTGAAAGGAAATGAATTAGAAGAAATGTGTGTGTGTGTATGTATGTGTGTGTGTGTGTGTGTATGTATGTGTATATATATATAAATAAAGGCAGTGACCGTGACGACTGAAGTGACCGGTTGACCAGTCACCATGAGGTGCTAGCATAGACACAGGTAAAGTCTATGAGTGAACTAAGAATGAACAAGATAAATGCTTGCCTTCACGGAGCTCCCACTATAAGAAGGTTAGGTCAGGGATGAGAATTCAAAATTGCCACCAGCACAGATCTGAGGTGCCGCTTCTCAGAGTGGCCAGAGATACACCCAGTAGTGGACTGGGGTGTGACTGAAGGGCTGGCACTGACATGAAGGCAAGGCCATTCTGGATTTCCCAGAGGAGCCAATGGCTGCCTAGGAGGCAGAGCTTTTGATGCTGACTGGCATAGAAATGTACCAATCAGAACCTAATCTGGGTGAACTGCAAAGGCAGGACCTAAGGTGGGGGCTGAGGAGGGTTTTTAAAAAAATATATTTTATTGATTTTTTTAC
>NW_005352832.1:0-337 GCF_000412655.1 Myotis brandtii | reverse complement strand
AGAGCTTTGCTCATACCATTCCCAAAGCATTTATTAAATTGCTCTAATAATTTGATTGAAGGTCTATCCCTTCACAAAACTCCAAGCTACAATCATAAGGTGGCTATGATCCTGACATACTGGTGAGAATCCAGCCCCCTTGCCAAGTTTAAGCAACAGTTAGGGAGATCATGCTACTTTAGGAGAATAACCTAGGATTCATTCAATAAGTATTTGAACTAATGCATGAACAAATAAACTGAGCAACACTATTAGAAAATAATGGTCTCTGTTTACATGTGCCTCCTTTATTTATAGATTTGCATAAACTTTACCTTTTTGAGACTCAGCAATGGAT
>NW_005352831.1:0-301 GCF_000412655.1 Myotis brandtii | reverse complement strand
CCTGAGGGCTTCTCCACCTCCCTCTGCTCCTGAGGGGAAATTGGGGCAGCAGCAGCCACTAACACCCGTTGATGGCATCAGCCCCAATCGCTCCACAAGGTCAGCAGGTGAGAGAGAGGCTGGAGCCTTCAGTGCGTGGGAACAGTGGTGGCGGGAGTGGGGCTTCTGGCAGACAGGGGACTGGGGGCCATGTCGAGAGGGGCCAGCCTGGGACACAAAAGATGAGCTGAGACCCACCCCTGTGCCCACCACAGCCTCGCAGTCCAGTTCCTTTCAAGGTGCACGATTTTGTGCACTGGGC
>NW_005352830.1:0-289 GCF_000412655.1 Myotis brandtii | reverse complement strand
TTATTATTATAGATAAAAGCCTAATATGCTAAGTGTCCGGTTGACATGTCAGCCGTTCAACCAATCAAAGCGTAATATGCTCATGATATGCTAAGGCTGCTCAACTGCTCGCTCCGATGTGTATTGACCACCAGGGGGCAGGCAGTCGACCGGTCAACCAGTCACTATGACGTGCACTGACCACCAGGAGGCAGATGCTCCAACTGGTAGGTTAGCTTGCTGCTGGGGTCTGGCAGATGGGGAGTGAGCAAAATGGGCTGGACACACCCTGGAGCCCTCCCGTGGTCCC
>NW_005352829.1:0-264 GCF_000412655.1 Myotis brandtii | reverse complement strand
TGCTTGCCTGCCTGCCTCATTACCCCTAACCACTCTGGTTGCCTGCCTGATTGCCCCTAGCCCCTCTGCCTGCCTGCCTGATCACCCTTAACTGCCTCTTCCTGCCTGCCTGATAGCCCCTAATCACTTACCTGACTGCCTGATCACCCCTAACTGCCTCTGCCTCGGCCCCCACCACCGCGGCTTTGTCTGGAAGGACATCCAGAATGACGTCCGGAAGGTAGTTCGGCTGTCCAGTCTAAGTAGCATATTATGCTTTTATTA
>NW_005352828.1:0-945 GCF_000412655.1 Myotis brandtii | reverse complement strand
GGCCATGGGAACCTCACCTCTTCCCACTTTTTATTGGTCAGGCCTGGTCACATGACCACACCTAACATCAAGGGTGGGAGTCAGGAAGTGTGGTTTAGCTATGAACATGGAGGAAGGAATTTTATGAATACCTTGCCTGACTTTGCCATGCTTGTATTTACCTGCAAGTGGGGGAAACAAACACAGGTGAAAGGTGGGTAGACAATCAAACGTGATTCTCTGTTGGCTGGTATATATCACGGGTGAGGCACCAGGAAGTAAGATTTTATGCCTGGAGGGCTGCAGGGAGGTGGAAACCTTATTGTAACTCAGGATTGATTTTTAATTTTTTTAAACAAACGTTAGGTGCCACAGACTGAAATTGGAACACTGGATCAGGGGCGAGCGTGTTTATACCCAGGAGAGTAAACAGAAGTGGAAGTCCAACTTTCTTAATGTCCTCCCTTTCCCTTTCCCTGATTCTCTCTCATTGCACAGTCACCTGAGCCTGATACTGGGAGGAGTTTCTTCATCTCTGTATTTATCTGAGTTTTTATCAAGTTTTGTCAAGTTCATGTCCTAAATTTTATTCACTCTATTGTATTCTATTTCTGCTAATACTGTCGCATTTCTGGATCTCTCTAGCTCTCAAGAGGGTGATTGCAATAGATCTCTAACAGGTCTTCCCTCTTACAACCGCACTACTTTGCTCTAGGCTCCATACATTGTCAAAATAATCTCACAGTGTCTTTGCTCAAGCATTTCAATGACTCTCCACAGCCTACCAAATTAGACATAAACATCTTAGTTTAACATTCACAGCATTTCTCAGTTTAGTCCCCAAATGACCTATATGTAATACCCTTTGTAATACTTATTATAATATTTTTTTAAAAAGAGTAATAAAAAAAAACCCTAGAAACATTTGCATTCCAAAACAATCTAACTCTTTGTTATTCTCTATAC
>NW_005352827.1:0-314 GCF_000412655.1 Myotis brandtii | reverse complement strand
AGCATAGTTTATATTTAGAATTTTTTGTTATATTTATGAATTCTCCCACACTTTAGACCCTTTGCCACCTTTTGTTTTTGCCCAGTCACATTGTCTAACAATATATTTCTGTAATTTTTTTCCTTACCATATGATGGCCTGAAGGAGTTAGGGACATCTCTGATTTGTATATTTTATATGCACTTTGTATTCCCAATTCCCAAAATCTCATTTCCTCAAGTCATTGTCATTTCCACTGAGACTCTGCTCAGTAAGGCCAATAGTAACCTCTTAAATGCATATCTAACGGACTCTTTTAGGTACTTATTGTACTG
>NW_005352826.1:0-278 GCF_000412655.1 Myotis brandtii | reverse complement strand
TCCATCCTGTTTGGTTCCTGGAAAGAGCTGTCCACTCGGAGTGCAACACCCGGGACCGGCTCTGACTGTGTGGCCTTGGTCAGGGTGTCCCGCCTGTCTCACACCAGCGATGCAACTGCCACAGAGTCCGGAAGGATGGGAATCAACTGAAATGGCCGAGAAGCCACGCAGCTCAGTGCAGGCACGTGGTAGAGTTCAACAAAGGTTTATCCCGCCCTCCAACTGCCACCCCTCCCCAATATAAGATTTTATAAAAGGCACCAGAATTCTCCTCTTAC
>NW_005352825.1:0-256 GCF_000412655.1 Myotis brandtii | reverse complement strand
AGGCAGGCAGGTTTTGTAGACATGAATAAGAAGTGCCAAAAAAAAAAAATAAAAAGAAGAAGTGCCCACGCACAAGTCCTGAAGATGCCGGGGCTGGCAGAAATGACAAACGGGGAAAAGAGCAAAACCAAAAACACCACTGATCCCAACATAGATAATCTTTTTCTTCAGATCATGGTGCGTTTCCCTCTTCTTCGCCTTCTGGAAGCGAGACAGATCCAAGTACTGACAATTCTACCAATAGAAAAGTTAAGAG
>NW_005352824.1:0-240 GCF_000412655.1 Myotis brandtii | reverse complement strand
GGCAGTGCTAAGGATGTCTGACTGATGGCTTAGGCCTACTCCCAAGCAGGTCTAAGCCGTCAGTCAGACATCCCCAGAGGGCTCCTGGACTGCGAGAGGGCGCAGGCTGGTCTGAGGCCCCCCCCCAACCTGAGTGCACAAATTTTGTGCACCAGGCCTCTAGTGTTTATATAAATTGGGTCTAGAGGGGCAATTAAGTTGGAACTATATTTGCAGAGCACTTTATATAAGATTGAGAAC
>NW_005352823.1:0-211 GCF_000412655.1 Myotis brandtii | reverse complement strand
GCCTTCGCTCTGGCCGGGCTCCAGCCAGAGCCGGCCCCGGAGCCGTCCGGCTTCACTCCGCCGCTTGGAGCCTACATATGCAAATTAACCACCATCTTTGTTGGGTTAATTTGCATACTCTCCTGATTGGCTGGTTAGCGTAGCCAAGGTACAGTCAATTTACATGTTTGTCTGTTATTAGGTAAGATGATGTAGTAGCAAAATAAATATG
>NW_005352822.1:0-202 GCF_000412655.1 Myotis brandtii | reverse complement strand
ATTTAGTACTTGTAATAATATTGCAAGCCCAGCCAGCATGGCTCACCACTGGTTGGGTGTCAACCTACAAACCAGGAGGTTGAAGTTTGATTCCCGGTCAGGGCACATGCTCGAGTTGTGGGCTCGATCCCCAGTGGGGGGCGTGCGAGAGCAGCTGATCAATGCTTCTCTCTCTCTCCCTTTCTGAAATAAATTTAAAAAA
>NW_005352821.1:0-328 GCF_000412655.1 Myotis brandtii | reverse complement strand
TATATATATATGGCTAATATGCTAAGTGTCCAACTGTTAGACCATTCAACCATTCAACCAGTAGCTATGATGTGCACTGACCACCAGGGGGCAGACCCTCAATGCACAGGCATGGAAATATGGAACAGACTGATGAATATCAGAGGGAAAGAGAGAGGGGCAAGGGTAGGAAGAGATTAACCACAGATCTTATATGCATACTAGAGACCTGGTGCATGGATTCGTGCACTGGTGGGGTTCCTCAGTCTGGCCTGCAAGAATAGGGCAAAATCCATGCACCAGGCCTCCAACATCCCCTGAGGGTTCCCAGATTATGAGAGGGTGCAGG
>NW_005352820.1:0-249 GCF_000412655.1 Myotis brandtii | reverse complement strand
AGGTTTGCCACACCCTTAAAGAAGACATATGGGTGGCGTAAAAGCGCATAAAGGCATACTCAACGTCATTAGTCTTTAGGGAACTGCAAATTAAAGCCATACTGTTGTAGCACTGCATGCTCAGTAGAATTGCCAAAATTACAAGACTAGTCAACAATTAAAATAATAAGATACTACTATCATAACAGCAAACATTAACAAGCCTCGTAACACCACTGCTGGGGAGAATGTGTGCTCTCATTGCTGGTG
>NW_005352819.1:0-286 GCF_000412655.1 Myotis brandtii | reverse complement strand
GGGTCTCGACCCACAGGTTGAGAACCGCTGGTGTAGGACAAGCCATCATTACAGATTGTTTGGCCTTTCTTCAGTCCACAGGACTTTTAATGCTCCCTTCTTGATTTTTTCAAGGGTTGAGGAGAAGCCGGTTGATTGGCTCAGTGGATAGAACATTGGCCTGCAGACTGAAGGGTCCCGGGTTCGATTCCAATCAAGGGCATGTACCTTGGTTGCAAGTCCCTCCCCAGCCTGGGCCCTGGTCAGGGCGCGAGCAGGAGGCAAACAATCAATGTGTTTCTCTCAC
>NW_005352818.1:0-223 GCF_000412655.1 Myotis brandtii | reverse complement strand
TGCGGTGGGCACAGAGGCGGGTCTCGGCCCATCCTCCCCGCCACTGCCTGGCCCCTCCCCTCTCTGCCAGCAGCCCCGCTTCCGCTGCTGCCGCTCCCACGCGTTGAAGGTGCCATTTCCACTCGCACCTGCTGATGGCGTGGAGTGATTGGGGCCGGTGCCGTCAGCAGGTGTGAGCGGTGCCGTCAGCAGGTGTGAGCGGTGGCTGCTGCCCTGATTGCCC
>NW_005352817.1:0-1682 GCF_000412655.1 Myotis brandtii | reverse complement strand
TATCTGCAGACTCTAGTAACCTCAAAAGAAGAGAAAATGTGATCATGATTATAAGTCCTATGTATTGATTGCATTATCCACTGACCTCTGTCCTGCTACATGTGGGACCAAGGAATAGGAGGGTACGAAGAGAAACAAAAGCTGAGACATAGCCTGGAATTTGTTGCTCTCTATTGGGGAAGAAAGGCATGGGCAACTGGCCAAAATATATGTAGGATCCATGCTTACACTCTCTCTCATCTCTCTCATCAGATTGTGGAATTGGAGAGGTACTAGAGTTTGAGCCCTGAGGAAATCTCAATTGTTGCTCCAGCCCCTGAAAATGTCCCTAAATTCATCTGATGCTCTCCACCCCTCCAAATCCCCCCAACTCCAGCAGCTTAGAGGTGGGAGCTGGACAGGAGGGGACATGGAGGAAACTTGAAGCCATCTCTGTGTGTGGCCTTCTCTTCAAAATCTCTGTGGATTGCTGTTAAGGGCTGGTAGAACACACTTGGCTTAACTTAAGTCAGCTGGATTCAGTGTGAGGGCAAAAGCCCCGCCCTGAAGGCGGGACCAGTCAAAGACTGGAGGTCTCCAGCCACCCAGTCTGACTCTCCTGCTCAGTGTTAAGGGGATGGATCTCATGATGTCAAAGGCCCACCCAGCTGTGATGTAACTTCCTGTAATTCAAGTACGTAATAAAGCAGCTTTCGAGCTGGCTCTCTGCATGCTGTCCCTCCAGGGGGCAGGCACCACACCCAGCCCAAGCTTTTAATCTATATTATGTCTGTCTTTCATTATTTCTTTAAGCCCTAAAGCGCCTCTTAGATTGCATGAACCGGTTCAAGTCTCCTTCACCTTCACCATGCGGGACGCCGGTAGAAGACCCCAGCCCGTTCGGTATAGATTGCCTCACCAGGAAGTGGCATGGCTGAAGGATATCCTGTTAGGGTTCCCCTGGGCTCCTAAAAGGCAGATAATATATCTATTCTTAGGGGAAAGCCTAAAGTTATTATGTCTGAGGGTCTTTCTCCATCTACAAATGGAAGGGCTTGCCTGCTCCTAACCAGGAGGGAGGAGGCTGAGGTCACCTGGAGCCCCTGTGTGATTTTTTTTTCTTTTGCTCAAGGATTTTGGACCGGGAATGTGCTCATTTTTGGCTTCCCATCTCTCACATCAGCCACCCACCTCTGTCCCCCAGGCCTGGGAGAGGGGAGGCTGAGCACATATTTGGTTGATGATGTCTTGATGCAACAGAATGGTGTTGTCGACTCAGGCATAAGTGGTTCCACTCTTCCAACTCTTAGGACCCCAGGACTGGGGAGCCAGGTACAGAGTGGAATGGATGGACGAAATCCTCTGTATGTCCAAGTGAGGTGAAGACAGAGCGAAGGACCACAGCCTGGCTGAGAGGGGGCTGCTTCCGCCTGCCTTTTCTACCCTGTTTCTTCTTAAGACCATCCTGTTGACTTGCTCTTGTACCTTGGGCTAGAAATTCCTGATGTCACCACTTTGAGGGATTCCCCTCCATTTCCTGATCTCCCTGCCTGATCCCACAGGTCCTTGGCCCATTTCTTTCTGAACCCCAGGAGCCTGGGGTATTGATTACCCTCTGGGTGGAAGGACCCTGAAATAACCAGGAAGTGGAGTGGCCTAGGCTGTGCCATCAGCCAGCCTAAGGAAGACACAAGTAATTAGAT
>NW_005352816.1:0-280 GCF_000412655.1 Myotis brandtii | reverse complement strand
CGTAAAGCCAACCGACGGCAACCACACCTTCCACCCCTTCCAGCAGCACCCGGACCCGTGTTTGCCGACAGCCGGGCACCACGGCCTCACCAGGTGGACGCGAAGGGGACCCTTGCAGCCAGCCAGGCCCGACTCATTCTCAAGACCAGGCCCGCTCGGCTTCCAACCATGTGCCCGGCCTCGGATTCCTCCAGGCCACGGCGGGCGGAGGAGACACGCACAGCTGGTCCTGCTGACGGCACGACTCGAACGTGGAGACCAGCGTGGCCAGTGTGAGCGC
>NW_005352815.1:0-260 GCF_000412655.1 Myotis brandtii | reverse complement strand
ACCACACTGCTGTTTGTGTACATAAGTTTCTGTTTTAAATTCCACATATGAGTCAACTCACATAGTTTTTAGCTTTCTCTGTTTGACTTATTTCACTTCGCATAATGTTCTCAAGGTCCATCCATGTTGTTGTAAATGATGCTATTTAATCATTTCTTATGGCCGTGTAGTACTCCATTGTGTATATATACCATATCTTTTTTGATCTGATCCTCTATCCTATGCACTTTGGCTGTTTCCAACTCTTGGCCACTGTGAAT
>NW_005352814.1:0-361 GCF_000412655.1 Myotis brandtii | reverse complement strand
ATAAATAAATAGATGTAACTAAAATGAAGGATTTGTAGTAAAGCTTTTCAGTGATAATTATGGGTATATTGATGGTGGGGGTCCAGTAGCCTGGGGGGAGACTGGCTTTGCTCTTTGTGGAAGGAGGGGGTTAGCTGCATTTCCCGCAGCAGTAACCTTAGATGTTATCTCTAAGGAAAAATGTGGTGGTTTTATAATTCAAGTGGAGGAACCTGTAGACTTGCTTCCCTGCTTCCCACTCCTTTTGCCAGCCAGAAACATAGTTTTCCAAAGTCTTTGGCAACTTAAAACTTTTGAGTTTACTGAATTAAATAATAAAACTTTTTAAATATCTAGGTATTTTTAAATAACAAAATACTGA
>NW_005352813.1:0-281 GCF_000412655.1 Myotis brandtii | reverse complement strand
GGGGCAATCAGGCAGGCAGGCAGGCGAGCGGTTAGGGGCCAGTAGTCCTGGATTGTGATAGAGATGTCCCAGATTGGGGAGGGTGCAGGCTGGGCTGAGGGATGTCAGACTGTCAGTTCCCCTGTGGGATCGGGCCTAAAATGGAAGTCGGACATCCCCCGAGGTGTCCCGGATTGGAGAGCGTGCAGGCTGGGCTGAGGGACACCCCCCCCCCAGTGCTTGAATTTTGTGCACCAGGCCTCTATTGGAATATAATGAACAACATAAACTGATGAACAAAA
>NW_005352812.1:0-214 GCF_000412655.1 Myotis brandtii | reverse complement strand
GGGGGTGGTGGGAGGGGGAGATGAGTGGGCGTTGCAGGATAGGGCCCCCCGGGTCGTTGCGGACGAGGTTAAGGAGACTTTATTTCAAAGCCGGTTGCATTAGGGACAATGCTTGGATCTCAGAGCGGCGTCCTCGTCTCAAATCAGACAGGGAGCACAGTGTGAAGAACTGGGCATGACAGTGGAAGAAGGGTGGACAGGACTTGGGTGTGAC
>NW_005352811.1:0-295 GCF_000412655.1 Myotis brandtii | reverse complement strand
CTCAGAAAAGTACAGGACATTGAAAAAAGAGATAGAGAAAGACGTAAACAAATGAAAGAACATCCCACATTCATGGATTGGTAGAATTGACATCATTAAAATGTCCATACTACCCAAAGCAATCTATAGATTCAATGCAATACCTATTAAAATACCAACGGCATATTTGAAAGATCTAGAACAAACTCTCCAAATATTCATTTGGAATAAAAAAAGACCCCGAATAGCCATAGCTGTCCTGAGAAAGAAGAACAAAATTAGTTGGAGGGATCACAATACCAGACATCAAACTATA
>NW_005352810.1:0-1539 GCF_000412655.1 Myotis brandtii | reverse complement strand
GCATTCTTGTACTGCTTATTTCTCACAAAGTGATTTTCTGTGCATGGTTTCGTTGGATTTTCAAAATTAGGCTTTGAGGCAGGTAAAGCAAGTTTTGTTTTCATCCCAGCTCTCAGGCCCTGCCTTGCACCCATGGAGTGGCACTCAGGGGGTGCTATCCATGTAGCGTGCGCCCCAGAGTCCTGCAGAGCAGCAATACTGCGGCCTTTCAGAATAGGAAATTGAAGCCCAGAGAAGTTAAATGAGTTGTCTAAGGTCACACAGCAGAGGAGAGAAATGGTCTGATTTTCAAGTCAGGTTATGACCCCAAGTATTCTGTGCTTTCTCCTACACAAGGTCACACTGTGTGGCCTTGGCTACAATATATACAGAAAGACTGTGACAGGGTCAAATTCTCAGTGCCAACCTTCCTATCTAATAGTGGGCTCTGGGGTCTCTTGACCTCAGGATCCTAGGAGATCATTGGAGAAAGTCCTCACTGTGCCATAGTGTGATATGGCACATGGTGACGCAGTCTTGTTCTAGATGTGCTGTTCTCAGGACATTACTTTGTGGAAAGGAAATGCCTGCACATCCAAGCAAACCAGGCCGTGGAGCCAGCGACCTACTCCTCCTCCTCCGTACGATCGGCTTACATGAATATTCAGTCACCAGGACCCCTAAAATTCTACTGGATCTCCCACCTGTGTTGTCATCTTATCACAATCCATGGTCTGTGCCAAAAGCTACATTTCAGTATTAGAGAAAGGCTCGGAGTTTGAGGAAAGTGACAGAAATATTTATTAAAGTGGTGCACTTGGACTCCATGCAAAATGAAAAAGAGACTCCCTCATATTCACTAATCCCCAAACAAAATAACCATCAAGAAATATTAAAACACACATTTTATTAGTTTCATTTAATTTCCTAATTGCTCAAAGTCAGCTTACCCATTTACTGCTGTGTGAAATGCTTAGAGGCAAGGCGCACATTAAAGGGATTATTTCCATGTAATCCCTCCCTCCCAGAGGGTAGGAACTGATCACTTATGAATTCTGATTTACTCTCTGTAACAATATCAAATGGAGGAAATAGTTATTGTAAAATGATAGAGTCAGGAGCAGGGTAATACAGTAGGAGAGTGTAATTCAATAGCAGAGAGAAAGTACCTCATTTTCGGTAAAACTTATGCGAGCCTTTTTCAGGAATAGCTATTAACCAAACTGAATTTAGCCTCCCGTTTTTCTGGCTATACCTCTGTTAATTGATAGATGGTGAAGATGTGTAGCCTGTTAAGATTTTAATCAAATAGGGCCTGGGAGTGGATGTGCTCATCTTCCCGGGACTTGGAGATCTGGGGATAGTAATTGCCCTGGGATTTGGCTCTCTGTGACAACCCTCCTTCTCGCAGGAAAGGGTGCAGGCATTCCGGTGGAATTGGGAGGCGTGAAGCAAATTGCACAGGAAAGGCGATGAGGTAGGAAGGCGTTTTAGGTAAATATCCACCGAGAAACTGTGGCCCCCTGAACTGGCGGTTCCTGTGGCACATCATCGCTGGCC
>NW_005352809.1:0-277 GCF_000412655.1 Myotis brandtii | reverse complement strand
GCCTCACCGGGGCCGTCTCAACCTCACCGGGGCCGTCAAAACCTCACCAGGGCCGTCGCAACCTCACCGGGGCCGTCTCAACCTCACTGGGGCCGTCTCAGCCTCACCGGGGCCGTTTCAGCCTCACCGGGGCCATTTCAGCCTCACTGGGGCCGTCTCAGAGTCACAGGGGCCGTCCCAGCCTCACGGGGGCCGTCCCAGCCTCACGGGGGCCGTCCCAGTCTCACGGGGGCCGTCTCAGCCTCACAGGGGCCATCTCAGCAACATGAAGTTTGGC
>NW_005352808.1:0-578 GCF_000412655.1 Myotis brandtii | reverse complement strand
CTGTGAGCTCTGTGGCTGAGCCTTGGAGCAAAACTAACTTAAGACAGAGCAGGAAATGGTATCTTTGCTCAACTTATCACTTGTTCCTGGTCAGGACCCTGTGTTGGTCCAGCTTGTGCCCTGCTGCTCATGAATGTTCCCTGCAGCCCAGCCCTGCTGTCTCCTCAGGGAGATTAGTGTCTGGGCTCAGACTGACTTCCCATCACTGTGTGTCTTGCACAGTAATACACGGCCATGTCCTCTGTGGTCACAGCGCTCAGCTGCAGGGAGAACTTGTTCTTGGACGTGTCTCTGGAGATGGAGATTCGGCTCTTGAGGGAGGGGCTGTAGGAAGTGCTAATCTTATAACATATGTACCCCATCCACTCCAGACCCTTCCCTGGGGCGGGCAGATCCAGCTCCAATAACCATTGGTGATGCAGTAACCAGAGACTGCGCAGGTGAGGGAGAGGGTATAGCGAATATGCTTGGGCTGTGGTCTCCTCTCCTCATCCTGCTCGGAGGGGGAGCCTTGAACCGTTTCAAGCAAGCTAGGATGCGATTTCGGGATTAAAGAATAATGAAAGACAGACATAAAA
>NW_005352807.1:0-248 GCF_000412655.1 Myotis brandtii | reverse complement strand
AGATCACAAAACTTTAATACTCCCCACTGACTCTATGTTATCTTCAAATCAAATTTTTTCTCAAATTTTGCAATATGTTATCATGTAAAAATTGTATGATAATAATTTTTTGCAGAGTTGGAAAGCACCTCAGGTGTATCTGTAATTTTCTTGTCCAAAAACAATGAAAGGAAATAGTCAACTCAAAATGTCAGTGGCTGCCCTGGCTGATGTGGCTCAGTAGGTTGGAGCATCATCCTATACACCAA
>NW_005352806.1:0-726 GCF_000412655.1 Myotis brandtii | reverse complement strand
GCGACCCACAGGTTGAGAACCGCTGTCCTAGAGGAACACCTCTTGAGGGAGCCTGGGAAAGCAGAGCTGCCAAGTTCTAGAAGACACGCCGCTCTGGCTGCTGCTGCTAAAGGCCAGGACTCTTGGGCTCTATGCCAGCCCTGGCAGGGCTTCAGAGCTGGGGGGAGGGAGGCGTGGCACTGGGCCAGGGATACTTCTCTCTGTCCCTTTAAGGTGAACCCCAGATGGGTGGGAGCCAAAGGAAGGAGGCAGGCAGGTGTTCAGTTCTGCCTTCGGAGCAGATGCCCTGAGACTGGAGCCAAGACCTTGGGTTTTCTTGGGAAGGAGAGAGCACTGGGTGGGGAGTCAGGGCCTTGACATCCACACCCAGCTTGGGGTTCAGAGAGCCCGTAAAGAGGTAATTAAGGTCAGATGAGTGGGCCCTAATCCCCTATGACTGGTGACCTTAGAGGAAGAGATTAAGATAGACACACAGACCAAGGGGTGACCACGTGAGGACACAGTGAGGAAAAGGTGGCCGTCTGCAAGCCAAGGAGGGAGGCCTCAAAGAAACCAAACCTGCTGACACGTTGATCTTGGACTTCTAGCCTCTACAACTGCGAGAAAACAAATTCTGGTTGTTTAGCTACTCAATCTGTGGTATTCTGTCAGGGCAACCTAAGCCCACTAATGCACTAGTGGGCCACTCACAGGCATCCTTTGAAAACAATTTCATATAATTGTCAG
>NW_005352805.1:0-265 GCF_000412655.1 Myotis brandtii | reverse complement strand
ACAACAATCCAAAATCTATGGGACACAGTGAAAGCACCCTGACAGCAAAGTTCATAGCTCTATAGGCCTACCTCAAAAAATAAGAAAAAATGGTAATAAATTATCTTACCCTACAACTCAAAGAATTAGAAAGAGAGCAACCAGGAAAGCCCAGAGTAAGCAGAAGGGAGGAAATAATAAAGATCAAAGTGGAAATAATGTAGAGACAAAAAAAAAATACAAAAGATAAACGAAACCAAGAGCTAGTTCTTTGAAAGGATAAACA
>NW_005352804.1:0-660 GCF_000412655.1 Myotis brandtii | reverse complement strand
ATTTGAAGACCCCTGATCTAGTCACTTAACCTACCCACATTTGAGAGCAATATTTATATGAATATCCATATGGCTCTTTACAATTGCAGTAAATTTTCCCAAGGCCACACAGGAAGTTAACAACAGAAATGGGATTAGAACCAGTCTGCTTTTTAGTACCCTGCTTCCACAATACCCCCCACTGCCTACACACCCAGGGACAGACTGTTGACAGCCTTGACGAATGTGTGAACAAGCTAGAACCACAGGCCTTTGCTCTAGTGTTTGTAAAAGCTGAAGTTTCAAGATGATTGCTCTTTCAAAATGAAAACTCACTTTTTTGTTTTTCAGTCATTGTGAAATTTTTTAAAAAAATATGAAGATTGCTCGCCTTTTCACTAAAAGGTGACCAGCATTATTTTATGTATCTCTCTCCAGGCTTATTTTCTAACATACAAACAAGATGTTATATATTCTTATTCTTATTATTTTTCAGAAGAAATAGGTTTATAACGCTGTACAATGTTATCCTTTTGTTTTCACTTAATGTACGATGCCATTTTCTCTGTTAAAATATGAGTTTATCTTATTATAATATAAATGTTTTATTATAATTTAATTAATCCTTATCAGTGGAGATTTATGTTGTTTCCATTTTATCCTGTAACATTCTTTGTGTCA
>NW_005352803.1:0-786 GCF_000412655.1 Myotis brandtii | reverse complement strand
AGCGTATATTCCAGGAAGGTCACTGCAGCCCACACCAAGGAAGAGCCGACTTGCTTCCTTCCTTCCCAGGATGCGGTCAGGGTGTGCAAGGAAGCCACTGCCTGTACCATCCCAGTTCCTACTGCCTCAATCAACTCTGTAGCAAGAGTTCTATTTCCCACTCCTATGCAGATATACGGAGCATTTGACAAACAACAGGTACAGTTTTGGCTTTTCTGCAGGTTTGCGTTGCTCAAAGTTGTGCATTAAATTGGGGACAGGCTCTGAATATGATTCCAGCATCATTCCAAACTGGTACTAATGACTTCCTTTGCCTTCAAGTTTCTGTCTAGTGCTTTTCAACCATCTGGGAGACTTGCTCTTGACTGACTTGACTGCTTGCAAAACTCTAATGAAACTTTGCCAAAATGTAAGATATGGAAAGGACACAGGAAAGAATCTTCTCCTTTTAGTTATGCACAGGCTTGCTAATGTGCTGCTCATGAGTAGGAGGTGGTGAATACAGGGACTCTAAGAGGCTGTCCTCTTGTTTGTTCAAGTTGGACAAGAGAGGAAGGAATGGAGGAGTGCTTAGAGGAGAGAGATTTTTAAGAAGTGTGTGGGGGGGGTGCTGCCAGCATTGCTCAGTGGTTGAGCATAGACCTATGAATCAGGAGGTCACAATTCAATTCCTGGTCAGGGCACATGCCCAGGTTGTGGGCTCCATCCCCAGTGTGGGCCGTGTAGGAAGCAGCTGATCAATGATTCTTTCTTTTTTTTTAAAAATATTTTTTATTGATTTTTCAC
>NW_005352802.1:0-293 GCF_000412655.1 Myotis brandtii | reverse complement strand
CCATAGTTAATAGTTGCCAGATTACTAGTTATCACTTACTGGTTACTAGTTACCGGGTCACTAGTTACCGGTTTCTAGTTACCAGGTTAGGATTTGCCAGTTACCGGTTGCTAGTTACCAGGTTGGTAGTTACCTGTTACCAGGATTCTAGTTACCAGCTACTGGTTACCAGTTATTAGTTGCCAAGTGAATAGTTGTCCAGTTACTAGTTACTGGTTACTAGTTACCAGTTTGTGGTTACTTGTTCCCAGGTTTTTATTTAATAGCTGCTAGTTACCGGTTACTATTTACCA
>NW_005352801.1:0-736 GCF_000412655.1 Myotis brandtii | reverse complement strand
TGAAGATTATAAATTGTGCACTGAGAACACCACAGGCCGAGGAGGGCTGCTCAGTCCACGGCTCTTGGATCAGTCGTAGCAGCCTCCCATGCCACCTGGTCCCTCCTGGCTCCCATCCCAGCCCGCCTCTGCCCACAGCTGGGGCCAAACCCTAGGACTTTCCTGAGAGCTCTCACCTCACACCTCACTTTCCAGTCCAGCTCACCAGTGCCTGCAGCAAGCTAACTTGCCAGTCATATTTGTTTTGTTAATGATTTAAAAATATAAATTTCTATACCAATATTTTAATGACACACATAAAATATAATTAACCTTAGCACAATTGTGAACATATTTTTAAAAACATGTATTTTAATAATTTATTTATTTTTAAAAGCAATCTTTGGACTCATTCTGAAGCTATTATTTGGGGAACATTTATGTTTATTTTATTAATATTAAAATCAATTCAGGCATATTCTTGAAAAATTAGCTGTTTTTGTTATTAATTATTTAACATATTTTAGAATGCTTTAAAATTATCTTCCTTCTTTTTAAATAAAATGTAAGAGTTTCATTAAAATATTTTACTATTCAAATATTTGCTTTACAGCATAAGCAGGCATATTAGGACATAGTTAAAAAATCAAGAAAATATTTTATCCTGAATCATGCAAATTTACTACATTTATTTTAATTGAATATATTTAGGTTACTTTATAATCATATAATCTATTGCATTATTTTATTAATATTA
>NW_005352800.1:0-649 GCF_000412655.1 Myotis brandtii | reverse complement strand
AATTCCTAGAAATATACAACCTTCCATGACTGAATCATGAGGAAATAGAAAACCTGGAAAGACTGATTACTAGTAAGGAGATTGAATCTATAACAAACAAACGTTCAGGATCAGACGGCTTCATTGGCAAATTCTTCCAAACATTCAAAGAAGAATTAATGCCAGTTCTTTTCAAACTCTTCTAAAAAGTAGAGAAGAAAAAATATTTCTAAATTCATTTTATAAGGCCAGTGTTAACCTGATACCAAAACCAGCTAAGGACACCACAGAAAAGAAAATTAGAGGCCAATATTTCTAGTGACCATAGATGCAAAAATCCTCAACAAAGTGGTAAACCAAACGCAACAATACAGTAAAAGGCTCGCACACCATGATCAATGGGATTCATTCCAGGGATGCAAGGAGATTCAACATCCACAAATCAGTCAGTGTGACACACCACATTAACAAAATGAAGGGCAGAGACCATGTGATCAATTCAATAGATGCAGGAAAGCATTTGACAAAATTCAACATCCGTAAATGATGAAAACTCTCAACAAAGTGGACACAGAGGGAACTGACCTCAACATAATAAAGCCAGATAGGACACTCCCACAGTGTGAAAAGCCAAAAGTTTTTCTCCAAGATCAGGAACCAAAAAAAGGAT
>NW_005352799.1:0-271 GCF_000412655.1 Myotis brandtii | reverse complement strand
TGATTGAGTTCCCTGGCATCTGCTGCGACTGTGCCCCCCAAGCTGCTCGCGGGGCTTCTCCCACCTGCAGCCACCTGCTTCTCCACTGCTCTGGCTGCTCCCTCGGAGCACCTGCACGGTTCCTCACTGCCCTTCAGGGTGGGTACCTTTCAGTGTCTGTCCTTAGCCTTCCATCCTCTCTTTGTAGAACCTTCCACAGTTGATCATATCCACTCTCATGGCTCCAGCCTCAACCTAAATGCCAGTGACTTCCAAATCTGTTCCCACTTGC
>NW_005352798.1:0-499 GCF_000412655.1 Myotis brandtii | reverse complement strand
CAATTTAGATGACTTTTATTTTCTTTACTTATTGATCTGGCTGGAATCTAGAGCACAATGTTGAATAGAAGTGGTGACAAAGCAGACATATTTGTCTTGATCGTGTCTCAGAGGGAAAGTATTGGTCTTTTACCATTAAGTAACTTGTAGATTTTTCATAAATGCCCTTTACCAGTGTAGGAAGGTTCTCTTATATTCCCAATTTGCTGAGAGATTTTAATCAGGAATAGATTTTGGATTTTTCAAATGCTTATTCTGTATCTACTGACCTGATCATATAATTTTTTTCTTTTTTAGTTTGCTAGTGTGGTGAATTACATTAGTTGATTTTCAAACCAGTCTTGCATTTCTGGGATAAATCCAGTTGATTATAATATATTACCCATTATTTATAATCACATGTTCAATTTGCTTAAATTGACCAAAAACCAATGGAAAGAATAAACATAGAAATAGACCCACAGATGTAGCTATTGTAATAATCAGAAAGAGATTTAAT
>NW_005352797.1:0-377 GCF_000412655.1 Myotis brandtii | reverse complement strand
AAAATGACAATGAGGTATCACCTCACAACTGTCAGATAGACTACCATCAACAAGTCAACAAACGACAAGTGATGGCAAGGTTGTGGAGCAAAGAGAACCTTAGTACACTGCTGGTGGGAAGGCAGACTGGTACAGGCATTATGGAAAACAGTATGGAATTTCCTCAAAAAATTAAATATGGAACTGCCATTTGACCCAGTAATCCCACTTCTGGAAATATATATTAAAAACCCCAAAACACCAATCAGAAACATATATGTACCTCTATGTTAATAGCAGCATTATTTACAATAACTAAGATTTGGAAACAAATGCCAAGTGCCCATCACTAGATGAATAGATAAAAAAGCTGTGGGATATTTATACAGTGGAATACT
>NW_005352796.1:0-326 GCF_000412655.1 Myotis brandtii | reverse complement strand
GGGAGGGCAGTTAGGGGTGACCAGGCTGGCAGGGGAACCATTAGGGGCATCCGGCTGGCAGACAGAGGTGGTTAAGGGCAATCAGGCAGGCAGGTAAGCAAGTGGTTAGGAGCCAGCAGTCCCAGATTATGAGAAGGATGTCCAACTGCCAGTTTGGGCCTGATCCCACAGGGGTCCCGGATTGGAGAGGGTGCAGGTGGGGCTTATGGACACCCCTCTCCCCATGCACAAATTTCGTGCACTGGGCCTCTAGTATACAGAGATGTATTATAGCATTGTACACTGGAAACCTATATAACAGTGATGGCGAACCTATGACACGCGTG
>NW_005352795.1:0-224 GCF_000412655.1 Myotis brandtii | reverse complement strand
TGGACTCCATTGTATGCTCTTGCCTCCTTTATCAAATTTTAATTGAGCATACTGACTCAGGTCGATTTCTGGGCTCTCCGTTTTGTTCCATTAGTCTATATGTCTGTTCTTGTGCCAGTACCAAGCAGTTTTGAGAACAGTGGCTTTGTAATATAGCCTTATTACTGGTATTGTGATCCCTCTAACATTCTTCTTCTTTCTCAGGATTGCTGCAGCTATTCGGG
>NW_005352794.1:0-711 GCF_000412655.1 Myotis brandtii | reverse complement strand
CCCTGAACCACGCGGGACATGGGGGAACATACACACCCCTTCTTTGGGCACCCTGTATTTCCCTTATCACACTTTTTCTAACTTGTTGATAGCCTTTGCTCCTCTAGGGTGCAAACAATGCTTGTCTTGCGTCTCTCATGGTTTGACCAAATGCATAAAGGGTGTAACCATTAATGAATTGTGTATGCATTCCTCTTAATTGCCCTGGGTATGGGGCTCTTCTTTCCACTGTTAGTGACATACTAAGGAGAAAACCACAAGTAAATGAAGTATATAGTCAAGAGGAGTAAAGCAAGAGGTGGCTTAGCTAGTTTGTTTTGAAAGGCAAATGGCAGGGAGATGCTTAGGAGGGGCTTACACAATGGACAGAAGATACACTCAGTAGAAGATGGTATTGGATTAAAAAGAATAAGGACTGGTAGTGTAGAATACAGCACCTCCAGTTAATCTGATCATGGTTGCAAAAAATAAACTAAATGTTATTGGATCTAAGTTGCCTCACTTGTCCTGTTTGACGTAATTGCTATGTAGAAGGAAACTTTTACAGGGAAGTGAACAGTGAGTCAATACGCCAAACACACTACTTTTATTATATCTGAAAAGTCAGTTCTTGGAGACAGTAAAAGGATCAGTGGTTGCCAGGGGTTAGGGGGAAGGGAAGGATGGATAGGTGAAGCAGAGAGGATTTTTAGGGCAGTGAAACTATTCTGT
>NW_005352793.1:0-513 GCF_000412655.1 Myotis brandtii | reverse complement strand
GGGCCTTGGGCTCTTGTCTATAATGGAAATGGGGCCACGGCCTGTGGGATTTGACAAGAACAGTGACCTGCCCCTACCTGTCACCTGTCCTCCTCCATCCCATTCACCATACCCTTCTCTGTCCCTAGACAACCTCCTAGTTCTCACGGTGGCCACGAAGGAGACCGAGGGGTTCCGACGCTTCAAGCGCTCAGCCCAGTTCTTCAATTACAAGATCCAGGTAAGGGGCTCCCCAGGTGGGGCAGAGACAGCCGAGGAGTGGAGGGGGAGTCCAGGAGCTGCGTGTCCACCTTCCCCAACTGACTTGGAGCCACAGGGTGTGGGACCACGGCCAGCGTGGCCTGGGTTCAAAGACCTGGAGAAAGGGCTGCACGCAAATGAATACACAAGACAAGAAATATAAATTTGGAAATTACGGGGGAAGCCAGTTGTGAACTTGGTTCTAGGGATGAGGTTCCACCGAGTCTCCAGTCTCCGTTCCCATCTGCTTTTTATTTACTAGAATACACAATT
>NW_005352792.1:0-398 GCF_000412655.1 Myotis brandtii | reverse complement strand
CATAGACAGTATTGTTACTTCATAGACAGGATTGTGATTCTTAGACAGGATTGTTACTTCATGGGGGAATTTTCACTTCATAGACAGGATCGTGACTTCATAGACAGGATTGTGACTTCAAAAACAGGATTGTTATTTCATAGACTGGATTCTGACTTAACAGACAGGATTGTGACTTCATATACAAGATTGTTACATCGTACACAGGATTGTGACTTCATAAACAGGACTGTTACTTCATAGTCAATATTGTGACTTCATAGTGAGGATTGCTACTTCATGGGAGATTTTCACTTCATAGACAGGATTGTGACTTCATAGACTGGATTGTAACTTCATAGACAGGATTGTGACTTCATACACAGGACTGTGACTTCATAGACAGGATTGTGACTTCA
>NW_005352791.1:0-279 GCF_000412655.1 Myotis brandtii | reverse complement strand
CAGGGGCATAGAAAGGGAGTGGACTGCCTATTCTTGGCGGGGGGAAGGGGTGTGGGGGATGCGGAAAGAGACTGAACAAAAATCGTGCACCTATGGATGATGACAATGGGGGGGAGGTGAGGGCGGAGGGTGGAGGTGACCAGGTGGAGGGGAGCTATGGGGGGAAAAAGAGGAACAGCTGTAATAATCTGAACAATAAAGATTTAATTTAAGAACAAAATCAAAAACAAAAAGAGACCGACTATGAGGGTTAATCAAAAACAAAACCCACTTTAAATA
>NW_005352790.1:0-321 GCF_000412655.1 Myotis brandtii | reverse complement strand
TTTTGAGGAAATTCCATACTGTCTTCCACAATGGCTGCACCAGACTGCATTTCCACCAGCAGTGCATGAGGGTTCCTTTTTCTCCACATCCTAGCCAGCACTTGTCATTTGTTGATGATAGCCATTCTGGCAGGTGTTTTAATTTGCATCTCTTCGATGATTAGTGACTTTGAGAATGTTTTTATATGTCTCTGACCTTTCTGTATGTTCTTTTTCAAAAAGTGTCTATTTAGGTCCTTTGCCCATTTTTTGAAAGGATTGTGTATCTTCCTTTTGTTCAGTTTTATGAGGTCTCTGTAAATTTTGGAGATTAAACCCTTA
>NW_005352789.1:0-579 GCF_000412655.1 Myotis brandtii | reverse complement strand
TCAAATTGGAACCAATTTGCTCTTCTCAGTTTGTTTTTTCCTTTTCTCTCTCTCTCTCTTCTCAGTTTTGATATTACATTGTACGCCTTCCGGGATAGAGTTCTATATTCATATAACAGCAGAAGTCAATTAATATAATTTTGATCCCAGTGGGGCTGAAACGGTCCCAGTGAGGCTGAAACGGTCCCAGAGAGGCTGAGTCGGTCCCTGGGAGGCTGAGATGGCCCATGAGAAGCTGCGATGGTCCCTGGGAAGCTGGCGGAACTGCGAGAGCCGCCCAGGCGGCTTCGTTGATGGCCCATGAACCAATGCGCAGCCCCAAGCACAACTATCACCCGAAGGACGAGAGGGGCGAGAGCAGCGGAAGTGTTGCTTTCTCCTCACTTCTGGTAGGGAAATCCTCAGTTTAAGCATAAGAGGTCACATTATTTTAAAAAGCCATTACGTGTCTCCGTACCCTTTCTGAGCAGAGCGTGAACAAGTCGTGAGAGACCTTTCCGAACACAAGGACATGTCGCGGATGGAAATAGCTACATTTTCCCTGTGTATGACCTTTGACCCGGCAACAAAAAGCGTACA
>NW_005352788.1:0-210 GCF_000412655.1 Myotis brandtii | reverse complement strand
TTTGCAAATATTTTCTCCTATTTTGAGGATTATCTTTTCACTTTTTTTTAGCCCCAATGTTTTTAATTTTGATGTAGTTCAACTTATCTTTATGTGTGTGCACATGCAGTGTGTGTGTGTGTATGTGTGTGTGTGTATGTGTGCCTTTGATATCATATCTAAGAAACCATTGCCTAACCCAAGGTCACAAAGATTTACTCCTATGTTTTC
>NW_005352787.1:0-241 GCF_000412655.1 Myotis brandtii | reverse complement strand
GGGGGGCGCACAGGTGAGGGTGGCGGTGGCCTGAGCGCCGCTGTTGTCGATTTCCTCCTGGACGGCCCACTGCTCCTCGCTGCTGACCCTCACGGCCACGATCTTCACGCCTGCTGCCGCCTTGATCCTGTGGGGGCGGGAGGCACGTGAGCACTTCCGCTCCAAACAGGGGGCCGGAGGCAGGTGAGCACTTCCGCTCCAAACGGGGGCGGGAGGCAGGCGAGCACTTCCGCTCCAAACA
>NW_005352786.1:0-215 GCF_000412655.1 Myotis brandtii | reverse complement strand
AAGCTGAGGACCGAATTAGCGAATTAGAAGACAGGGACAAAAAACACACCCACACTGAACAGCAATTGGAGAAAAAAATTAAAAGACAGGAGGAGAGCATAAGGGAGCTATGGCACAACATGAAACGAAACAACGTACGAATAATAGGTTTGCCAGAACAACAGAAACAGGAACAAGTGTTAGAAAACCTATATGAAGAAATAATATCAGAAAAC
>NW_005352785.1:0-254 GCF_000412655.1 Myotis brandtii | reverse complement strand
TATATACCCAGGAGAGGGATTGCTGGGTCGTATGGTAATTCTATTCTTAATTTTTTGAGGAATCGCCAGATTGCTTTCCATAGTGGTTGTACAAGTTTACTTTCCCACCAACAGTGAATGAGGGTTCCGTTTTTTCCACAACCTCGCCAACACTTGTTATTGCTTATCTTGTTGATAATGGCCACTCCGACAGGTGTGAGGTGGTATCTCATTGCAGTTTTTTAAAAAAATTTTATTGTTTAAAGTATTACATA
>NW_005352784.1:0-347 GCF_000412655.1 Myotis brandtii | reverse complement strand
TCAATCCTATCTATGATGTAATAATCCTGTCTATGAAGTCACATCCTGTCTATGAGGTCACAATGCTGTCTATGAAGTAACAATAGTCTCTATGAAGTAACAATTCCCTCTATGTAGTCAAAATCCTGTCTATAAAGTGAAAAACCCCAATGAAGTAACATTATGTGTATTAAGTCACAATCCTGTCTATGAAGTCACAATCCTGTCAATGAAGTGACCATCATGTCTATGAAGTCACAATCCTGTTAATGAAGTCACGATCCTGTCTATGAAGTGAAAATCCCCTCATGAAGTAACAGTCCTGTCTATAAAGTCACAATACTGTCTATGAAGTCACAATCCTGTCT
>NW_005352783.1:0-258 GCF_000412655.1 Myotis brandtii | reverse complement strand
TCTGACATGCCTATAGGAAGAGCATATCCAGACTCAGACAGACCCCAGCCATTGACTTCTAAGGAACGTGTGCATAAAATTTTATCAACCACGTCTCCATCCCAGCAGGACAGATGGCTTTTATTACCAGTCTCCCAAATGCCCTTGAAGCAGTGCTGAGGGCAGATCCCTGAGTCTTATACAGAGGGCTGGCAAATATATCCTCCCAATGGAAACTGATCATCAGCTGGTCCCCTCCTAAGCTACCAGGAAGATGTG
>NW_005352782.1:0-236 GCF_000412655.1 Myotis brandtii | reverse complement strand
TCCTATATAATAAAACCCTAATATGTAAATTGATCAAACAATCAGAATGACCGGTTGCTATGACGCGCACTGACCACCAGGAGCTGGCCCTTGGTGGTCAGTGCACTCCGAGGCAGTGTTAAGGACCCCTCAGGGGATGTCCGACTGCTGGCTTAGGCTCACTCCCTGCTGGCAGGTGGACATCCCCCAAAGGGGTCCAGGACTGTGAGAGGGCGCAGGCCAGGCTGAGAGACCCT
>NW_005352781.1:0-1987 GCF_000412655.1 Myotis brandtii | reverse complement strand
CCTGGGTAAATGCCTGGAGTGAGAAGGCTGGAGCGTATGGTAAGTGTATGGTAGTTGTTAAGAATCAGTGTGTTAACTGTTGTCCAAAGTGGCTGTAGCGCCCAGGCCCGCCACCGGGCAGGAGCGCTCCGGCTGCTCACGTGCCCCTGAGCCCCTGGAAGGCCAGTCTTCCTGCTGCAGAGGTGCCGCTAGGTGCGGGCGGAGTTCACGGTGGCTTTAAGGTGACTTTCCCTGATGACTAATGATGTTGAACATCTTTTCACATGCTTGCCACTTAAGTATCTTCTTTGGTAAAGTATCTAAATCTTTTGCCCATTTTTAAAACTGGGTTGTTTCTTATCAAATCGTTTATTCTGATAGAGTCTTTTACTCTGATCTGACTGGTCAATATTTTCTCTCAGACTTTGGCTTGTCTTTTTATTAACAGTGTCATTCAAAGAGCAAAGGTTAACTTTTTCTTTTATGGATCAAGAACTAAGAACTCTAGTTCATAATCAAAAGTTACAAAGATTGTCTTTTATGCTTTTTTCTCTAAGTTTTATTGTCATACACCAAAGACTCTGATCCATTTGGGGTTGATTTTTGTATATGGTACAAGTTATGAATAAAAACATGATTTTTTTATAGGACCACTGGGTTATATGCCTGTCTTTTCTTCACTGATTGTCTTTGCACCTTTGTCAAAAATTAAATTGTCTATAATATGTGTGGGTCTATTTCTAGACTCAATTCTGATTGTCAGTTTTATGCTAGGAACACAGTGCCTTCATTATGGTAGCTTTACAATAATTGTTGAAATCGGGTAGAGTGAACCCTTCAACTTTGTTCAAAGTTGTTTTACCTGTTCTGTGTCCTTCGCATTTCCATATAGATCTTAGAATCAGCTTATTAATCTCTACACCAAAGGCCTGCTTGGGTTTTGACTTGGGCTGTTTTGAATCTGTGGGCCAGTTGGGAGGAGTGAGCTCTCCGCCTGTGAATAAGGTATCAATCTCCATTAATTTCAATCTACTTTCCGTAGGTTTTGCAGTTTTGGGAGTGCAGATCTTTCACGTCTTTTGTCGGATTCATCCATCCCTAAATATCTAATACATTTGATGTGACATTAAATGATACTGAATTTAATTTAGGATTGTTTATTGCTAGTATGTAGCTAAATAATTGATTTTTGTATCTTGATTTTATATGCTGCAACTTTGCTAAAGTCATTAATTCTAACAGTCTCTTTTAGATTCCATCAGATTTTCCACAGGCAGTCGTGTTGCCTGGGAACAGAAAGGGGTTGGAGTTGCAGAAGCTGGGGGCTGGGCCCTCCCACAGCAGCTGCTGCTAGAGGTCACGCCAGGGCTCCACCTCCACCTCCCTCCACCGCCTCCCAGTGGCCATACAGGGGAAGGCAACTGGCAGGGGCACCGGGCCTCCTGTGGTTCAGAGAAGACAGATAAAGGGCAAAGGAGGGACATGAAAGCAAAGCGGTCAAGATTCAGCACAAATATCAAGATGCCAGGGATTTGAGGAGGCACCAATGGGGGAGGCTGGGCGGGCAACTGGAGGTCGAAGAGAGGCCAGGCTAATGGGGGCCCTGCAGCGGATGGAGAAGGTTCAGGGAGAGCCAAGTGCTGCTGAGAGGCCTTAGTCAGCTCTGTCCAAGGGCAGAAATCACGGCCTCGGAGAGCTCCTGAGAGTTCTTCCCACGACTTCAGCGAACAGAGACTTCACTCAGCCCTCTCGGTCTCCAGCCGTAGACTCAAGAGGAAATCTCTGATTGGCTCAGATCAGGGAGCTGCTTATTCCTGGAACAATCAACTGCGGCCATAGGGGGCGGGGATGCGCTTAGAAAATGGTCCTTTGTGTTGAGAGGAGGTGGGAGGAAGGCACTTCACAGGAGAGCAGGGACTGTTCCAAGGAAAGTGTTTATTTATTTATTTATTTATTTTTTTAGAATTTTACAATCTTTTTTATTTTTAATAAATCTTTATTGTTCAGA
>NW_005352780.1:0-232 GCF_000412655.1 Myotis brandtii | reverse complement strand
GGCGTGTGGGAGGCAGCCAATCAATGATTCTCTCTCAATCATTCCTCTCTCTGAAATCAATAAAAGCTTTTTTTTTTTTTTTAAAGAACCTACTATGTGCTGGTGGTTACAAGAAATTTGCCCGCCATGAGCTCGGTGGACCCTCCTTTTTTTCCACTGGAAAACTGGGGCAAGGCTCACACGCCCGACTCCAGTAACGAGCACACAGCCGTGAAGGCAGCAGCATGAGCTC
>NW_005352779.1:0-263 GCF_000412655.1 Myotis brandtii | reverse complement strand
ACTTAAAAGGTAATTTAAGAATATTTAGTAATTTTACATTTGTAGAATTTGTTGAATAAATGACAAGTTGAATATTTTATTAATTTTTAAATATTAATTACATCTTCACAGCAAAAGAAACCATCAACAAAACAACAAGAGAGCCCACTGCATGGGAGAACATATTTGCCAATGTTATCTCTGATAAGGATTTAATTTTCAACATTTACAGAGCACTCATACAACATAAGAAAAGGAAGATAAACAACCCAATCAAAAAATGG
>NW_005352778.1:0-217 GCF_000412655.1 Myotis brandtii | reverse complement strand
AATCCTTAAAACATATATTTATCACTTATTGCCAGGGCTTGGACAAGATGCTAGGGATATAAAACAGTAGCATGACGCCAAGTTTTTCACTGTTGGAGAAGGGAGTCATTAACATGGAGGACTGGGATGAATCCTGGGGTGCTGGATTTGAAATGGAATAATGACTATGAACTCTTAAATTAGATATAGAACTTTAATTTAGACATAGACGTAGACA
>NW_005352777.1:0-453 GCF_000412655.1 Myotis brandtii | reverse complement strand
CGTAAGTCAAGGCCCCACTGTATATATAAAAGCCTAATCGACCAGTCAACTGTTCGCTATGACACACACTGACCACCAGGGGGCAGACACTCCAACTGGTAGGTTAGCTTGCTGCTGGGGTCCAGCTGATCAGGACTGGGCGAGATGAGCTGGAGACGCCCTGGAGCCCTCCTGCGGTCCCTCCCCGGCCCTGACTGTGTACCAGTAGGGTCCCTCAGCCTGGCCTGCACCCTCCTGCAATCCGGGACCCCTCGGGGGATGTCAGAGAGCCACAGGCCATCCCGAGGGACCCCACTGCCACCAGTGCTCATGCACCGGGCCTCTAGTCATCTAATAAAGCTCCTTCATTATGATGAAGAAATTAAGGCTTAGAGTGATTAATTGGCCGAGTTTAAAAAAGCTAGTTTGTGCCCTAACCGGTTTGGCTCAGTGGACAGAGGGTCAGCCTGCGGA
>NW_005352776.1:0-424 GCF_000412655.1 Myotis brandtii | reverse complement strand
CCTGTTTAAAAAGTTTGAGGACCCCTGCTCTAACCCAATGTTTCTCAAATGTCAATATGCACATGAATTACCTGGGAATTTTGTTAAATAAAATATAGATTATGGTTTAGTAAGCCTGGGGTGGGCTTGAGAGTCCACATTTCACAGGCTCTCCAGTAACGCTGGTGCTATTGGGCTGTGGACCACACTTATACTATCAACTTCTAACCAACTAGAAAATACAGAGTGGGAAAAAGTACATTTACAGTTGTTCATATGGAAAATAATTCAATAATTACTAAATAATACTACAAGAATACACTGTGTTTCCATACTCACAACTGTAATGTTGCCTCCTTTTGCCCACCCTGTATGATGGAAAATAATATATATTTTTAATAAAAGTAACTGGAATTCTAAAATATCCAGGAATTCATTTATAGGA
>NW_005352775.1:0-976 GCF_000412655.1 Myotis brandtii | reverse complement strand
TACTGGATTCTTAAGCCAAGCTTGTAAATTACAATGGATATCAGTGTTCCATTAATTGCAGGTTGTAGGTTAATTCTTCATGCAACATTTTTCCTGAAAATGACTTACATGGCAGTCATTCATTTCATTCCAAGGACAATAGATTTAGCCATTTATCTAGGTGTTTCTCCCTCAAAATGCTGGATAAGGAAGCCTGCTGCTTGGATGTCCTAGATTACTTCAATGATAAAGAAAGCAGGAGAGATCTCATGGTGAAAATTCTTCCTCTATCATCAAAAGTGGATTGGATATTAAGACCTTTATCTCACACATCTCTCCACAATGCATTTGGAACAAATGGACAATTTTCTTAGAGAACATTCTGACACCTAAATTATTTTGCATGGAATTAGTTATCTTCATTCCAACATTTATTGAGAGAGAGAGGGAGAGAGAAAAAGGAAGAGAGAGAGAAAGAGAGGAGGGAGTGCTACACTATACATTGGTTTGACTTTCCTAAATTACAATCAATAACATTTTGGCATTGATAAATGCTTTGTTCTTGAATCAAAAAATTCAATATATCTAATATTAAATCTCATCCTTATATCTTCTAACCAATCTTTTCACCAAATTTTCCTCATATCTATCATCACACTCGTATTTACTTGGACTTAAACTACAAAGTAACTCATAACTTCACTTTCTCTCTCTGCTGCCCCAAATTAAGTAATGAATACAGTTTATCCAGGCTTTCTTGGCAGTATGAGGCACATATACCCTTTATTTCTGCCTTTACTCCTCACTCAAAATCTAGATAATCACAATCTCATAACTATGTATTTTCTCAACATGTGCTATTATGTAACTATGCATTTCCACAACATAACTATTTTATTAATAAAAATATTTTATATAATCCTAAAGGATATTTACATTACATATCCACTCATTGAATATCTTCCTGGGGAATCTGTTGATTAGAACTGTATGTTTA
>NW_005352774.1:0-285 GCF_000412655.1 Myotis brandtii | reverse complement strand
AAAAATTAAAAATAAAAATGGACATGTAAGGTGCAGACCTCCCTGAAACAGTTAATGGAAAAACTGGTCAAATACTTGGTGCCCAGCTTCCTGGGCAGCGTCCCCACCTTGGTCCGCACCCAGCCTTCTGTGTTAATACAGAACTTTTGGGACTAACCAACGTGTGTGGGACCAACCATGTACCAGGTGAGCCCCTGCCCCTCCACAGCCCAGTGGTCACTCAGCCACCTGCTTGCTGTGAGTCTCCTGATCACTGCATCTCCCTGAGTGTTTGTTTCTCTCAAC
>NW_005352773.1:0-536 GCF_000412655.1 Myotis brandtii | reverse complement strand
TTTCTGACACAAAAGGTTTACATTTCATTCATTTAAATTTTGTTATGTAATAAAAAGAAGGGGAATTAATTTCTCCAACTTTAAAAAATCAACTTTATACAATTTGTAAAGTATATGATTGTCTAATAACTATGCTATATACCTGAAACTAATGAAAATAATATTTAGTATAAACTATCGTAGAGAAATAAAAATAATCAACTTTCTGAGGTATAATTTTAGGAGATGTGTGTGTATTTTATCCACGTGTTTGTAGCAGGAAAGGGGCTGTCTGCACCGTCCTCAGCTGCCACATTGCTGGCAGTTTCAAAGTGAACACTGTGCCTCACAGCTGAAATGAAGGTTCACAGGGTCAGGTATGCACAGCACTCACCCAGGGAACCAGCTCATCCCCACTGGTTTGACTGGGACTTGCCTGCTGTTAGCACTGGAAGCTCCGAGTCCTGAGAATCTTCTCAGGCTCAAGCAACCAGCCGGCTGGCTGCCTTACCTGAGTGGCCTCTGTGTTATACTTTTTGTATTTTGGTAAATAAGGC
>NW_005352772.1:0-302 GCF_000412655.1 Myotis brandtii | reverse complement strand
CAACGTACCTCTGAAGCCAAAAGAAGCTGGCGTCGTCGTTGACGGAATGTATCTGAAGACCAACTGCTATTTGATTGGCTATAGTACAAACAAGTTTAAAGTACTGCAGGGTTTGGGGATGTTTCAGACAGTTGTCTCTTAAAACAAATATGAGATCAAAGGATTCTGCTTTTAGCAAATGGTTAGTAAAACTTAGAGATCGCAAACTTGATTGCAGTTTTCATTTAGGAATGGATATTATTGAAATCCCTCGTGAAATGATTTATAATGGATCTATTATTGAAGCTGCCTTTGGAAATAGT
>NW_005352771.1:0-242 GCF_000412655.1 Myotis brandtii | reverse complement strand
AAAGCCCTGGTCCCGATGGCTTCATGGGGGAGTTTTAGCAAACTTTCAAAGAAGAACTAACACCTAACCTCCTCAAACTATTCCAAAAAATCCAAGAGGAAGAAACACTTCCAAGCTCTTTTATTGAAGCCAGCTTACCCTAATTCCAAAACCAGATAAAGACACTACAAAGGAATATAATTATAGATCAATATCCCTGATGAATACAGATGCTAAAAACCTCAACAAAATATTAGCAAATC
>NW_005352770.1:0-1061 GCF_000412655.1 Myotis brandtii | reverse complement strand
AAAGCAAGAGCTGCTGGTGTCATTGAAAACGTAGAAAATCAACTTGTAGTTCAGCATGGTAATAGATGCTCATAGTCAGATAACAGATGCCATATGTAGTCACATCCAGCTTGCCATTAAATCAACCATCATGACAGAAGAATGAAAAGATGCAAACGGCTCTTAAAAAAGCCAATCACGTGTAAGAGTCTGAAAGGAGATTTCTAATCCCTAAGACTTCTAATTCTTATTTAAGAGTCACTTTGATTGTCCCCTGCAGAAAGATTGAGGAAGTCAATCTACTTTGACATTCTGCAGCAAGCAGGCAAGCATGCCTTTCCGTTGTCATTTCACAGAGCAGCCAACAGGATTTCAGACTGATAGCGATCGATCTGATGTCAAATGATTAGTCAGTGGCAGCATCACTAAATGCACATTTTTTATTTAGTTCAGGATTGCTATGCACTAAAATGTGTACCATCCCTCCAACTCTACCACCAGCACCACCACCAAATTTTCTTTTTTTATGTTGAAGAAATAATGACAGTGAGAGGGTATTTAGAGATGGAGTTTTGGGTAGGTAATTAGGTATAGATGCAGTTCTAAGGGTTTGGCTATTGTGATGGAATTAGTGCTTTTTATAAGAGGAGACACCAAAGAGCTCACTCTGACACAGTAAGATGGACATCTGCAATTCACAAAAAGAGCCCACACCTGTGAGACAGGCCAGTCAGCCAGGACAAGTGCACAGAGAAACTGAGACAGCTAGCTGAACAAACTGGTGGAGTGGTTTACAGAAGGTCACCTCCCTGAGATACCATGTAGGCCTCAGAAAAGTAGCAAAACCGGGTGGGTGACACCAGGACCAGCTGCAATGAGTAATGACCCCTGCCATGGCTCTGACCAGTCAGTAGAGACCATGATCTTGACAAACACACCTGGAAAATGGATGGATATGCTGCTGAAACCCTCCCCTGAGACCTCCCATAAGACTCCCACCTGCAAGAGAGAGATAAAAGCCTCAAGACAAAGGACCCAGCCTGCGCTCTCCCTCTGGGAAGCATGCCCACACCACTCTCCTT
>NW_005352769.1:0-949 GCF_000412655.1 Myotis brandtii | reverse complement strand
AAAAATCAATAAAATATATTTTAAAAAAAAGAAACTGTAAATGCTAGTTGTATTGTCTTCACTAGTCACTAAATAGTTATCTGTGTAAAACCAAATTAGGGCCTTTTTTTCAATCAGTAGGTCCAGTATTGTCACTTATATTTCATCTATAAAGAGTAATCATTTGAACACACCTTTTAAGTAGTTTTTTTAACTGTTTGTCATGGTACTGTGACAGATTATATTGAATTTGGAACATGTGTTCTGAATCTAGGAGCTTAAATCTGTATTAGGTATAATATAAAAGAGAATAAAGAAACAGTAATTTATAGCAGATAAACTTCCATGATAAATGTATATGATATTATGTCAGGAAATTTTATTAGGATTTTTTATTTATGAAAATTTATTAGGCCATTGTGGTTTAAAAATTACAGTAGTGAAATTTGTATATCCACTTTTTAAAAGAAACAGTATCATCCTTTGGGTCAAATTTTTCTTTTTAGATTTCTATTCAATTAGCTATAAGCTAGCTATCAAAGTACTGGCCAAAAATACCAAATATGAGAGTAATATTCTCTCCTTATTAGTATTTCCATGAAGGATCTCTTCCAAATAACTGGCCATGGCTAGAAAAATGACATCAGCAAACCAGAGTGTGTTATTTCATTCAATCATAGTATTATATTCAGTGTAGCAACAGATAGTTTTGTATGACAATACACATGTAAATGTCATTGCATTGTCATTTATGGTGTACAGGGTTGTTATGGAAGATTCTCCATGATCACGTTAAAGAAAACTGTCTGATATATGTGCTTAGTAAGAATCATTAGCCATTTATTTCTAGACATATAATGACATGATAAGAGTGCAAAACAAAACCACCCAAACAAACCAGTTCTCAAGCTGTGATATCTAGGGGACAAGTCATCTACATTGAGGAAACAAGGGAGTGAATCGCTGCGCT
>NW_005352768.1:0-321 GCF_000412655.1 Myotis brandtii | reverse complement strand
CACCTCTCACTACATCCAATCATTCGCTCACCCAATGCCCCAGCATTTCCCCTCCTGGTTGTATCCCCAATAGACACTCACGCAAATGTGTGCAAACACATATAAAGAACTTATTCATAGCTTCACAGTTCGCAAAATCTTCATATAAGACAAATTCACATGAGCAGTAGAGAAGAAGGAGTGTGTGTGTTCATAGGACAGAACCCTGTATCCCTGAGAGTGAATATGCTACAACCACAAGAGCCACAGGAAGGGGAATGGGACATAATGTGGAGTCAGATCCAGGTACAGGGAGGAGGCCACTGTAACATTCCTTCCCTC
>NW_005352767.1:0-247 GCF_000412655.1 Myotis brandtii | reverse complement strand
CTTCTGGACGTCCTTCCAGACAAAGCTGCAGTGGCTGTGGGGGCTGAGGAGAGCTGGCAGCTGCGGTGGCTGTGAGGGCCAGCAGTGGCGGCAGCAGTGAGGTGATTGGGGTGGCGGCTTCCCCTGATCTGACAGGTCGCCTCCTGCAGAGGGAGGCCAGACTGTGGCTTAGGCATGGGAAGCCAGCCTAAGCCATCAGTAGGACGTCCTCTGAGGGCTCCCGGACTGTGATAGGGGGAAGGCCGGG
>NW_005352766.1:0-291 GCF_000412655.1 Myotis brandtii | reverse complement strand
AAAAATATAAGAATTTTAGGTACCTACCTGGCTGTGCTGGGCCTAAAATATATGGGAGAACATTTTGTAAAGTAAATGATTGTCTGACCACTATGCTGTACATCTGAAACTAATCCTAATTTATAAAAGACCAGGGTTGTAAGGACCAATCATGACCAAAGGCTGACCAACCCAGAAGACCTTCCATCAGTGCTGGGTTGCCGTGGTGACCCAGCACTGACTGTCCTGCTGCAGCTTGGCAACCCAGCACTGAATGCCCAGGGGGCTGAGACCCAGAGAGAGAGGCAGGGT
>NW_005352765.1:0-211 GCF_000412655.1 Myotis brandtii | reverse complement strand
TTTTTTATGCTTTTGTTTTTCCTCTCTGCACTTGCTCTCTTCTTCTCTTAATTGCTTAATTAGTTTACTCACAAAACTCAAGCCTATTTGTTCTCTTTTTCCAAAAAATAGATGAATATATAGTTAGATCAAAGAAAGGGGATATTTATTATTTATTGATTATTTTGTTTTTTACTTTTCTTTTTATCCACTCATTCTCTTTCTACCTTCT
>NW_005352764.1:0-303 GCF_000412655.1 Myotis brandtii | reverse complement strand
GTGGGAGCCCTGACTGATCCATTCCTGGCCACAGCAGTTCTGAACTTCTCGTCTCCGATCAAAGACTTTAGTTTGTGCACTTCCCAGACTCTGGGTCCATCTTTCAAGGTAGCAGGTAACCAGAAGTGTCAAGCATTTGTGACGATGTTCTTAGGCTTGTAAATGTCCATGACTTAGGATACTGTAGAGCAAGCATGTCAAACTCAAAGGCTAACATGGGCCAAATAAACGAGGCCTGTGGCCCGTGGGCCGCGAGTTTGACATGTTTGCTGTAGAGGTTTCCTAGGACTACAAAGTACCACC
>NW_005352763.1:0-510 GCF_000412655.1 Myotis brandtii | reverse complement strand
CAAATGCAGAATCCCAAGCCTCACACCAGGGAAAAGGTTAACCTGGGTAAACAAGGAGGGCCCTGATCTTATTTTATAATCCCATTCTAAAGGACTTCAGATAAAGAACCAAGATCAGATTTCCGAAGGCCATTAGACATTCTATCCGAAACAATCAGTTTAGTAAAAATAGTTCCACAATTCTGGTAACTCAAGTTTCTACTTGGAGTGACTCAAATTATCTAGGCTGTTTATCATGTGGAAATGTACTGAACCATTTATAAAGCAATGTTTCCCTAGAGGTTCCACAGGATCAACTAACAAAAGGCACACATTCAGATTGCAGAACATAACTCAACTACCCGTGAGAAAACTAGAATCAGATGGCAACCAGTTTATTAATTCTCAAGGTAGTTTCGCTTTTCTGCCATTAATAATATTCTGAGATCTAGCCTTGAAATTCATTGGTCAGTGTGTTAGATAACCTTGTTAAGAAATCATCTGAGAGTGTTACTTCAAACATGATATAAA
>NW_005352762.1:0-341 GCF_000412655.1 Myotis brandtii | reverse complement strand
CGTGTGCTGACAACAAGGGGGCGCACGTGGAACATGGCAGCCTTGGCTGCAGGTGGCAGAGCATGGAACATGGCAGGCGTTGGCCACGGTGGGATGGTGGAGCAGGTGAGCTTCTGGTGGTTACTGAAAATTCTTTGCTCCCGCACGCCACGGTCCTGCCCAGCATTCGCACCTGCTGCTGGCACTGGCCCCGCTCCCTGCTCGCACTCACTGCTGGCACCAGAGCCGCCGCTCATACCCGCTGCTGGTGCCCTGCGCCAGTCTCAATTGCTTGCTGCCATCAGAGAGTGCGAGCGGCAGCTGCTGGCCCTGATCGCCCCTAAGGGCTTCTCCACCTCCCC
>NW_005352761.1:0-223 GCF_000412655.1 Myotis brandtii | reverse complement strand
ATTTTTGATTGCTGCTTCAATTTCTTCAGTAGTTATCAGCCTATTTTGTTTTTTTTTTATTCTTCCTAAATGAGTTTTGGGAGCTTGTATTGTCCCAAGAATATGTCCATTTTTTCTAGGTTGTCCATTTTGTTGTAATAGAGTTGTTCATAGTATATTTGCATAATCATTTGTATTTCTGTGGCATCAGGTGTTACTTCACCTCTTTCATTTCTGATTTTGT
>NW_005352760.1:0-1080 GCF_000412655.1 Myotis brandtii | reverse complement strand
GGAGGCGGGGCGGGGGAGGGGGGAAGCAGGGAGCATCTCCCCCCCACCCCCCGATCCGCAGGGCCTGGCGCTAAGGGCAGGCAGGAGCAGGAGCCTAGCTTCTGTGGCTCTGACTCCCTGGTGCCTCAGTTTCCTCCTCTGCACAATGGGAGTTCTAGGAAGGATGGAATGAGCGAGGACGGGAGTGCCTGGTCCCCGGAGCGCATACAGGCCAGCCGCTATCACTGTGCCCTTGGGGACATTCTTTGCTTTAAAAAACCAGACGATATTTTTTCCACTGATGTTTAGAGTGGGAGGGAGAGAGGGATGGGGAGAGAGAGAGTGAGAAACAGCGATATGAGACACATTGGTTGCCTCCCGCTGGTGCCCCAACTGGGGCCAGGGATCCAACCTGCAACCCACGTACATGCCCTTGACTGGGAACTGAACCCGTGACCCTTCGGTGTGTGGGTCGACGTTCTAACCACTGAGCATACCGGCCAGGGCAGTTAGGGCCATTCTAAGAATAGTAGTACCTCCTCAGTTGTAATGAACTGTTTGGGGCCTCAGTTTCCCCATCAGTAAAATGGGGAGCCAGGATGAGACGCTGCAATTGAGCAAGGGGGATTTCTTTCCATGTCACCCGTGGGGAAACTGAGGTCTGGAGATGGGGAGTCATGCACCCAGGAACCAGCCCACCTGGGAGGTACCCCAAACCCTAAGTGGGAGGGCTGGGCTACTGCTTACAGGGTTGTTCACTGAGGCCGAGAATTCTCCCACCTCCTCCGCAGGCTGGGTTCGATGACGCCATCACCGGCAGCAACGGGCAATGTTAGTACTTTCTGGCTTCAAATGTCATCTATATCATAAAAGGCCTGTGGTCGTGACGCCATTATGAGCAGCAGCTCTCATGATGGCAGGGTGAGGTGCGAGCTACTGGTGGCCAAGAGCTAGGAGCTGTGGAGAGCTATGAGCAGCGGAGGCGGGCGGCCAACTGAGGCAAGTGGAAACAAGCTACTCGCGCATGATTTTGTGTGTGCGGGGCCTCTAGTTAAAGTATAATACACATAAAGAGCTTCACAGATAAGAAAAAGCTAAAGG
>NW_005352759.1:0-828 GCF_000412655.1 Myotis brandtii | reverse complement strand
CATACCTGTACGTATAATACAAAGAGGCTGACTAATAACAATAATGATGATGAAAAGACAGTACACGCCCCGGGATGCAAACTAGGTATTGAAAGAACAAGAAAGACAGAGGCTCTGCCCTTTTGAAGCTTGTAATCTAGTGAGAAGGACAGGTTTCGTAGCATAATTGCACTTGGAATAAAAGCCCATCTCCTGACCCTTGCCATTCTTTTCTGCTGCTGCTCACCTCCTTTCTCCCTGGGCTCCAACCACTCTGGCCTTGTCTCCATCCCGCCAGCAGACCACGCTCCCGCCTCCCTTGGGGCCTTTGCACCGGCTGTTCCCTGGAATGCTCTCCAGGTCTTCCCAGCGCCAGCTCTTCCTCACCATTCAGGTCCCTGCACTTGGCTGCCACCTGGTCTTTCCCTGAGCGTTTCTCCTTCCCCTCCCCCAACTCGAATGCAAAAGCTGCGTGAGAACAGAGACGGGGCATGCCCTCACTGGCGTCTCCTGACCTGCAAGGTGAGTGATGAGTGAACGGGAGGATGAAGTGCCCACTCTCTGACCAGGCTGTAAAGTGCAAACTGTATAAGGTCTCCCTTCTGGAATGTGGTCAACGGAAGGTCCAGGCCTGTGGCTTCGCCGCCTTGCAGTCCAAACCCCGGCTGGTGCATCGCAGACGCAGCGTGAGATCGAGCCGCGCTGACTCCTGGATGCCACGCGACGAGCACATGTCTGCCTCCCAGGATGGTCCACATTCGTGATCCCGCCCAGGCTGACTGGGTGGGTGACTTGTATCTGTTCCCTGGACCGGCCTCGGCTCCCAACCGCCTTGGCTCGGCTCCCCAG
>NW_005352758.1:0-212 GCF_000412655.1 Myotis brandtii | reverse complement strand
GGAATATTATTTGACCATTAAAAAGAATGAAGTACTGTCCTAGCTGGTTAAGCCCTGAGCAGTGGCTGCTTACCAGTGATATATCAACTGGTACCAGTGATATATCAACTACACTTATTGATGCCAGGCCTGCCACTAACTTCTCATGATAGCCTAAGGACTGAAGGGTTGTGGATTCGATTCTGGTCAAGGGCACCTACCCTGGCCCTGGG
>NW_005352757.1:0-226 GCF_000412655.1 Myotis brandtii | reverse complement strand
GCGGCTGTGTGGTGCAGGCCAGGGCTAGGGGACCTGAAGCTGTGCCCCCTGCCCCAGCGCTGGGGCCAGGGTACCTGAGGCCACGCCTCCCACCTTGGTGCCCGGACGTGAGTCTGTGTCCCCTGCCTGGCGGGGCTTGACAGGGGTGGGGCCGGCTGGATCTTGGTGTCACCAAATGGGGGTCGGGCAGGCCAGACACTTCTATTATAGAGAAAAGGCAAGTAGC
>NW_005352756.1:0-331 GCF_000412655.1 Myotis brandtii | reverse complement strand
AGCCAATAAGGAGGGAATATACAAATTGACGTGACAAAGATCGCAGCAGCTGGGACGGTACGCAGGCATTCTACCCTGCCCAGGCCACTCCGGGCCTCTGGACAGCGTGCAAAGGCAGAAAGCAGCTCCAGGCCAGAGTAAAGGTGGAAAGGCGGCTCCAGGCCGGAGCGAAGGTGGAAAGGTGGCTCCAGGCCAGAGCAAAGGCAGAAAGCGGCTCCAGGCCGGAGCGAAGGTGGAAAGGTGGCTCCAGGCCAGAGCAAAGGCGGAAAGGCAGCTCCAGGCCGGAGCAAAGGCGCTGCCAGCAGCCAGGGGAAGGAAGGCCTATTCTTGC
>NW_005352755.1:0-722 GCF_000412655.1 Myotis brandtii | reverse complement strand
AGAGGGAGAGACACACAGAGAGAAGCATCGATGTGAGAGAGACACAGACATATTCATTGGTTGCCTCCCACTGGGGATCCAGCTGTATGTGCCTTTGACTGGAATCGAACAGGCAACCTTCAGTCCCAGGGCAGAGGCTCTATCCACTGATCCAAACTGGCTAGGGCTAGAACATAGACTTGTACAACTCTGGCCTTCAAATTTTGACAGTGCATTTCAAGCTGTTGTTTGAGAGCATTGGGTCAAGATGGTTGGAATATAATAGATGACCTCGGAGACCTCCATTCTTCCCCTGGCATTAAAGCAGGCGCTGGAGGCAGCTGTAAGAAGGCGACACTCGTGGGCTGGGGACTGTTCTTAATGTGTGTCCTCCGGCCACCTGCGGACCAGGATCCGACCTCCCCTTGTGTTTCATCTGATCTCCTTGATGTTGGGCCGTGTTTCTAGCCCTGAGACCTGGCGGTGGCGTGTGTGAGACTTGGATGGGGGTTGGACAGGAGCAAGGCTGCAGGATGAGCTAGAGAAAGCTGTGGCACCCCCTCCGTCCAGTCTGGTGGGGTCATCAGAGGTATCTGACTCCAGCCCGTTCTGGACTCTAGGGCTGGAGATGGAGGTGGGTGGGTACTAGCTCCCTTCACTGAAGTTGGCTGGTGCCTTTCTCTTTCACTCCAGCTTGAACAGAATCCAGGCCTGGAGGGAAAACAACAAACAAACCAGGAACC
>NW_005352754.1:0-232 GCF_000412655.1 Myotis brandtii | reverse complement strand
GGCGATCAGGCAGGGAGGCAAGCAGTTAGGGGCAATCGGGCAGTCAGGTGAGCAGTTAGGAGCCAGCGGTCCCAGATTGTGAGAGGGATTTCTGACCCAGTTTTGGCCCAATCCCAGCAGTAAGACATCCCCCAAAAGGTTCTGGATTGTGAGAGGGTGCAGGCTGGGCTGAGGGACCCCCCCTCCCCACGCACAAATTTTGTGCACCGGGCCTCTAGTGTTGAATAAGACT
>NW_005352753.1:0-568 GCF_000412655.1 Myotis brandtii | reverse complement strand
CCCCAGTCAACTTCTTCAGCTCTGTTGGAAATGTGGCGGCAGCTTCTTCGCCCGCAGACGCAGCCTCTCCCTCTCCGGTAATTTTTGTATTTTTCAGTCCAAACCTATTCCTGAATTTGTGTGCCCATCCCTTCCTTGCAGTAAATGGCTCCGTGTCACTTGTTTCAGGGGGTCCCTTGCTGAAGTATTCGTACAAACTCACGCTTTCTGGCGCAACACGTTGCCATCAACACGCCTTCTGTTCATGTCTTCCACCCACAAGCTTGGTGCCTGTTCCGTCTCAACTAAGCACTTACCACGCATTTTGCAGCTTGAGGTGCGACAGCAAAATGAACACGAATTTCTTTTTCCTTCACAATTTCACGGATAGAAGTTTCATTCTTACCTTAGTTCTTAGCAACCGCGGCATACGATGTTTTTTTCCTTTCCTTTCTTTTCTTTATTAAGTGGAGAACTTTTACCTTTTTACTTAAAGGAAGCACTTTGCGATTTCTCTGTGGCAAATCTGAATTGCCAACATCACTACTGCTACACTTTGGGGCCATTATTAAGTAAAATAAGGGTGACT
>NW_005352752.1:0-236 GCF_000412655.1 Myotis brandtii | reverse complement strand
GTTGCACTCCAGGACCCCTCGGGGGATGTTGGACTGCAGGTTTCAGCCAGATCCCTGTAGGCCAGGCAGAGGGACCCCACCTGCTGGAGGGACCCTGCTCACTCTGTAGATGCTCTTTGAGCCACGGCACTGCCCCAGGTGCAGCCAGCTGGGGAGGGACCATGGGAGGGTGGCTCCAGGGTGTGCCTGGCTCCTCTCGCCCAGTCCTGCTCTGCTGGCCACCTTCTAATTAATTT
>NW_005352751.1:0-252 GCF_000412655.1 Myotis brandtii | reverse complement strand
TGATGCACATGGGCCTGAAACGTGCCTGGATGCAACTGTGACTCAGGCATAGTGGTCCTCATTGCACTCAGGCCCTTCGGGCAGGGATGGGAGGGAACGGGGATCCCTGTCATTAACCCCAACGACAAACTTGAGGGCTTTCAATATGGTGGTCTCAGCATGGGCCCTGAGACCCCACAGGAACTCATAGCGTGCAGGATTGCTATTGGGCACCAGGCGGTACACCAGGTACTGTTCCTGCACCCAAACTTT
>NW_005352750.1:0-217 GCF_000412655.1 Myotis brandtii | reverse complement strand
TGGTGTCATGAATACATTTGTGTTTTGTTCCCTCTGTATTGTGTTTTATCGAGTTGTCTTTTGTGCCTTTTGGTCAACGTGCTAGAGAGTGAGCCACATAACCAGATATCCTAAGAGTAACAAAAAATGGGGAGACAAAGAAACAGCCCCCATACAGAAAGATAAGGAGGAATCACCAGAAAAGGCATTAAATGAAATGGAGGCAAACAATTTGTCA
>NW_005352749.1:0-947 GCF_000412655.1 Myotis brandtii | reverse complement strand
CCTCCTGCACTGCCTATCTCCCTCCTGTACTTCCTGTTTCCTCCTACACTTCCTGTCTCCCTCCTGTACTTCCTGTCTCCCTCCTGCACTTCCTATCTCCCTCCTGCACTTCCTGTCTCCCTCCTGTACTTCCTGTCTCCTCCTACACTTCCTATCTCCCTTCTGCACTTCCTGTCTCCCTCCTGCACTTCCTGTCTCTTTTCTCTCATGCACTTCCTGTAACCCCCATTCCCATTCTGACTCCATGCTACTGCCCTTCTCCTAATGCACTTCTAGTCTCCCCCTTCTACTTCCTGTCTTCCTGTTGCACTTCCTGTGCCCCTCCTCTACTTCCTGTTGAAGATTCCTCACCAGAGTCTTCTCCCCAAAATTCCAAAAGTCCTTGCCCTCAAGCCAGGCCCTGGGACCGTTGCCCCCACACCCTCTCCGCTGGGTCCCCTTTCCGGGCCCAGCCACACTCACCTTCTCCGTGTCCTCCTTCTTCACCTGCTTGAGGTGGGCCCGCAGGTCCAAGGACTCCTTAGCCTTGGTCCCCAGCAGCGCCTGCATCATGGCATCCGCGGAGATCCGCACCCGCCGCAGGGTGGGCCGCTTGAACTTGCCCCGGAGGTCAAGGATCTTCTGGGTCAGATCTGCGATCTGGGGGTGAGGGGGGGGACAAGGGGAGGTGGAGACCTCTCCCTCCACTTCCCCCTCCCCCCACTCCTCCACCCTCCCCTGGCCTCCTATCCCTACCCAGGCCCCAGCCAGGCTTTTCCTAGCTCAGGCTCCCACTGCCTCTGGGGTAAAATCCCAGCTCTTCATCCCGACCTGGAAATCCTCCCAGATCCGCCCAGCCACGTCTCTCTGAGAACCAGTGACACATCCCCGCCCAGCAACCTGCATCTCACGGTTCTTTGCAGTCCACACCTCAGCTCCTTTACCAACACCTGGCGCTCCAGGCACAC
>NW_005352748.1:0-413 GCF_000412655.1 Myotis brandtii | reverse complement strand
TAGAGGCCCAGTGCACAAAATTCGTGCACTCGGGGTGTCCATCAGCCTGGCCTGCACTTGGGGGATGTCTGACTGACAGCTTAGGCCCCCTCCCCGGGATCGCCAGCTGTGAGCCCGGCTTCTGGCTCAGCAGGGGTCCCCCAGGTGGGACCACACCAACTACCAACCACCAACCACCAGGGGGCAGCTTCTGCACTGAGCGTCTGCCCCCTGGTGGTCAGTGAACTTCATAGCGACCGGTCGTTCCGCCATTCGGTCGATTTGCATATTAGCCTTTTATTATACAGGATATTTTTAAATATATTATTGTTGGTTTCAGAGAAGTGGGAGAGACAGAGAGAGAAACATCAATGATGAGAGAGACTCGGTGTTTGGGTGCCTCCTGGATGCCCCCTACTGGGGATCGAGCCCAC
>NW_005352747.1:0-716 GCF_000412655.1 Myotis brandtii | reverse complement strand
TTTGTTTTAAGGTAATGTGCGTTGGGATAATTTTTGCCCAGTTTTCATATGGCAGACACAGAGAATTTGTGGTTATTTTTATATTATCGGGGATTTTGCAGACCAAATGAGTGAGTGGAGGGGAAGCCCCACCGAGGCTGATGGCCGGGCCGGGGGCCTGTGGAGCATTAAAGCACAGAAGGAAAAAAAAGATTCATAGGAAGGAAGTTAGTTTATTACACACAATGGGCCTCTTAGGACCATCACACTTATTTATTTAAGCAAAAGTTTTGCATAGCACACTCTTCACCAAAGCAATAGGGCTGGAGGGGTGGTAGATAGTAGTTAGTAGATCTGACAGACTGATTTCAAATCCTAGCTCTGCCACTTACAAATAATAACACGAGCCTGTTTTGAGGATTAAATGGGTTAAGTTAAGGCTTAGGAAGTGCCTCATACATAGTCAGTGCCATATTTTTAGTATTTACAAGACTATAAACCTTACATGTCTACTGGCCAGCTGTATGTCCTCTTTGGAGAAGTACCTATGTAGGTCCTTTAGTCATTGTTTAATTGGATTGTGGTTTTTTAAAAATATATTTTTATGAATTTCAGAGAAGAAGGGAGAGGGAGAGAGAGATAGAAACATCAATGATGAGAGAGAGAGAAAAAAAATGGCGGAGGTTTAGATGGTCATGTGGGTGCTTTGTCCTGGAGCAGATAAGGGCGAGCAGCTG
>NW_005352746.1:0-208 GCF_000412655.1 Myotis brandtii | reverse complement strand
CCTGGTCACCCCACGCAGCCTGCTGCTCGGTCGTTTGATCATCCCTCACTAACCCTCCTGCCAGCCTGGTTGCCTCACGCAGCCTGTTTGGTTGTCCATTCAGTTGCAATGGTCACTTAGGCTTTTATATAGATAGATACTGAAATTACTTCCACAGCAATGAAAGTACAATAGAAGCTTCTCTCTCTCTCTCTCTCTCTCTCTCTCT
>NW_005352745.1:0-762 GCF_000412655.1 Myotis brandtii | reverse complement strand
CTCCCTCCTTCCCTCCTATGTCCAGTGCAATTATCCTGGAGTCAAATAGAGACCCAACCACAGCCAAACAGGAAAGTACCTGCAGGGATGCACCCCCCTTTCCCTGTCCCTCCAGCCCGCAGGCCTCCTCTTCCCCCTCTGCTCACCCTTGCACCTCCTGTGTCCCCCACCTGCCTCATATCTGGGCATCTTGTCTCCTGGGAGGCCTGGGAGTCCCCTGAAGGCAGAGACCGCACACAGTAGCTGCTCAGTAAATGCTGCACTTCGACATGAAGAGTTAAGAAGCGACTCCAGGGTTAAGTTGGAGGGTGTGGTACATAGGTGACCCCACAGTCTGGGACTCACAGCCCAGCCCCTCTCTTGCTGGCTGGGTCTCATGGCTGCAGCTTCCCCATCCAGACAGCAGCTAAGCTAGCAAGCTAGTGGGCACCCCTGCCAGGAAGACTGAGGATCAGATGAGACCATTGCAGCGATGCACGGAGCCAGGAATACCAACACCTCTTAAAGCGGAAGAAATTGCCAAGGCAACAGTGTGAGTGGGGCAGACAGAGGGAGATCAGAACTCCTAGGTGGGAGGGAAGTGGGCGGGGCGCCAGAGAAGGCTTTCGGTAAAGAGGGGGTTGTGGAGAAGAGGTGAGGGCAGGACGGGGAGCAGTGGTCTCTGAGGATAAACCTTGACCATTTGCTCAGGGCTGCTGAGTTGGGTCCACTCTATGGTGCCCCTAGGGTTTCCTGAATGCCTTCCACAGGCCTGGCACTGGG
>NW_005352744.1:0-214 GCF_000412655.1 Myotis brandtii | reverse complement strand
ACCATCTACATAATGAAAGAGATGCTGGCATTTATGTATGTGTGTGTGTGTGCCTGTACCTGTGTGTGTGCCCATGTGTACATGTCTGCATGCATGTTTGCCTGTGCATGTGTGCCTCTGTGTGGGTGTCTGTGCATGTGTGTGTGCCCGTGTGTGCGTGTCTGTGCATGTGTGTGTTCCTGTGTTCCTGTGTGTGTGTGTGTGTGTGTGTGTG
>NW_005352743.1:0-524 GCF_000412655.1 Myotis brandtii | reverse complement strand
ACAGACATGCAGCGCTCCGTGCTGATGGCGCTGAGAAGGCTCACGCCTGAGATGTAGGCAAAGATTGACACAGTCGAGAGAAATCTGCTAATTACTCTAGCGGCAAAATCAAAGTTGAAAACTAAAGCTAGACTATGTATAAATTGGAAGCAGAGGAAGAGGAAGTCAGCCCCCGCCAGGTTGAGGATGTAGACAGAGAAGGCGTTCCTGCGCATGCGGAAGCCCAGGAGCCAGAGCACCACCGAGTTCCCTGCCAGCCCTACTAGGGCCACGACGACTCTCAGTAATTGCAGGATCTTGAACTGTGTATCAGATTCATGGGAGACCTGATCACTTCCATTCGTTGATGTGAGGTTGGACTCCCACGCTGTGGCTGTCATATCCGTGCTCAGAAACCCTGCAGTTGTGGGCCTGGAAACATAATAAGACTTGAACACAGGACTGAATTTAATGTCTCTGCATTTTAGAGAAGAAAGAAGCCCATTTGCAAAGGAGAGGGAGAGGGGCAAAGGGTTTGAATAGAG
>NW_005352742.1:0-1649 GCF_000412655.1 Myotis brandtii | reverse complement strand
AAACAAAAAACTTTGATGGCCAAAATCTCTGAAAGAAAAGGTTTACTGAGCCAAATGCTATCCAGAAACGGACTAGGTCCTGCAGTGTGAAGTCCAAGCTAGCAGCAGCATGTCTAGGTAGAAAAAACAAACACATTTGCCGTCCTGGAATTAACAGATGGTTTTATGTTTTGAAGAAGAAGGATGAAAGTTGTCTTGAAAGAACTTACATTGGCTACAGATAAAGGGGTGGGAGGAAGTGGAGTGGGGCAGTTCTAGGATAGGCGCACAGTCAGTAAGGAAGTGATATTTACTGCTTTTGATTGGTTGTGGGAAACAGTCCTGAAAGTTCAGGCATAAGCAGGATGCTGTGACTTCTGGTGGTGGCCACAGACGTTGATTCAAAGCTCCAGCATACGGTCAGGAACGTAAGCAGTCTCTTAGTAGGCCCACAGCTGTTAATGGGCTAAATACTCTTCTCTCTTTCTCTTACTCCCAACCACTGTAATTTAATGTAGGACCTCTCAGAATTTTTTTGTCAATACTTTTAGCATTATAAGAAAGAACTCTAATTAACAGATATGTTAATTCATAAACTTCAATTAATTCAATTAATACATTTATATTTTAAGAAGAAAAATACCCTCCTATATGGGTCTCTGAGATTCCTGACACTCTTGAGCCACTTCTCAGTTTTTTATTAGGCAAGGAGCTGGCAGAAAGTGTCAAACCCATACCTACTTAGAGCCGTTGGGGCCCTTTTAGTTATCAACTATGAGGTGAAACACATCTCTGAAAGTTTGATAATATAGAGAAAGTAAAGGGAAAGAGAATTCATTTTACAAAAACAATGCAACATTTTATTTATTACATTTAAGGAACACATTTTAACATAGTTAAATCATACTGAGTATATTTTAGGAACTATGGAGTAGCAAAACATTAACACTATTATAGACAAGCAGAGAGTTTTGTATTAAATTGAGATTGTTGGAAACTTAGCTTTATAAAAAACAAGGCTATTCGTTACTTAAGGGTGTTATATCTTATATTCTCACTTTGCAATCCTTTTTGTGTGTCTGGTGGTTTCTAAAAGGGTATAACTGGGCTAATTTAATATATTGGAAGGGTAGTTTATTATAAATATGACTTTGTTCAGTCTTTAAAGATTGTATTACTTAATAAGAATCAAAGACTGTCTAGATATTGAGTCAGTGATCTAGGTCAGTTCACTATTTGAATAGTAATATTTTAGAATGTGTAATTTCATTTTTTGCTTTTTAAAATTAGGTAATTTTTCAGGTTTTTGTTTATTTCTTCTACAATAAATTACTTTCCTGCTCAATTTTTTAAAAATTTGGAACAGATGGGATTAATGACATTTTTAATGTAACTCACTTTATTTGGTTTAACTCATGTATATTCAAGACAGTATTTATTGCTTAGATTTTACAATATCTATTAATTTTGGAAGAAAAATAAGCACGGCTTAATAGAGCAGTGGGAACAAAATGATTTTTTATTTGTACCAAGTGGATGCAGCAAAAGACCTTGGATGCATCTCAGGATCTTGGTGGATTTTTAGGGCACTTATTGAAAGAGTATAGTTAATTTAGTATAATATTCATAGGCACATTTTATAATTTTCAGCAGAATCTCAAGGGGATCTT
>NW_005352741.1:0-954 GCF_000412655.1 Myotis brandtii | reverse complement strand
CACTTTTGCTATAAGTTGGATTTCAAGATAAATAATATAGGACAATATTTGAGCTGCTAATTAAGCTAGATATGCTTCTAGTTTGATGTTACCTATAGGTCTTAATTCACTGGATGTTATCTAATCCTAAATTTGTGCTGCAATTTCAAACACAAGCACTTTCCTGAACATCTTTATTTCAAATCTCACAAGATTTCAATGCAATTTAGAGTGCAAATCTCTGGCACAATTTTCTTTAACCCTAAATTCAGTATAATGGAGCTCATTGTAGAAGAAAGATTCAGTTACCAGGAACATCAAAAGAACCTCATTAAGCAATGTCCAACCATAACACCATTATCAGAGCTCAAGGTTACAGTTTCAGAGTATTAATACATTTTGAAAACTATAAATGAATGATAAAAGAAATTGGAAGGCCATAGCCATGCAAGGTTACAACCAAAATAAGTTCACTTATGTTCCTGCAAAATTCAAAATAATACCTCCAATGTTCTACCTTAAACCTTCTCTACTTATCAATGCTATTTACTCACAGAAATATTCCCTACTAAACTTGAGGAATAAAAACCTTAAAGCCAAAGTTAATACAAAAGTGAATACAAAGAAGTCTAGGCACTTTTTGGTGAAGTCTAAGCCCTTTTTTATGCATGCAATAAGTTTCTTTAACATAACTGTAGAAGATTCCTCATCATAAAGGAATAGTACACCATTACCCCACTCTCTCCCCTCCTTCAGGAATGTTTGAATGAATGCAAGGTTTATTGTAAACTGAGAAGAAGGAATCTCCTTTAAAAACGATGAATTATTGTTAGAATAAATGATACTCCTTATGGACAAAACTCTCTTTGGTTATGAAAACATATAGAACTATATTAACACTTTTAAAGCAATATTAAAATGTATATTAAAAAGAATTCTGAAGCAGCAAGAGATTTTTCAACCTACTAATGACCC
>NW_005352740.1:0-285 GCF_000412655.1 Myotis brandtii | reverse complement strand
CCCGGCCTTACGCCTCTGGCTGGGCAGCTGGGACCCCCAGCTGCAGCCGCCCCTGCCCGGCTACAGCCATCCCCCGATTGTGGGCTCCGCCCCTGCCCGGGCCTTATGCCTCTGGCCTAGGCTTTAGGCCCAGGCAGCAGCAACCAGCAGCTGCAGCCACCCTGGGAACGTGGGCTCCGCCCCTGCCCAGCTCCCATCGCTGGCTCCACCCCTACTTCACGCTATCACTGGCCAGTGCTCCGATCAAGGCTGGAGGGCAGGGCAAAGGCGGCCCCAGGCTCTTAG
>NW_005352739.1:0-207 GCF_000412655.1 Myotis brandtii | reverse complement strand
TGGCCTTCCTTATGTTTTTATTAAATACTAGAAGCCCATTGCACGAAAATTCGTGCAATAGGTCTTCCTTCCCCTGGCTGCTGGCATCGGTTTTCCTCCGGCACCCAGGACCCAGGCCTTTGGTCCACCCTCAGTGGAGAAGCCAAGCCTCTTCAGTCTTAAGTCTTCGTTCCATGCCTGTGTATGCAAATTAACCACCATCTTTGT
>NW_005352738.1:0-206 GCF_000412655.1 Myotis brandtii | reverse complement strand
AAGGGTCCCAGGTTTGATGCCGCCCAAGGCAACATGCCGGGCTGTTGGCTCAATTACCAGTAGGGTGCATGCAGAACGCAGAGATCAATGATTCTCTCTTATCATTAATGTTACTATCTCTCTCTCCTTCTCCTTTCCTCTCTCTGAAATCAATAATGAAATTAACATAAAAAAAAGAAATCAGAAACACCAATCAGAAAGGACAT
>NW_005352737.1:0-280 GCF_000412655.1 Myotis brandtii | reverse complement strand
CTATACATAACTGGCACTTTAGGACCTTGACATTTGTAGTGTTGAAGGTGCTCTGTGCATCATCACACATGCTCTGCTGTCTTTTTCACCTGAGGACAAAAGAGCACTGACTGGTATCCTATATGGCACCCCTCCTCTTCACACCCCATTAGGACCTACCACACTTGCAATGGCACGTGTGTGTGTGTGTGTGTGTGTGTATGTGTGTGTGAGGGGGGGGGCGAGGCGTGGGGGAGGGAGGCACGGTGAAGAAAACGTGTATAGTTGTAGAAATCTGACT
>NW_005352736.1:0-640 GCF_000412655.1 Myotis brandtii | reverse complement strand
TTCTGTATGCCAGTTTCTAGACAAACTCATGTGGAAGCTGCTGTAGTTAAATAATTGTAATCGGTGTGTATAATCTGGATAATTTTTTCTCTTTTTCCGTCTTCCTACCTATCAACCCATTGTTTCCCCTTCCTATTAGCCCACTTGGCTATTTAGCCCCACTCATCCATTTAATGGAGGCTATGTCAACACTGTGATGGTGAGGGCCCTTGCATCTAGTCTTTAATTTGTCTCTCTTGTAGATGTCTAGATAAAAATATGATTGTTGTTCTCTCTCACTCTCTGCTCTTTTATTTCTTCCCCCCTCTCCTGCCAGACACCAGAATCTAGCATTTCCTTTGTGAGAACTATTTACTATATACTCAGAAAACTAATGGTTATGCCAATTAGTGTTTTATCCTGAGGAGTTCTACCTGCAACTGAAAATATTAGGACATTTAAGACCACGTTAGAACTATGAGTTTAAATCTCAGCAGACAATAGTCTTAAGGCTTCCAGGTGGAGTAGTGGTTCTAGATTTTCCCATAAAGATTGGGATGCCACAGAGGGTTTGGGATTCCATATTTAAGACTTGTCCTAGACTAGAATGCTTAGGTCGGCGTCCTCAACCTGTGGGTCATGACCCCTTTGGCGGTCGAAC
>NW_005352735.1:0-202 GCF_000412655.1 Myotis brandtii | reverse complement strand
TTGTCTGTGTCCATGGGTTCTGCATATATGCATACAAAGTCTTTCCCAATTACTTCTTTACTTTTCAAAACAGAAGTTGTTACTGGACTAAGGAGGCTGTTTGCCTGCCAACATCAGAGTCCAATAAGACACAAAAAGGAGCTTGTAGCAAAGAAAGTAAGGATTTACTGCAGTGGTCGGCAAACTCATTAGTCAACAGAGC
>NW_005352734.1:0-222 GCF_000412655.1 Myotis brandtii | reverse complement strand
CGATTTTCTATTGGGCTGGGGATTTGCCTGGTGCCTCGTAAAGCTGGCCGGCCGGCCAGCCGGGTATAGATGGGTGCAGAGTTGGTGCAGAACTAAAAAGCAGAGACGGTTACGCAGGACGCCAGGAGGCTTCTGCTCAGATTTTGAAATTCACATTCCCCGGACACCCCACACGACGTGCCACCTCCCCTGACAAGGTTTTCAGAAGGCCTGCTGACCCTC
>NW_005352733.1:0-236 GCF_000412655.1 Myotis brandtii | reverse complement strand
TCTAATGATCATGCAATTGAACACCCTGGGGACCAGTTATTGTCATTCATGTCCATGGCCACTGACCTTAGGGATAATCCCAGTCAACCACTTGCAAATGCAGAGTGAGTCCAAACCACCATAAACATATGAATAGATCAGCAAGAACTCATAATCTTTGGTAAAACTATACTTAGCTACCTATGGGCAAATATTGACATTTAGAGGGATAGACCATTATTACTTTCATCAAGTTA
>NW_005352732.1:0-283 GCF_000412655.1 Myotis brandtii | reverse complement strand
AAGAATAAACTCAAAATTAATAAAAGACTTAAATGTATGCTGTGAAACTATAAAAATCCTAGAAGAAACCATAGGCACCAAAATCTCAGACATCTCTGGTAGCAATATGTTTGCAGATACATCTCCAAGGGCAATGGAAACTAAGGACAAAATAAACAAATGGGATTACATCAAAATAAAAAGCTTCTGCACAGCCAAAGAAACCACCAACAAAATGAAAAGGGAGCCCATTGTATGAAATAATAAATTTGGCAATGATACATCTGATAAATGGTTACTATCC
>NW_005352731.1:0-811 GCF_000412655.1 Myotis brandtii | reverse complement strand
AAAAAAAGGAGGAGGTTGACTTCTCATTCCACATTAGGGATTCTTACCTGGAGTCATGGACCATCTCTCCAAATTATATCCAAGATTTGGTGTGCCCATTCATTTTCCAGGGGAGAGGATGCATGGCTTATATCAGATTCATAAAAGGTTCCCAGGAGCCCCAAACTGATAGGAGCCAGGCTGTGCATAACAATTAACCTGGGTAGGTGTGTGCTCTGGGGTTTGGGGGGAAGACTGAATGAGAATCTCTGAGTGTGGGGGCTCAGGAATTGTACCTAACAAGCTCCTCAGATTAGTTAACTTTATTAATACCAATATTCTGCCCAGAGATGATCATTTTTAATATTTTGGAATATACTTTCTTTTCTAACTTATTTTATATTATATTGTTTACTTAACACCGCCAAGTGAATAAACATACCTTTTATCAATATTTCTAATGGCTGTATATTCTATTTTATAGATCCACTAAAAGTTATTTTACCAATCCTCTACTCGTATGCGTGCAGGCTATTTCCAGTTTTTAATATAAAGGGTGTTGAAAAAAGCATCTTCCTACAAGTATCTCGGCACATTTGCTCTATTTTCGTTTTAATGTTTGCCTGGAGTAGATTATCCATCTAGAAAATGCCCAGGTCATGAGCATGCAGGCTGACCTTCACAAATGACCACGTCTGTGTGACCAACGCCCAGGCCAGGAAGCCGACCATCACGGACCCCAGGAGCCCCTCCTGCCGCCTTCCCGACATCCCTCCCATCTACTCTGCGGATGTTTAAACCAACTAACAAATGGTCTACAACTTGCAAAGTG
>NW_005352730.1:0-1058 GCF_000412655.1 Myotis brandtii | reverse complement strand
CACTGGGGATCGAGCCCACAAACTGGGCATGTGCCCTAACTGGGAATCGAACTGTGAATTCCTGGTTCATAGGTAAACACTCAACCACTGAGCCATACTAGCCAGGCTATCTTGTTTTTTTAGATCCCACATTTAAGTGAAATCATATGGCATTTGTCTTTCTCTGACTTATTTCACTCAGCACAATACCTTCTAGGTCCATTCATGTTGTTGCAAATGACAAGATTTCATTTTTTTTGTTTGTTAATTTTCTCATTGATTTTTAGAGAAGAGAAAGTGAAGGGAGGAAGGGAGGAGGGGAAGGAGGGAGAGAGAGAGAGAAAGGAACATCAATGTGAGACACATTGATTGGTTGCCTCCCACATGCACCCTGACCATACCTAGGAAACGAACCTGCAATCAAGGTGCCTGCCCTTGACTGGGAATCGAACCTGCAACCCTTTGCTGCATAGGCTGATGCTCTTAACTACTGAGCAATGCCAGCCAGGACTTCATAATTTTTTATGGCTGAGTCATACTACATTGTTTACATGCATTACTTCTTTATCCATTCAAGTATTGATGGACACTTAGATTGTTTTTATATCTTGACTATTATAAATAATGCTACAATGAACATATGAATGATAGATATTTATTTATTACCATTTTATTATTCATACTTTTGATCTTTTTTTCCTTCTTCTTAAAGAAATTTTTATTGACTTTAGAGAGGAAGGGAGAGGGAGAGTTAGATAGAAACATCAATGATGAGAGAGAATCACTGATCGGCTGCCTCCTGCATGCCCCTGCTGGTGATCGAGCACGCAACCCGTGCATGTACCCTTGACCGGAATTGAACTTTAGACCTTCTGGTCCGCAGGCCGACACTCTATCCACTTAGCCAAACCAGCCAGGGCTCTATATTAGTTTTTATGTTTCCTATTTCTTTGTTGATGTTCTCACTGAGATCATTGAGCATCTGTATAACCAGTGTTTTGAACTCTGAATCTGGTAGATTGCTTGTCTCCATTTGTTTTGGTTTTTTTCTGGAGTTTTGTTCTGTTCTTTCATTTGGG
>NW_005352729.1:0-257 GCF_000412655.1 Myotis brandtii | reverse complement strand
GTTCTGAGCCACAGGAGATCTCAGTTGCTCCAGTTAAACAGTGCAGAGACGAAGGCATGCTCTCCCATGGTCTCGAGCAGGGGAGGGGCATACCCTGTTTTTCTGGTCTCCAGCCTTCCTCAGACTCCAGCTTCCTCCCTAGCTGACAATAGTCTGCTCAGCCCCAGGTAAACACCTTGCCAGTTTCTGCCAATGAAGCTGAGTGATCTGACCCAGCAAGAACACAGATTGCTTTAGAATTCTCTAGGCCTGGCACT
>NW_005352728.1:0-217 GCF_000412655.1 Myotis brandtii | reverse complement strand
TGCCCTTGACCAGAATCAAACTGGGGATCCTTCAGTCCGCAAGCCAACGCTCTATCCACAGAGCCAAACCAGCTAGGGCTTTTTCCCCCTGTCTTTAAAAAAACATTTTTAGAGAGAGAGAGGAAGGGGGAGAGAAAGAGAAACATTGATTTGTTGTCCATTTATTTACCCATTCATTGGTTTGTGGACGAAAGGGGCCACATGCTAACCTGACAAG
>NW_005352727.1:0-276 GCF_000412655.1 Myotis brandtii | reverse complement strand
ACCACATGTAATATTTTGACCCATTTTCAATATCATGTTTTTTTTCTTCATATATATGTATATTAGAGTCCCAGTGCATGAAATTCATACACTTGGTGGGGTCCCTCAGCCCAGTCTGTGCCCTCTGGCAGTACGGGAACCCTCAGGGAATGTCCGACTGATGGCTTAGGCCTGTAGGCTGGCAGTTGGACATCCTTAGCTTTGCCGTGCCAGCCGTGAGCTGGGCTTCTAGCTGAGTGTTGGGCATCTGCCCCCTGGTGGTCAGTGCGTGTCATA
>NW_005352726.1:0-324 GCF_000412655.1 Myotis brandtii | reverse complement strand
AAAAAAAAAAAAAGAGATCACCTTACTTGCCACCACAGTCGTTACCCAAGGCTCTGTTCTGGTGGTGTAAGTCTGTGGGGCCCTGTCAGGACCTGGGCAGCTTCTTCAGTAGCCAGTCCCAGGAGGTCTGGGAGCTCCAAACCAGATCCAGAGGGTGGCCTTGCTGGACTGGCTGAGGTCAGACTGGAGGGGCCAGACTGCAGTCTGATTTCTAGTGGTCTTCCCTTCCACACCTTGGGCAGGGCCCAGGCTGGGGTTTTGTTTTGAGAAGGACTTGGCTCAGTGTCCTTCCTTGTTGCATTTGAATCATGGGCCTGGAGGAGG
>NW_005352725.1:0-258 GCF_000412655.1 Myotis brandtii | reverse complement strand
GGGGGGAGATACTTTCAAGACCACGCCTGTGAAGAGCAGCATAGAAGCAGAATTAGGCTGAGGGAGAAGCTAAACAATCTCAGCAGGGGCCCGGGGGGTGTTCTCGGTGGTTGAGCGTCAACCCAGGAACCAAGAGGTCAGGGTTTGATTCTTAGTCAGGGCACATGCCCGAGTGTCAGGCTTGATCCCCAGTAAGGGGTGTGCATTGATGATGTTCCTCTCTCTTAAGTGTTTCTATCTCTCTATCCCTCTCCCTCT
>NW_005352724.1:0-265 GCF_000412655.1 Myotis brandtii | reverse complement strand
TTTGCCCCTAATGCATCTCCTTAGAATCCATCTTCACGCAGGGACCTAAAATATATACATGTCCATCAACATATAAATACTAGAGGCCCGGTGCACGGATAAGGTCCCTAGGCCTGGCCAGCAATCAGGGCCGATTGGGGCCTTCTGGCTGCCAGCTAGGGCCTTCCTTCATTCCGTGCCACCCCCTGGTGGTCAGCGTGTCATAGCAAGTGATTTGTCTCCCAGTCAAATTCCCACAGGGACAATTTGCATATTAGGCCTTTAT
>NW_005352723.1:0-366 GCF_000412655.1 Myotis brandtii | reverse complement strand
CCTGGGCAGGGGACCCCCAGCCCGCTCCAATCACAGGTTCCGCCCCTGCCCAGGCCAGAAGGGCATTAGGCCTGAGCAAGGGACCCCCAGCCCTGTGCGGTTGCTGGCTCCACCCCTGCCCAGGCCTCAGGCCTCTGGCTGGGGCATTAGGCCTGGGCAGGGGACCCCCAGCCCACTCCATTCGCAGGCTTCACCACTGCCTAGGCCAGAGGGTTGTTAGGCCTGGGCAGGGGACCCCCCAGGCCGCTCCGATCGCTTGCCCAGGCCTAAGACCTCTGGCCAGGGCCTTAGGCCTGGGCCAGGGACCCCCAGCCTGCTCTGATGGCCCACTCCGCCCCTGCCCAGGCCTCAGGCTTCTGGCTGGGG
>NW_005352722.1:0-257 GCF_000412655.1 Myotis brandtii | reverse complement strand
GGGGCGGGGCCGGCCAGCCAACCTCCCACATCCCCTCCCCCGGCCGGATCAGCCCCATTGGGGTGGGCCAGCAGGACCCCACCTATGCATGAATTCATGCACCAGGCCTCTAGTAATGTGTATAATGCTGCATTGGCAAGAAATGCCTACTGTAAAGAACAAAGCATTATTTTAGCTTGATTCTCTGAAACATTTGAATTTTACATATCTCACCTTATTCTTCTTATAACTCACCAAATGTGACTTTACTCATTTAG
>NW_005352721.1:0-382 GCF_000412655.1 Myotis brandtii | reverse complement strand
TTTTTCATTATTTTAATTTATTTTTGAGTTTGTTGAGCTGTAATTGGGAAATAACATTGTAAGATATTTAAAATATGTGAAATTCATTCTTTTAAAATTGTTCCTTGTTTTAAAATTAAAGATAATATTAATTTTATCTTTAATCGGATGGGATGGCAATATGTTTTGAAAGAATGAAAAACAAGATGTTTCATTAGTGATATGACTTAGTGGTTTCCTAAACTGTACTGTCTGCAGATATTTCCTTTTTATTAAAATTCACATAGTTACCGAAAGGGGACCCTAGTGCTTAATAGTCGCTTAATCTATATATATAAAAGGCTAAGCGACTGGCTGACCAACTCTTAGGTATGATGTGCACTGACCACCAGGGGGCAGACAC
>NW_005352720.1:0-419 GCF_000412655.1 Myotis brandtii | reverse complement strand
GGTGTTTACCTATGCCACCATCTTGGTTCTCCCTCTAGGTATCTTAATTTTTTTTGGTGTAATGGTAAATGGCTTTTGTTTTGTTTTGTAGTTTCTCTTTCGTTGAGTCCATTTGGTGTATAAAAAGGCCATAGATTTCTGGGTGTTAATTTTTTATCCTGCTACATTGCTAAATTCAATTATTAGGTCTAGTAGTTTTTTTAATGTAGTCTTTCAGTTTTCTATCTACAGTATCATGTCATCTGCGAATAAAGACAATTTTACTTCTTCTTTTCTAATTTGGATGTCTTTCATTTCTTCTTCTGTCTGATCGCTATGGCTAGCATTTCCAGTACTATGTTGAACAGAAGTGGTGAAAGTGGGCATCCCTCTCTTGTTCCCATTCTTAGGGGAAATGGTTTTTGTTTTTGCCCATTGAG
>NW_005352719.1:0-224 GCF_000412655.1 Myotis brandtii | reverse complement strand
CAGGGGACGTCCCCTTCCTGTAGAGCAGGGCTGAGGTCGCCCTGGGTGAAGGGCTCAGAGCCCGGGCTGCCCTGTCTGGGCGTGTCCATCTGTGGCCATCGGCCGTCCAGTGTGAGGTGTGGGCTCATGTCCTCGGGGTCCCTTTTCTGCTTGGACCCGGTGAAGGCCGCCAGGGAGGTGACCGGGAGGCTGTGGAGGGAGGAGAGTGTAGATGCTGAGGTTCA
>NW_005352718.1:0-207 GCF_000412655.1 Myotis brandtii | reverse complement strand
ATCATATTACTGACAAGAAGTTGTGTTTATTAAAAATGCACATCTATTGATTTCAGCGGGAGGAATGAAGAAGGAGAGAGACCTAGAAACATCAATTATGAAAGAGAATCATTGATTGTCTGCTTCCTGCACACCCCTACGGGGAATCAAGCCTGAAAGCCAGCATGTGTCCTGACTGGGAATTGAACCATCACCTCCTGGTTCTTG
>NW_005352717.1:0-266 GCF_000412655.1 Myotis brandtii | reverse complement strand
GAACTGTCTATTCAGGTCTTCTGCCCACGTTTAAAAATTTTTTTTTGTTTTTTAGAGAGAAAAAGGGAGAGGGAGAGGGAGAGGGAGAGGAAGAGAGAGAAAGAGAAACATCCATTTGAGAAGATCAATTGGCTGCCTCCTGTAGGCCCTCCCACTGGGAATCAAGCTGGAAACCCAGGCATGTACCCTGACCTAGAATTGAGCCAGCAACCTTTGGTGCATAGGCCGGTGTCCAACCAACTGAGCCACACCAGCCAGGGCTCTTC
>NW_005352716.1:0-266 GCF_000412655.1 Myotis brandtii | reverse complement strand
AATTTATCACTGTATCTCTAATACTTAAAGGTTTTTTAAAAATTGTAGACTCTCAATTACTGCTTAAATATGTGAGCAAATGACTTGATAATTTCCTACTGGGACATTGTGGAATATAACATGGAGCAGTGGTAAGATGGTTAGTCTAAGACTCATAAGTCTTGTGAGTTGTTAGACCCTATGCAAGTCACTCAGCCTTTCTCAGTTTCCAATTTTCATTAAATAAATCATGGGTTTTTTTGCTGTGCAGAAGCTTTTTATTTTGA
>NW_005352715.1:0-1158 GCF_000412655.1 Myotis brandtii | reverse complement strand
CCCTGCTGGAGGCCCTGAGTCTCAGGGTGGTAGAAAGTGTCACAGTTGTCACCCCCCAGCTGCTCGAGTGGGGGATTAATTTCCGGGGGGGGGACCCCGGAGGCTCTGAGGAGCAGGAAGTGCCCGGGAACACCCTCTTGGGCCCGGTGCTCTGGGGGGACCTGGGAAACCCTGCAGCTGTGAAGTTTGGCACCAAATCCGACATCAGACTTGGCTCCAGGCACCTCCACCGGGTGGAGGCTGAGGCTGGGCTGAGGAATCAGGGGGCCACATGGGGGCCTCCGCATGCCTCCCCCAAACTGGCCCCCACCCCAAACCTGTGCCCAACACTCGGGACTTTCAGAGGCCACATCCCAGAGTACGTGTTCCCAGTCCCAGGCCTGAAAGGGACCCCGGGCGAGCGGCTGTTCTCACAGCAGCACCTCGTCCTGAGCCCCTGGGTCTCACAGCCCAGGGAGCTTTCTCCTGGGCAGGGAGGTGCCCTCGGGGTCTGACCCCACAGCTCCCCTCCTCCCCTCCACAGCTGTCCCGAGGACTCTGAAGAGCACAGCTGGGGGAACTGAGGCCCAGAGAGGGCAAGTGTCTGGCCCAAGGCCTCACAGCGAGTTAGGGCCTCACCCATCTTTAACCAGCACCCAGTGTCATGACCAACCAGCGCTAAGTATGCAGATCAAGTGACGGCCCCACCCTACCCCCTCGTGCACATACACACGCACACAGGGACGCACACCACACACTGGGCCAGCCCCTCAGAGCAGCCCCTCCGGCCCAAAGGTGCAGGTGCTGAGCCAGGCACGGGTTGACGGGAGGGCTCGCTGGGCTCGGGCTCCGGGCCCCTTGCGCTGCCTCTCATGGGGCTCCCACTTCCGGCTCAGCCTCTGGGCACCGACACCTGGGGGCCTCCAGAGCCGGTGACCTGTGGCCCCCGGCAACTCTCACCTAACGAGTGAGAGACCATCTCGGTTCACAGGGGCCTGAATTCCTGAGCCCAGGGAGCGGCGCCGGCCAGGCGGCGGGTGTGTGAGGAGTAGCTTCTCAGGAAGGCGGGCAGCCCCGACCAAGGCGGGTCGCTGGGGTCATTAGGGTGAGCATGCAGGGGACACCGCCTGCAGGGGACTCCAGGGCCTGTGCCCTGACTCAGTTAATGCTGCTGCCCGC
>NW_005352714.1:0-302 GCF_000412655.1 Myotis brandtii | reverse complement strand
TTTCAATAGAGGTTATTAAAACTGAAATGTTTTCTTTACCTTCCACTGGACCATTTGTTACAGTTTGTCTCTGCAAGGTCACAAGCCCACCTTCTTCTGTGCCCAGGCCTCATTGTCCCTCTGACAGACAGCAAGGATCTCCTGGCTCTGAGAGAAAACTCCGAACCTCCTCAGCATGAAGCAGCTACAGAAGAAATTCAACGTCCATTTTCCCTGAAAGAATTCAGAGCCAGGAGGGAAAAAATGGCGGAGGTATAGAAGGACATGTCCCGTGCCTTGTCCCGGAGCTGTTAGGGTGAGCA
>NW_005352713.1:0-372 GCF_000412655.1 Myotis brandtii | reverse complement strand
TCTATGAAGATAAAAGCCTGTGTGAAGATTTTCAAGATATAGCATATTTACTATAATCAGAGCCAAAAAGTTAACTTAATAAATCAAAATTGGGCTGCCCTTGGATGTGTAAGAAGTGGGAGGGGCACTCACCAAATACTAGTGGAGATGCAAAGAACCTCGTCCCTCACTCTGCCCTTAGTCAGGTCTCTCTGGGAGAAACCTTCATTGATGAGAGTCCAGGCTGTATTCAAGGACTCCAAAGCAAGGTCACTTCACCTACTTTTTCTGAAACTTTTCCAACACTCAGTGACCCTTTCTTTCTTTCTTTTTAAAATGTTTTTATTGATTTTATTTTTTTAGAGAAAGAGGAAGGGAGATGGATAGAGAGAT
>NW_005352712.1:0-402 GCF_000412655.1 Myotis brandtii | reverse complement strand
CCCCTAACTGCTCCCCTCCCAGCCTGAATACCCCTAACTACCTTTACCGTGGCCCCAGCACCCGGGACCCAGGTTTCCCTCCTCTGGCCGGCCACAGGCTCCCGGGACCTGAGTTTCCCTCTCTCTGGCTGACTGCAAGCACCTGGGACCTGGGCCAGCTTCGCCCAGGCTGGCCACAGCCACAGGCACCCAGGACCGTGGGCGGCTTTGCTCAGGCTGGTCACAGCCGCCTGGGACCCTGGATGTCTTCACCTGGGCCCAACTTTGTCAAGAAGGACATCCGGAAGGCTGTCCAGAAGAGGTCTGGTCTAATTAGCATATTACCCTTTTATTAAATAGATGTATCCCATTAAAAATTCTTTCCATCACCATACAAGTTTAAGAGAGTAAAATGTAAACAAG
>NW_005352711.1:0-483 GCF_000412655.1 Myotis brandtii | reverse complement strand
TCTTAATCATGAAAACAAAACTAAAGCAATAAAAGAATTTTAAGAAAAAAGTATTAAAAATGATCATTTAAATAACTTATATCACCAATTTGAGTGAAGTTGAATATTTATATCTTTTTATTACTATAGTAATAAAAGACTTTTGTTTTAATTGGTTGATATTTGATAAAGTGTGAAAATATATGACACCCAATATAGTTCCACTACCAATTATGCAAGAATTCAGAGCATTGCCTGGGCTACACTCTGGTATTTTTAGAATTAAAATTGAAGACTTCTCAAATAAAACTTCTAAACACTCAAATCCCAAGCCTGCTTACAATTGTCCTTTTGCAGAAAATCGGAAAGAAACCTTATAAAATTACACTGTACGATATTTAGGTGAGTCAAAAATATGAACACGGAAGGCCTCCTACCTTATCATGGCATTTTTCCCATCACTCCTCGTACACCACACCTGCCGGGTTTGATAACCTATCTCTA
>NW_005352710.1:0-364 GCF_000412655.1 Myotis brandtii | reverse complement strand
GTGACCCCTGCAAAGCGTCAGGGAATTGCGTGTGTGTAGGACCCCCTGGGTCACTTCTTTCCAACAGGCCCAGGTGCAGCTGCGGAGACGGGCCACGTGCTTAGAGGCAGGCGGTGCTGCTAGCGATGCCCAGTGGCTCCATGAGGTCCCCAGCGAGGGCGGTGGGGGCTGAGGGGGTGCTGAGCACCAGCTCTGCAGCTCCCTGTGCTGACACCACGGCTTCCTGGCTTCCATGCCAAGTCTGCTGCCTCAGGGCAGGGCTCCCCTCCCAGGAAGTTCAGGGGCCAAAGCTTTGGTTTCCGCACATAACACCCAGCTCTGTGCCAGCCTCTAACACAGTGGTTCTCAACCTTCTGGCCCTTTA
>NW_005352709.1:0-281 GCF_000412655.1 Myotis brandtii | reverse complement strand
AAGCCTCTTTTAGAGAATAAACAGGGATTCTATGTAACAAGGAACAACATCTGAAAACCAGCCACTCAGTAACCCATTCTGGGGTAATACTCCAGTAGCTGCCCTTTCCCCCATTCTCTCTCTCTCTCTCTCTCTCTCTCTCTCTCAGCATGGCAGCTTAGGCAAGTAGTCTTGGAGTGAATTGTGTCTCTGGGGCCTGAAGGCACAGGTATAACTGCATCTCTGCCTTTAAGAATCAGAGTCATAGCCCTAACCGGTTTGGCTCAGCGGATAGAGCGTTG
>NW_005352708.1:0-241 GCF_000412655.1 Myotis brandtii | reverse complement strand
AGTTGTACTTTTATGTAAATTATACCTTAATAAAGCTACATTTAAAAGCTAAAAAAGAAGAAAAAATAATAGTTGCTTAATAAATATGGGGAGGGGGCGGAGTTTATACAACCACCTCCCAGAAACCAGGACTAAATTTGCTAATGGGCCAAGAGTAACTTAAACATTCAAAAAAAATACATCCTTACATATAATTACATATTGTCTCTCCTCTCTCCTCTCTCCTCTCTCCTCTCTCCTC
>NW_005352707.1:0-701 GCF_000412655.1 Myotis brandtii | reverse complement strand
CTTGGTTTAATCTAGAAATCTGTTCAGGAAGTTATCTATTTATATGAGTTTCTGATTCCACTCAATGAAGAGATCTTGATTATTTGTTTATTTGTTACAAATTTTTATGAATATATCAAGGTGACATTGGTTAATAAAATTATATAGGTTTCAGGTGTACAATTCTATAGTACAACATCTGTATATTGTATTTTGTGTTCACCACTACAAGTCAAGTCTTCTTCCATCACCACTTATCCCTCCTTTTCCCTCTTCTACCTCATCGCACCCCCTTTCCCTCAGGTAATCACCATATTGTTGTTTGTGTGTATGAGTTACTCTTTCTTTTTTTTTTTTTTTGCTTAATCTCTTCATGTTTTTTACCCAGCTCCCCCAAATCTTCTCTTCTCTAACAGCTGTCAGTTTGTTTTCTTTATCGATGAATCTGTTTCTATTTTGTTTGTTTATTTTTTTCATTAGATTGCATATCTAAGTGAAATCATATACTATTTGTATTTCTCTGTCTTATTTTACTTAGCATAATATTCTCCAGATTCATCCATGCTATCACAAAAGGTAAAATTCCCCCTTATTTACGGATGAATGGTATTCTATTGTTTTCCCCCAAAATAAACCCTGAAGCAAGGACTCAAGTGAAGATAATTTATTTAGGAAAAGATCTTAAGAAGCATGAGTGAGGAAGTATGTAGGGCAAGGTTGGG
>NW_005352706.1:0-207 GCF_000412655.1 Myotis brandtii | reverse complement strand
AAAAATTAAAAAAATAACTATAATTTTTCCAGGGTTTTATAAAATTATAAAATAAACTAGTGGCCCGGTGCACAAAATTGGTGCACGGGAGGGGGGGATTGTCCCTCAGCTTGGCCTGCACCCTCTCCAATCTGGAACCCTTGGGGGATGTTTGACTGTTGGTTTAGGTTCGATCCCTGTGGGATTGGGCTTAAACTGGCAGTTGGA
>NW_005352705.1:0-608 GCF_000412655.1 Myotis brandtii | reverse complement strand
TCTCTCTCTGTGTCTCTCCCCCTCGCTTCCACTCTCTAAAAATCATTGGAAAATACCCTCAGCGGAGGATTAACAAAAAAGGGGAAAAGAGAATCCCCAAATGGACTGTTAGCAGCCTCAGCTAATTCAGAAGCTTCATGTGATTCTCTAGTGAAAGCATTTCTCCCTTGGATGCTAAACCTTTATATCAGCATAGCTTAGAGTTATAGGGATTAGGAGCAACAAAAAAGTGTTGTGTTAAGTGTAATTGTGAGAGGCACCATCACCCCATTTTCACCCCTTGTTTCCCAAACCACTGCATCTATTTATGGGGGGAGGGGGAGAAATACCATCTACTTTATTCCTCACTGGTTTAGAACATATACATCCTGAAGGATCATGCCAAAATTTTACAAATCTGGACATGAGCATAACTGAATCTTAATACCCATTCCATAGTTTTATAGGACAAGATGTGACAATGACAAGATCACTGAATTCCATGGCACCAGGCCATTTCCCTATCTCTTCCTCTCTTAAGTGAAGTTTTTGGTCTGTATCAGGCATTCCATAAGTTCATGGGTGGTGGTGCAAGTATCATTTGAATCCAGATTAAATGTCAGTTACAA
>NW_005352704.1:0-215 GCF_000412655.1 Myotis brandtii | reverse complement strand
ACTTTCAACAATGAAGATAAATTTTTAAAAAATTAAAATTAACAAAGAAGAAGTGATGCATTAGCCAGTTTTGCTCAGGGGATAGAGCGTGGGCCTGAGGACTGAAAGGTCCTGAGTTCGATTCCGGTCAAAGGCACGTACCTCAGTTACAGGCTCTTCCCTGGCCCAGGCCCTGGTGGGGGCTCATTCAGGAGGCAACCAATTGATGTGTTTCT
>NW_005352703.1:0-223 GCF_000412655.1 Myotis brandtii | reverse complement strand
AAATCAAACCTGTTCCTACCACTTCCACTAGTATCCGACTTTATCTTTGACAGAAGGGAAAGCCCTTCCTAACGTTTAGAAGTCAATTTTACCTCAAGAGGAAGGAAGTTCCTCTGACTCTTTCTAATCGGACGACGAAGAGCATGCCTGGGGATTTATGGAAAAAATGGAAAGCATTGATCCCAAGGGGAGAGGCTGCAGGGCCCCAGGCCTTACTCCTGAG
>NW_005352702.1:0-207 GCF_000412655.1 Myotis brandtii | reverse complement strand
CATAGTATTCCATTGTGTAAATGAACCAACGCTGTTTTATCCACTCATCTGCTCATGGGAACTTGGGCTTTTTCCAGATCTTAGCTATTGTAAATAATGCTGCTATGAACATAGGGGTGTATATATTTCTGATTGGTGTTGGGGATTTTGAGGACATACTCCCAGAAATGGGATCTCTGGATCAAACAGCAATTGCATTTAAATTTT
>NW_005352701.1:0-330 GCF_000412655.1 Myotis brandtii | reverse complement strand
AGCTCAGCCAGAAGCCCTGAGCCAGGCTTATGGCTGGTGAGCGCAGTGGTGATGGCGAGAGCCTCTCCCACCTTCGTGGCAGTGCTCAGGATGTCCGACTGCCGGCTTAGGCCCATTCCCCCTGGGAGCAGGCCTAAGCCATCAGTCGGACATCCCCCGAGGGCTCCCAGACTGCGAGGCGGTGCAGGCTGGGCTGAGGAAACCCCTCCCCTCCCCCCGAGTGCACAAATTTCATGCACCAGGCCTCTAGTTGACTATAAAGACCTGGGTTTATTTCTGGACTCTCTACTCTGTTTCATTGATTTATGTGTCTGTTTTTATGCCAGTACC
>NW_005352700.1:0-293 GCF_000412655.1 Myotis brandtii | reverse complement strand
CCAAAGTTCTCTTAGGCTCTCCTCCTGCTTTTTAATTGTTTTTTTTCTAGAAGTTGCTCTGCTTGGGTATTTCTTCCTAGCTTGTCTTCTAGCTCACTGATGTGGTCCTCCACTTCTTCTAGTCTACTGTTGATGCTTTCTATTGAGTTCTTCATAGCAGTAATGTCATTTTTCATTTCTTCTTAGTTCTTCATTTCTTCTTGGTTCTTACACATATTGTTGAATTATTCTTCCATTCTTTTCATCCACCTTATGACCATTTGTCTGAATTCTTTCTCTGACAGGTTACTTGC
>NW_005352699.1:0-315 GCF_000412655.1 Myotis brandtii | reverse complement strand
CAATTACTTTTAAACATAAACAGTTCTACATTTTTCAACTTGGCAAACACATTCTTTCACATTCAATTAATGATCTTTTCTATCTGCTTTCTAAGCATAATCTACTTATGTTTACATAGGGAGAAATTATAACTGTAGATACTGCTTTCTTCACTGCCTTTTAAAAGTATATTTTTGTGTGCTTTTTTCCACATCCTGCACATATATCTAGAACTGGAGAGCCATATTGATGTAATTAAAATGTGGTGGGGGTTTTGGGGGGGGAGGGGGGCGTTGCCTTTCTTTGAAATTAGTTTTATAATTTTATTCAATTTT
>NW_005352698.1:0-613 GCF_000412655.1 Myotis brandtii | reverse complement strand
CTCTATCCACTGAGCCAAACCAGCTAGGGCTCCCTTACTTCTTTATTACTTTTTTAGTTCCTACATAATACATGTTCATTTTAGAAATATCACAAAAATACAATTAAGCAAACAAAAAAATTCACCTATTACTCCACCTTGCAGAGATAACCACCACCATTTATTACATATCTTTTTAAACATTTTCTATAACAAAAATGGAAATATATCACCTAACCTTTCTGTGTATATAAAGAGAGAATACTCAAGTTGAGAATCAAATGAGTTAGCGTGTGTGAAAGTAATTTATCAAGCGCAGGATGTTGAATAAGCGCAAGTTTGATATAAAATGCCCGTTACTGCTGTTCTGATGACACAAATACCCTTTACCCTGCCAAGCAGAGTGGTGACACGTGTTCCCTCAACACAGCACAGTTTCTTCTCAAAAATGACTTTCTGCCTCAATTTTCCCTACTGAACAGGTTTCCACTCTATTGGAAAAAATTCAATCTGTAAGATATACGGAAGGTATAAAGGGTAGTGCAGAGAGCAACCATGTATCTACCATACAGCTTAAGAAATAAAATTTTGGCCCTCGTCGGTTTGGCTCAGTGGATAGAGCGTCGGCCTGTGG
>NW_005352697.1:0-251 GCF_000412655.1 Myotis brandtii | reverse complement strand
ACAAATTATATATTATAACATATACTAGAGGCCCAGTGCATGAAATTAATGCAAAGGTAGGGTCCCTAGGCCTGGCCAATGATCAGGGCTGAATCGGGGCCTTCCGGCTGTTGGCTGGGGAATTCCAGCTGCCGTCTGGGGCCTTCCTTCATTCTGCACCGCACCCTCATGGTCAGCACAAGTTATAGCGAGTGATCGAACTCCTGGTCTCCTTGTCAAACTCCCGAGGGGACACTTTGTATATTAGCCTT
>NW_005352696.1:0-201 GCF_000412655.1 Myotis brandtii | reverse complement strand
ACAGGAGAGGGCGTGCTGGCAGAGGGGGCTCTTTGTTTCCAGAGGTGTCTGTCACTGGGGGGCGGGGGGAGCTCCCTGACTCCAGCAAGGAGTGGGCGAGGCCTTCTGGGCGGCGGCTGCAAACCGGGATCATTCCCAGGTGGCACGTGGGCACTGCTTGTTTGTTTGTTTCTTTTTTAAAATATATTTTTATTGATTTCA
>NW_005352695.1:0-315 GCF_000412655.1 Myotis brandtii | reverse complement strand
CACAGGTGGTGGTCCTCAGAGCTGGGGGCTCTGAGAGTCCTGTCCTCGCCAAAGAGCCCATATGACTCGCTTTAGAGAGCAAAGTTCCTGCCTCAGGGGTAGAGCATCGACCTGTGAGCCAGGAGATAGCGGTTCGATTCCCGGTCAGGGCACAGGCCCCGGTCTCAGGCTCGATCCCCAGGGTGGGGCATCAGGAGGCAGCCGACCCATGATTCTCTCTCGTCATTGGTGTTTCTCTCTCTCTCCCTGTCTGTGAAGTCAGTAAGAATATATTTCAAAAAAAGAACAAAGTTCCTAATCAAATTGTAGTTTACT
>NW_005352694.1:0-238 GCF_000412655.1 Myotis brandtii | reverse complement strand
GCCCCTGGGGTTCGGGTGCAGCCGTGCCTGCGGCCCCCAGATATGCGATCACAAAGGGATGGGATGGGCAGCAGGCACGGCAGCACCCTGGGCACTGGGAGCTGAGGTGCCTGTGGTCCCCTGATCTGAGATCGGGAAGTGAGGGGCGGGGTCACAGGCATGGCTGCCCCTAGGGTTCGGATGCAGCGGTGCCTGCCCCCCGATCTGCAATCGCGAAGGGAGGGGCGGGGCAGCAGGC
>NW_005352693.1:0-228 GCF_000412655.1 Myotis brandtii | reverse complement strand
GGTCGATTTGCATACTAGGGTTTTATTATATAGGATATACAGAATCGGCTAATTCATAGAGACAGAAAACAGATAAATGCTTGCCAAGGGCTGGGGGTGGGGCGGGAACAGGAATGAGAAGTAACTGCTTAGTGGGTACAGTGTTCACTTCTGGGATGATGAAAATACTTTAGAAATAGAGGTGAAGGCCTGGCCAGTATGGCTCAGTGGTTGAGCATCAACCCATGA
>NW_005352692.1:0-644 GCF_000412655.1 Myotis brandtii | reverse complement strand
CGCTCTAGAGCCATACAACTCAGTCTCTTGCTGTCATCTCGGACACTGCTGGAGTCTGCTCTGACCTCCTCGAGAGCCTTCCAAGAAAGACTGCAATGCAGGCCCAGGCTGGCCACAGCCCGCAGACTCCTCTGCAGTGCGAGAGCTTGTCAGGGTGGGGCCACAGGGAGTTGGTCTGCTGGGGCTAGTGGATCTCCAGTGGAAGGACAGCGCTGGTTGGGTGCATGGGAAAATCAGCCCTTGCCCTAAAGCCACTCTATTCAGTCTGTCCATGTGTGTCTCTAACATCCCCTGAGTCTGCCCAGGCATCATTCAGAGCCCCCCAAGAAAGTCTGCCGCACAGGCTCAGGCTGGCCCCAGCTAGCAGGCTCCTCCACAGGGTGGGAGCCTGGCAGGAAGGGCCACAGAGATTCGGGAGGTGGGGGGGGCGGGGGCTAGTGCACTCTCCCAGGCAGTGCTGTAGGGAGGGGAGTGCTTGACACAGGAAAGAATGTGTCTGTGGGTGGTGTGGGAGAGGGACTCAGCACACGGTCGATGGTGGCTGTCCTTCCAGCCTATTCCCTAAATCCATACAACCCAATCTCTTCCTGTATCACTTCACTCTGCTTTCCTTTCTCCAGAGTCCAGGGTAAGTGACCCAAAAT
>NW_005352691.1:0-218 GCF_000412655.1 Myotis brandtii | reverse complement strand
CACCAGAGAAGCTGCTGCCAACTGAGGAGCAGCCACTTCCGGGACCACCCGAGGAGCAACCGCAGCCCAAGAAGCCATTGCCACCCAAGGAGCAGCCCCTGCACGACTCAACATCTAGATCAGTCGGTGAGACCAAAAATGGGTAAACAAAAAAACCCCAAAGGAAAGAAAAGGAAGAATTGTCAGAAAAGCAGCTAAGTGAAACAGAGGCATGCAAT
>NW_005352690.1:0-211 GCF_000412655.1 Myotis brandtii | reverse complement strand
ATCAGAAATGAAAGAGGTGAAGTAACAACAAACCCCATAGAAATACAAAGGATTGTAAAAATAATAATAATAATGAACAACTGTACTCCAACAAACTGGACAACCTGGAAATGGACATATTCTTAGAAAAATACAAGCTTCCAATACTCATTGAGGAAGAATCAAAAAACCTGAACAGACTGCTAACCACTGATGAAATTGAAGCAGTAAT
>NW_005352689.1:0-261 GCF_000412655.1 Myotis brandtii | reverse complement strand
GGCTATGGAGTTGGCGTTTGTAGGAACTGGGGAGAATTGAATTCTCTTTCCCGCAGCTAGGCCGGAAAAGTGTTCACAAGGACTGGCGTGTTCTCTGGGCCATGGTTGACATGTAAGCAACACTTGTCTGCACTTCAAGCCCTGCCCTCACCGTCTCCATCAGAGCCCCCGCTTCACACCTGTGGACATGCAGCATCCATCCATTGTCATAAAGTCCAAAGGACCTTCTTCCCCCTCTACCTGACCTCTCCTTCCTTTATT
>NW_005352688.1:0-635 GCF_000412655.1 Myotis brandtii | reverse complement strand
TGGGGGGCTAACTTTGCTCCAGAGGCTGAGGCCATGCCCACACCGATGAAACTGGCTGGTCAATCCAGTGGCTGTGTGTCCCAGATAATCAAGTCTATACCTATACCCTGAGTCATTCTCACTTTTTCATCACTTGGTAATTACACAACAAGAGCAATTTGCTTTACTAATAATAGGTCAGCGCAGTTAGAACAAGCAAGTTCATTGTGTAGGCAGGAATGAATGTTTCCATGACAGTAAGCTTTCCTTGTTACACCACTCGCTGCTGCAACTCTCTCCTGATTTAAGGGACTCATCTATTCACTTAAGCATTTTTCAAGCTGGGTCCTGTACTAAGTATTTGAGATACAAAGACTCACAAGGCTCTCAGGATGTCAAAGTCTGTGGACAAAATTTCAGACTTACAGAAAAGTTGTAAGACTAGTACAAATAATTCCCATATATCTTGTATCCAGATGTACCAATGTTTACACTTTACCGTATTTATTTTCTTTCTTTCTCGCTGCGTACATATATACATATATGTTTGTGCCTACACACACATATACACACACACTTTCACGAACCACTTGAGAGTAAGTTGCAGGTATGTTGTTCTTTGTAAATATCCTAATGTGTATTTTTTCATAATCACA
>NW_005352687.1:0-892 GCF_000412655.1 Myotis brandtii | reverse complement strand
ATCCATCACTATAGTATCACTCAAAATAGTTTCCCTACCCTAAAAATTCTCAGGGCTCTCCCTACTCATTCCTTACTCTCTCTTATCCCTGGCCACCACTAATCTTTTTAGCGTCTTCATAGTTTTGTCTTTGACACAATGTCAGATAGTTGTAATCTTACAGTATGTTTACCTATTCAAATTGGCTTCTTGCATTTAGTAATGAACATTTAATTTCCTTCAGATCTTTTCACAACTTGATAGGTCATTTATTTTTATTGCTGAATAATATTCTACTGTCTCGATGTGCCATAGTTTATTTAGCCACTCACCTACTGAAGGACATCTTAGTCATTCCCATCAGCAATGAAAGTTCATATAGGAAGAAACTTGCTGCAAATAGGAAGAGCGGCTTCTCTGGTAAACATGCAGGATAAAGCACTAAACACATTGGCCCAGTCCCCACTGGGGTCTTTCTCTAAATCAAACTTATTCTGTCCATCGAGCACAGACCTTCTCTAATTCCCAGGTTCCTGCAAGGGAGCTGTATGGTTGTTTAGTGTTGTCTTCAATTGAATAGTTTAGTCTGTTTCAGGAGTGGAGTGACAGCAAAACAGTTTGGGCATAACTTAAAGCTACATTTTTCATTTGTCTGTCTTATTCTTATTTTGTTTGAAACCCAAGCAGGCAGAATCAATATTATATATCGACTGTTGCAAGACCAACAGTAGTATTTTTAGCTGGAAAAAATAATACATGATATGATAAAAACTGAAATAATTTAAAGGTATACAATGTAGGGTTAGTACACTTCCCAATCCTGGTTCTAATCAACCTTTCCAGGATAAAACAAAAACAAAAACAAAAACAAAAAATTATTTCTAGTTTTTTAAAGAAATATTCTAAATATAAT
>NW_005352686.1:0-269 GCF_000412655.1 Myotis brandtii | reverse complement strand
TTCTCCTGTTCGGGACCCCAGTTGATGGGTGCCTTCTATTCTCCTTTTAAAGCTTCATAGAGAGGATTAGCTCGGTCTGAAAACCCTGGGATCCAAATTCTTCATAACCATGGTGCTCCCAGGAATTCCCGAATCTGCCAGTGGGTGGAAGGGACTGGGATGGCGTATAAGGCCTGCTTTCTTTCAGTCCCTAGCCTTTGTTTCCCTTGGGTGATTCGGAAGCCTAGAGAAATGACTACTTTCTGACAAATCTGTGCTTTTTTTTTTTC
>NW_005352685.1:0-276 GCF_000412655.1 Myotis brandtii | reverse complement strand
ATTTAAAGTATTACATGTCTCCTTTTTTCCCAATTAAGTGCCCCCCAGTCAGATCCCTGATCCCACCGATTTCCCGGCTAGCTATGACCTTACTGCCCACAGATTGTCTCTCCCGGTGTGTTTACTTCACCAATTCTGGGTGAATGTTATTTGATTCAGCTGTTTCTTCTATCTGCTCTGTGAGAAGGTGCCAGACCCATTTGCCTATTTAGCCACCATTTTGTCTCCCCCTGGACAAACTTTTTTTTAAAAAAATATATTTTATTGACTTTTTAC
>NW_005352684.1:0-522 GCF_000412655.1 Myotis brandtii | reverse complement strand
TAGCATATTATGCTTTTATTATTATAGATTTTGAAATGTATTGCTTCTAAAACTTATTTAATATATACTCTTAGTTATGTACGTAACTCAAAATTTCTCCAAATGAATAGCCATTCTTCCAATCATCTTTTAGTAAATATTGAAAGTATTCTAAAACTTTATCATTGTATACAGTTTTACCTTTTTAACATATCTGTATGCCATCTGCCTGATTATTTAATCTTTTATTTAAATCATCTTTAACTTAGTTCTCTTTTTAATATATGCTTGTCCTATATAATGTTTATAATTTGGGGAGAGTAGGTGAATTGAGGCAGTTGTTATACAAATGTTTTATGTATGTTAAAATAAATAGTGGTTTTAAAACTTAAATTGTTCTCCTCTGAACCACATAAAATAATCTTGTTTACTTTTGCTGTTACATAAATCAAACTTTGGCAAATGCCAAATTTCCAACTATGTATGCACTGTTTCTGGTCTATCTATATTATTTTACATAGCATTCTTAGACTGAAACCCTCT
>NW_005352683.1:0-215 GCF_000412655.1 Myotis brandtii | reverse complement strand
TTTCTTCACCTCTCTAGTTGTGGACCTCCCACTCAGCCAGCTTTCTCGCAGTTGGGGGTGGTAGTTGTTCTGCAGTTTAGTTGTGGTTTTGATGTGGTTGTGAGAGGCAGCAAGTATAGGTGATTACCTATGCCGCCATCTTGGTTTTCCTCCTGGTTTTTAAACTTTCTCTTGATTGCTATTATACTATACTAGAGGCCCGGTGCACAAAAATT
>NW_005352682.1:0-224 GCF_000412655.1 Myotis brandtii | reverse complement strand
GAGGATATTTTTTCATTGATTTTTAGGGAGAGTGGGAAAGACAGAAACATGGATGTGAGAGAAATACATGAATGGGTTGCCTCCTGCATGAGCCATGACGGTGGCCCCGGGCCAGGGAGGAGCCTGCAACCAAGGTATGTGCCCTTGACCAGAACCAGCCGGGACCCTTTGGTCCTCAGGCTGATGTTGTATCCACTGAGCCAAACCAAGTAGGGCCAAAACTC
>NW_005352681.1:0-311 GCF_000412655.1 Myotis brandtii | reverse complement strand
GTAGTATAACTTGAAATCTGGTATTGTGATTCCTCCTACTTTGTTTTTTCTTTCTCAATATTGCTGCAGCTATTTTGGGTTTTTATTGATTCTATATAAATTTTTGGAGAATTTGTTCTAGCTCTGTGAAATATACTGTTGTTATTTTAAAAAGGATTGCATTAAATCTGTAGATTGCCTTGGGTAGGATGGACATTTTAATGATGATTTTACCAATCCATGAACACAGTATATTCTTTCATTTGCATATATCTTTCTCTATCTCTTTTATAAATGTCTTGTAGTTTTCCAAATACAGGTCTTTTACCTCC
>NW_005352680.1:0-211 GCF_000412655.1 Myotis brandtii | reverse complement strand
ATGTCTGACTGCCAGCTTAGGCCTGCTCCCTGTGGGGCCGTGGGGTGTGGGCTTAAGGCAGCAGTCGGACATCTCCCGAGGGGTCCTTAGTGCTGCCATGGAGGCAGGAGAGGCTCCTGCCACCACCGCTGCACTCACCAGCCGCCAGCCGCCAGCCAGGCTTCTGGCTAAGCGGCACTCCCGCTGTGGGAGTGCACTGACCACAAGGGGG
>NW_005352679.1:0-213 GCF_000412655.1 Myotis brandtii | reverse complement strand
TTTTCATATCACTTCATGTTATTATTATTATTTTTAACCAATTTCTTAGTGATTTCTTCCCCAGTACTTCAACTGTTCTTTCGTTCTTTTCTTTTTCTCTTTCATGGATGCCATGTTCTTTGGAAGCTTGTTTAGACCAAGTGAAGGGCCCTTTAGGCTTCCACCATGCGAATAGCAGTTCACTTTTTGAATAATAAGAATTCTATGTCACGG
>NW_005352678.1:0-277 GCF_000412655.1 Myotis brandtii | reverse complement strand
AGGCTTTTAAGTCAGTGTTATAAATCCTATGTTTGTACATTTGACCTTTTGATCCTAAGTGTAATAACACTAGGAATTTTATTAAAATTCATCTTAATAGAGACCTGGCCGGTTTGGCTTAGTGGATAGAGAGTTGGCCCGTGAACTGAAAGGTCCCAGGTTCAATTCCGGTCAAGGGTATATGCCCGGGTTGTGGGCTTGATCCCCAGTGAGGGACTTGCAGGAAGCAGCCGATCCATAATTCTCTCTCATTGTGGATGTTTCTATCTCTCTCTCC
>NW_005352677.1:0-247 GCF_000412655.1 Myotis brandtii | reverse complement strand
CCCCCTGGCCAGCCCCGCCCCTGATGAGCCCCCCCAACCTCGATCGGGGGCGGGGCCGGCTGGACCCTACCTGTGCCCAAATTTGTGCACTGGGCCTCAAGAATATATAATTTTTTCTTTAATTCTTTATTGTTGAAAGTATAGCATAGGTCTCCTTTTTCCCCATGGACCTCTCCCTGACACTCCCACGCTCCAGCACATGCCCTCACCCCCTAGTGCAGTGATGGCAAACCTATGACACACGTGT
>NW_005352676.1:0-790 GCF_000412655.1 Myotis brandtii | reverse complement strand
AAATTTTGTGCACCGGGCCTCTAGTATACATATATATATGTTTGTATAATATATATCTTGAATATACAACCATAGCTAAATAAGTATTATAAATGAGAATCTGACTGTTTCATATATGTACACACACACAGGTGTGTGTATATATGTGTGAGCCCACATAGTGTATATAGTTGAGGTGGATAAACATATTTTGTTTGATTAAATTAGAGGTCATGAGGAAAAGAGATCAGTGTAAATTTGGGTGAATTCTTTTTGGCACAGATGGCGTTTCCTTACTGCTCTCCACTTTTATCGTCAGTATGTGTAGTTTACTCTGCTGTATTCCTTTAAAAAAATACATGTGTCCCTTGGGAGGACAAACAGAGAACAAGTTATCCCTAAAAGCAATGTGTTTTCCTTTTAACTTTCAGTTGAATAATGAATTTATTAGTTTTGCTGGGCAAAACAATAAGGGGATACATGATATTTTTGGAGAAACAGACAAAATTGGAACTGAGTATTAGCTTGGCCACTATAGAGTTTGGGTTTGTCATCATTGCTATTAAACTCTTTATTTAAATGTTAAATGGGAATGAAAACTGCAGCTCTTTATTAGGAAAATCCAAATAGATACACAATCCTAGGAACGTAGGAATAAGAAAGCCTACCAGACAATCTCAGCCAATTCTCTTCAAACACTTTCTTCAACATCCCTGATCTGTAGTTGGCAAGAATTCTTTCTTACTGTTTTTCATGATTGGGAATTTACTTCCCAAGCCTCCTATTTATTAGGCAGACCTTTACATTGAGC
>NW_005352675.1:0-217 GCF_000412655.1 Myotis brandtii | reverse complement strand
CTCTGCTCCAGGTGGACACAGACAGACACAAGATACCAACACTCCTCCAGGAGTGCAGTTATTATAATCAAACAAATAACAACAAACACCCAGAGAAAGTCAAGGTTACTCACGCCTGTCACATGCAGCATTCAGAAAAGCATGAAAGGATTTGGCATGAGAACAAAGCAAACATGCCTTAGGAGAAAGGTGAGCCAGTGGACGGAATGGCTGCCTG
>NW_005352674.1:0-478 GCF_000412655.1 Myotis brandtii | reverse complement strand
AGGGACCTGCTACTTCGGCTGTGGTCCCACAGTCAACGAGCCTCCAGCCACGCTGGGCTCAGGCTCCTGTGAGTTCAGAAGCATGCTCCCCTCTGACCAGCCCAATGCCTTAGCCCAGGGCACTGAAACCATGCAAGCAGCAGACACATGAGCAGCCCAATGCTGTCCAAGGAGCAGCAGCCCCATGAGCAGCCTGCCCCAGGCCTAAGAGCAGAAACCTCACATGGCCTGCCCCTCTCCAAGGATCAGCAGCTGTCAGCTGTGTGAGTGGCCCGCTCCCTCATCTGAGGAGCAGCAACCACGTGAGGACCCTGCCCTGTCTGAGGAGCAGCAGCCACACGAGAAGCCTGCCCACGATTGAGGAGTGGCAGCCCCACGCAGCCCGCCCCCATCCGAGGAGCAGCAGCTGCAGGAGCAGTCTGCCCCCATACGAGGATCAGGAGCGGTGTGAGCAGCCCATACCCATATGAGGAACAGC
>NW_005352673.1:0-666 GCF_000412655.1 Myotis brandtii | reverse complement strand
CGCGACCCACAGGTTGAGAACCGCTGCCCTAAACCCTGAATTGTTCTCACCATACTCCTGCTGACCTCCCCTCCCCTCCCCCCAACTGCTCCTGGAATTTGCTGTCACCCTTCCCCAGTATATCCTCTGGGGCCCCATGTAAGGTAAACAACACCCCAAACCTCAGTCTTTTCTCCCCAGTGCTCCTTCACTCCTCCGTGAGGGCTCTTCCCAGCCTTCCTTTACCACCATCTCCAGGGAAGGTGGCAGGACATGGGGACCCAGAGGAGACCAGCATTGTCTTACTCCCCCTGGTGCTCTGCTTGTCCCCTCCTTTATAAAAACATCCTTTGATTCTCCTGCCATCCACCTCTTCTCCCCTCTGCTTTTCTTCATGGGTGTCCCCTACCACACACTGGGTCTCCCATTATAGTTATTGAAGAATTGGCTCACAGCACTTACCATCACCTTGGCAAATGCCAAAATCTGGCTGATGAGTCTCTTAAAACCCTGGCCTCACAATTACTTGGCTTCTTCAAATGCAATGACTTTTATCTGCTCTCTACTCAGCTACCTACAGCAATCAAGTGGTCTAAAGCACAGAAACCAGGGAAAAAATGAAGACAGATGAACAAGAAGTAAAGAGGAAAGAAACATAAAAAAGATGGCAGGAGCCAGGGTTTTCTC
>NW_005352672.1:0-605 GCF_000412655.1 Myotis brandtii | reverse complement strand
TGAGATCATGTGATACTTACCTTTCTCTGACTGGCTTCAGAATAATACTCTCTTCAGAATAATACTCTTTTGAAATATCTGATGCTAAGATACTGAATTTGAAAAGAATTTTTAATAGATTTTAAGGTTATTAAATTATTAAAAATGTAACTGATCAGTTTCAGAGTCTGAAGTACTATTAAAATTGGTATAATGCCAGAAAAGGCATGACTCTCTTAAAAAGTTCTTTTTGGTAAAGATTAAGAATTAAGGAAGTGAAAGGAGGCATTGTTTTTAGCGGAGAGTCTCAAGCTTTGGTAGGCAAAATAATTATGAGTTTATAAAAATTAGAGATTTGGGCTTAATCTCCTTCCTCCTCCCCGAGTTTCAGATTTTCTAGGTCTAAGATGGGGTTTGGGGCCCTGCCTTTTAAAAAAATGAAGCATTCTCAAATAATCATAATGCAGGTGTTCATGGGATTGCTTTAGCATTTATTAAAAGTAAATTTCTTGGTAATTTGGATACATTTTAATATGATAATATTGGTCAGAATAATCCAGGTCCAAATTATTATGTAGTATATAATTTCTTTTTTAAAATTTTTATGAGTTTATTTGAGCCAAACT
>NW_005352671.1:0-234 GCF_000412655.1 Myotis brandtii | reverse complement strand
AGAAGCAAAAGTCTTAGGTGTATTTTGTTTATAAAATTTGTTAAGTTTATTAGGACTCATTCAGTTGACTCACTCAGATTCATTCAGAAATAGAAACCTAATTCAAATTCTTGAAATAGCTAAAATATGAAAGAGTTGTCCTAGCTGGTTGCTCAGTGGTTAGAGCATCAGCCCTCGGAGTGAGGAGTCACGGGTTTGATTCCGGTCAAGGGCACGTACCTCGGTTTCAGGCTC
>NW_005352670.1:0-205 GCF_000412655.1 Myotis brandtii | reverse complement strand
CTTTTTGGGTTCATCCTGTTTGGGACTCTGTGAGCTTGTTGGACTTGTGTGAGTTTTTTCTTCCCAATATCAGCGAAGTTTTCTGTCATTATTTCTTCAAACAGGTTTTCTATTCCTTGCTCAGTTTTCTCTCCTTCTAGCACCCCTGTTATGCAGATGTTGTTTTATTTTTGTGTTTTCCCAAAGCTCCCTTAGGCTCTCCTCC
>NW_005352669.1:0-646 GCF_000412655.1 Myotis brandtii | reverse complement strand
TTGATTTTACACTAAACAATCAACTTAGATGCTTAATAGGTCACTGACATTTTTATTAGAAAGGACGACAGCTGTATTATTTCTGACACTGATATGAATAAACATTGACAAAAAGAACAAAAGAGGTAGAGAAAACCAAAGAAATGCATCAAGAGATTTGAACCAAAGGGATGAAATAGGAAAGTTCAGATTTAATTAATAAGTTTAATTAGAAAAAAAGTCTTATAAGAAAATTTGTAGTATAGAAAACCCAGAAAAATACTGTAAAATACTTATATTCAGATACAATCATATTTTAAAATTTAGATGTGGATTATTTTTTTCTTGTTGCTGTTAATCCTTACCTGAGGATATTTTTTCCATTGCTTTCTTTTTTCAGAAAGAGTGGAAGAAAAGGAGGGAGAGAGAGAGAAACATGGATGTGAGAGACACATGGACTGCTTGCCTCCCGTATGCACCCTGACTGGGACAGGGAGCAGAAAGAAACCCAAGTATGTGCCCTTGGCCAGGAATGGAACCTGAGATCCTTCGGTATGGGGACCAATGATCTAACCATTTAGAAACACTGACCAGGCCAAATGTGGTTTCTTAATTCCCAATTACATGTAGATTTTTCTCTATAACACACATTAAGCACACAGAGAAA
>NW_005352668.1:0-305 GCF_000412655.1 Myotis brandtii | reverse complement strand
GCTGCCATTGCCAGCAGTGCAAGCCTCGGCTGGCCCTAGTTACCTGAGCCTTGGGCAGCACTGAGCTACTGGGCAGCCACCATCTGAGGCTTGCCTGCACGGCTTGGGGGCTGAGGGGACTGGGGGACTCCAGAGGCAGGTGTGTAGTAAGGCCGGGCCCACCTGGAGGCGGGCCCAGCCTTGCTGTGAGCCTGCCACCCCAGCAGGGCTGAGGGGACTGGGCGCTGCCATCTTTTGGTTGTGGGTGCTGCTATTTTTGTGGGCAGTACAGTCAATTAGCATATTATCTCCTTATTGGCTGTGGG
>NW_005352667.1:0-738 GCF_000412655.1 Myotis brandtii | reverse complement strand
CTCCGGTGTTTACCTATGCTGCCATCTTGGTTTCCTGTTTGTTTTAAATCTTTATTGTTAAAGTATTACATATGTTCCTTTTTTTCCCTATTTCCCTCCCCTCCCTAGACCCTCCCCCAGCTCCAGGCCTTCACCGCCCTATTGTCTGTGTCTATGGGTTATACATACAAGTTCTCTGGTCAATCAGTTCCCACCCAGCCTCCCCTGCCTTCCCTCTGAGATTCCACAGTCTGTCCTATGCTTCTTGGTCTCTGGATATATTTTTTTCATCAGTTTATTTTGTTCATTATACTCCACATATGAATGAGATCATGTGATACTTGTCTGTCTCTGTTTTTTTTTTCTTTCCCCCTTTAGCATAATACTCTCCAGGTTCCTCCATGCTGTCTCAAAGGGTCAGAGATCCTTAGTTTTTACTGCTGCATAGTATTCCATTGTGTAAATGTACCAGAGCTTTTTTATACTCTCCTCTTCTGATGGGCACTTGGACTGTTTCCAGATCTTAGCTATTGTATATTGCACTTCTATGAACATAGGGGTGCATCCATTTTTTCTGATTGGTGTTTCTGATTTCTTAGGATATATTCCTGGAAGTGGGATCACTGAGTCAAATGGCAGTTCCATCTTTATTTTTTTAAGGAAACTCCATACTGTTTTCCACAAAGGCTTTACCATCTGCATTTCCACCAGCGATGTATGAAGGTCCCCTTTTCTCCACATCCTCACCAGCACTTGTCA
>NW_005352666.1:0-251 GCF_000412655.1 Myotis brandtii | reverse complement strand
GCTATGACATGCTCTGACCACCAGGGGGCAGACACTCTGACTGGTAGGATAGCTTGCTACTGGGATCTGGCCAATAGGGACTGAGTGAGATGGGCCGGACATGCCCTGGAGCCTTCCTCAGTCCCTTCTTGGCTGGCCAACCTTCTACATCCCTCCCCGACCCTGATCGTGCACCAGTGGGGTCCCTCAGCCTGCCTGTACCCTCTCATAATCGAGGACCCCTCAGGGGATGTTGGAGAGCCAGTTTTGGC
>NW_005352665.1:0-290 GCF_000412655.1 Myotis brandtii | reverse complement strand
GACATATGTAATACTTTCAACAATAACAAATTATTTTAAAATATATATTAGCATGTTTAAAAAATGGGCAAAGGACCTAAATAGACACGTCTCCAAAGTGGACATACAGAAGGCCAAGAGATATACTTAAAAATGCTCAAAGTCACTAATCATCTGAGAGATGCAAATTAAAACAACAATTAGGTATCACCTCACACAGGTGAGGTGATACAAATCAACAAATTAACAAATCAACAAATGACGTGTTGGTGACAATGTGGTGAAAAGGGAACCCTAGTACACTGCTGGTG
>NW_005352664.1:0-238 GCF_000412655.1 Myotis brandtii | reverse complement strand
TATTAGAGGTCCAGTGCATGAAATTCATGCACTCAGGGTCGGAGCGGGGGTGGGATTCCTTCATCCCAGCCTGTGCCCTCTCACAGTCCGGGAGCCCTTCGAGGATGTCTGACTGATGGCTTAGGCCCGCTTCTCAAGGGGAGCGGGCCTAAGCCAGCAGTTGGCCATCCTTAGCGCTCACTGCACTCGCCCGCTGTGAGCCTGGCTTTTGGCTGAGCGGTGTTCCCCCTGTGGGAGC
>NW_005352663.1:0-1160 GCF_000412655.1 Myotis brandtii | reverse complement strand
CTCTTGCCGCGGGGCGAGGCCTCTCCCGGGGCTCTCTTTTGGAGAGGCAGCTGGGATGTGGCTGCTTTCTTTGGGGGCCTCCCCGGTCACAGTGGTGGGGCCCCGGGCGTGCTCCTGGGAGGCTAGCTTGGCATTTTTGGGGGGATGCTTGCTTTGAAGTTCAGGGGCGGCACCGGGCGAGCAGCCCTCTGGCAAGGGCACCCTCTTGCTCTCCAGTTGCTCTGCCTTCGATTCTTTTGACCACTGCTTCGGTGGGGAGAATGTCCCAGGGTCCAAAGAGGGAACTCCGCTGGTGGGCAGAGGCGCCTGTTTGGAATTCTTAAGGTTCCCAGGATTGCCCTGGGAGACGCCCCCAGTCACTCGGACACAAACGCTCCCATTCCTCAGAAGCCCCTTCGTGGGGTCCGCGTTCACACTGGTTCTTGGCTTGTTGGTCCTTACAGGGTGTGTTTTTTTCTGGACCAGGCTCAGAATGTAGCCATCCATTTTCTTGCTGGATGAGGGGTGGGGAGCAGGCCACACCCTGCTTGGAGAAGGTAAGGACGCCTCCGTCTTGACGGCGTCCAGCTCAGATCCGACACAAATGTCATTGGTGGGGTTGCCCAGCCTCTCCTCTTCCCTCAGCGGGCTGCCTGTCAGGCAGAGGAGGAACATTGGGCTCTGCACAGCCACAGCATGAAGTGGACTGGGATAGCGATAGACATCATTCCCGTTTTTAGACACCAGATCACACTGGTACTTGGGATTCACATCTGCAATGACACCAAGGGGATTAAATTGTGATGTGGAGGGGAAACAGCAAACTGCCTCTGAGGCCTGGTCTTCACAGCGGCCTTCTGTACAGTCCAACCATCCTATGAGATCTGAAAGACATTTAAAGGTACACTCTGAAGAGATGAACTGGCCAGCACCAGCCTGACCCTGGCCAACTCCCAGGAGGACAAATTCATGGGTAGAGAGAGAACGCCAAGAATCAACAAATACTCCATGAGCTACTCTACTAGTTTACATACAGTGTAGACTACAGGAGGAGGGGGGAAATATTTAACAAAGAAAATTTTAATATATGATGTAGCCTCTGAAGGAAAAATAGCCATTAAAAATGCTTTATCTAAAAAGGAGCCATATATAATACTTTGTAATACTTTAAGCAATAAAAC
>NW_005352662.1:0-471 GCF_000412655.1 Myotis brandtii | reverse complement strand
AAGAAGAAGGCACACTTGCTGGTCCCTCTGCCTGGACCACTCTGGCCTCTGATTTTCAGGTAGATGGACATCTCTTATCATCCAGGTCTCGGCTCAAACGCAATGTCCTCCTCAGGGGCTCCTTACTACCTTATCTAAACTTCCACTTCTCGCCTCACTGTACCCTACTACCCTGCTTCAATCTGGTTGTAATGCTCATCCAGGATCTGCCGTTACCTAATTATGTAGGTATCAGGTGTGTATGCTAGTTTATCCCTTCCCCCATAAACTCACGGAGCAGGGACCTTGTCAGCCTTATTTATCCCCATGTCCTGGGGGGCGTAGCGCAGTGTCCAGCCCAGGGCAGGCCCTCACACTTTTGTTGGTTGTTGAACAAACACGGTACCTGAAAAACTGTGGAATATCGTCAACAGAAGGGGGAAATTTCTATGTGATTTTTTTTAAGTGACCTGCGATCAATACACAAAATCA
>NW_005352661.1:0-268 GCF_000412655.1 Myotis brandtii | reverse complement strand
CCTCTCTGAAATCAATAAAATACATTTTTTTTAAAAATGGACAAAGTCAGGGGAATAAATAATAAAGAAAAACAATTAGAGCCAGAAAAATCCAAGATAGAGGTGAAGTTGACCAGAAAATGATCCCAAACCCCACTATAAGCTCATTTTGATTTATCGACATACTAGAGGCCTGGTGCATGAATTTGTGCACCAGTGGGTTCCCTTGGCCTGGCTGTGGGGATTGGGCCAAAACCAGCTCTCTGACATCACCTGAGGGGTCCCGGAT
>NW_005352660.1:0-356 GCF_000412655.1 Myotis brandtii | reverse complement strand
CCATGTGTGGTTTATCTTTCAAATGTGTTCATCGTAGCTTTTCTCTTTCCAACCTTTCTCTTTTTTTATGGTTTCTGCTTTTGGAGTCATAAAATGTTGGCTCTTATATTTAGGTCTTTAATCATCTCAGAGCTTAACGTTTGGTTTTGGTGACTCTTTTCCTTAATTCACACAATTTGTGAAATTTTTCTTCCCTAGTGATTCTTCCAGAGGTGGTTGTCAGCCCCAGCCATAAAAGGGGGGCCAAGAGGCCTCGGGGAATCTAAATCACTCAGGGACTCTGCTCCCCTCCTCCTGTGCCCCAGAGATTTCAAGGCCAAGTGCAGGTGGTGGTCAGCTGTTTACTGCTGGGACCT
>NW_005352659.1:0-236 GCF_000412655.1 Myotis brandtii | reverse complement strand
GCCCCCACGCCCAGCCCCCGGCCGGACTCTGCCCCTGTGGCGCCAGCCTCACTCCTTTGGTGTCACCGCTTCATCCTCCCCTTCCTCCTGATCCTGGCATCAAAAATGAAAAATCAGACAGAGGCCGAAATCCAGGACTACAGGCTTTGTTAGAGGAGAAGCACCTGCCGGGCTGTCTGCAAGGGAGGACAGCAACTGGTGCAGAGGTGGGCACGCCTTCTGAGGAGCGGAATGGG
>NW_005352658.1:0-239 GCF_000412655.1 Myotis brandtii | reverse complement strand
GCCACCAGTGTGGATGCAGGAGTCAAAAGAAAATAGGCGACCACTAAAACTGCACATGTGGAAAAGTATTTTGGATAAGTGTGTATAGTACTAAAAATGGAAGTGAAAATGTCAACTTTAAGGTACTTAGCATTTGCATGTGAGGAGGAGAAAATTGTAACGAAAGAGGAATAAAAAAAAGGATAGAGGAAAAGTATTATGGAATCTGAAGAAGCTAAGAATTTAATTTGAGACTATAC
>NW_005352657.1:0-387 GCF_000412655.1 Myotis brandtii | reverse complement strand
TCTTACTCTTCGGTGCCTGGCTTGTTGAGAATGGGTGTTGTGCCCACCCACGGATCCCACCAACTCAGGCTGGAATGGTGGTGCTCCAGGATGGAGACCATGCACTCACTGTTCACATCGTCACTGGGGATCTTGACTCTGGGTTGCATCTCTTTGTGCTGTCTTTATGTAGATCATTGTAGACTCCCAATTCTTGGCCGATCTTTAAACATGTATTGGCCCAGACACAGGGACACAGAGGTATATTACCCCTACTTCTTCTCTGGACATAAAAATACTATGAGACAATTCCAAGATGCCGCTGCTAAGTGCCATAGGAGCGGATCTGAGGCAGGCAGTGGGGACGGTGAGGAGAGCAGTGAGCCAGCAGGGGACTATCAGGGGGCT
>NW_005352656.1:0-452 GCF_000412655.1 Myotis brandtii | reverse complement strand
GCATGTGGCCCGCGGGCAGTAGTTTGAGGACCCCTGTCCTAGAGAATATATCTTTTCACAGTAGCTATTTTCCTTTTTTAAAATTGGAGTATAATTGACATATATAACATGACATTAGTTTCAGGTGTACATTATAATTATTCATATTTGTACATATTGAGAAATAATATCCACAATAAGTCTAGTTGACATCTGTTACCATATCTAGTTCCAAAAATTTTTTTCCTGTGATGACAACTTTTGAGATCTAATCTGTTAACACCTTTCAAACATGTCATACAGTATTATTAACTATAGTCACCATGTTGAGCATATTTCCATGTCTTATTTTATAACTGGAAGTTTGAAACTTTTGACTCCTTCACCCATTTTGCTCACTCTGTCTCTGATAACGAGTCTGTTCTCTATATCTACGATCTCAGTTTCTGTTGTTCTTATTTAGATTCCAGATA
>NW_005352655.1:0-288 GCF_000412655.1 Myotis brandtii | reverse complement strand
GGGCCATCCCGACCTCACCGGGGCCATTTCAACCTCATTGGGGCCGTTTCGGCCTCATCGGGGCCGTCCCAACCTCACTGGGGCCGTCCCGACCTCACTGGGGCCGTTTTGGCCTCACTGGGGCCGTCTCGACCTCACCGGGGCCATCCCGACCTCACTGGGGCAGTGTCGACCTCACCGGGGTCGTCTCAACCTCTCCGGGGGCGTCCCAACCTCACCCGGCTATCCCGACCTCGCCGAGGCCGTCCTGATGGTTGATATGTTTCTTAAGTCTTTTAATCTTTAATT
>NW_005352654.1:0-605 GCF_000412655.1 Myotis brandtii | reverse complement strand
GAGCTCAAAAGGTTCGCCATCACTGACTTAGGACAATGCTTTGCTAAGGTATTCCAGTGTGGTTCAAAAATAAATAATTCTCAAAAGCCTTCTTATTGTTGATGTAAGGACAGACACACTGCTGTTATTTCATGCATGTCCCACAATCTGTCCTCAAAGCATTTAGTCATTCTACTACATCTACACCTTTTAGCAGGGGGCCCAAGAAGGTGTTTTCTTTGGATTGAATCAGTTGAGCCTACTAGTATTAGTAAAAAAAAATATCTACATAAGAAACATAAGTAAAAACCAAAAAAAGAAAGAAGACTCTAAAAGGAGAATCTGAATTTAAAAGAAAAATCATAAATGAATAATGGATGGAAAAACAGAAGTCTTTCTGTTTAACCACATTTAGTTCAGATTTCCTATAGGATATGTGAAGATTGAATAGTATGTTACATCTAAAAGTTATCTTAAATATATACTAGTAAATCTGTTACATAAAACCAGAATAAATCAAGCAATGCTTGGAGAGTTTGGAGTCACACTTTATTCACCGATAGGCTCAGAGAAAAAATGAATTCAAAGGCTAAGCAGAGCTACAAGCAGAACTTCCCTTTTTATTA
>NW_005352653.1:0-256 GCF_000412655.1 Myotis brandtii | reverse complement strand
AAAAGAAATCATAGAATATTTTTATGATCTTTGAATTTAAAAAAAGACTTCTTAAACAGAATACAGAAAGCCCTGACCGTAAGTGTAACAAAATTGATAAACTGTAGTATGTGGAAATTAAGAATGTCTATTCACCAAAGACATCATTAAGAAGTGAAAAGTAAGGCCCCATGGTGGAAGAAGTTGTTCGCAGTACATCTTACTGACAAAAGGCTCATATCATATTCCGAATCAAGAGAACTTTCAAAGTCAATAA
>NW_005352652.1:0-204 GCF_000412655.1 Myotis brandtii | reverse complement strand
TATGTCATATGATTTGCTATATCTGTTGTAAAAAAAAGCCCCAATCCAGAATTATGGAAGGGAACGGATAATTTTTAAATCTTAATACCCCTAGTCTTCCCCACCTTTCCCTTTCTCTAGGTCTGAAATTACAGTGTTGGGCAAAAGTGGGCTTACAGTTGTGCTTGTGCAAAACACAGAGTTTATTCTTGTATTATTATTTAT
>NW_005352651.1:0-297 GCF_000412655.1 Myotis brandtii | reverse complement strand
AGAATCCCATCACATGTATAGTTACATTTTGATGTTTCTTTCTGACCTCTTTTTTTATACTTTTTTTATTGTTTAAAGTATTACAAATAGTAGTACATATGTCTCCTTTTTACCCCATTGACCTCACCCCAGCCTCTCCTAACCCCTGGCACATGCCCTCACCCCCCCATGTCTGTGTTCATTGGTTATGCTTATATGCATGCATGCAAGTCCTTCAGTTGATCTCTTATCCACCCCCCCAACCCTCCCCTGCCTTCCCACTGTAGTGTGACAGTCTGTTCAATGCTTCTTTGTCTC
>NW_005352650.1:0-314 GCF_000412655.1 Myotis brandtii | reverse complement strand
TCTTGCTGCCTTTAAGATTCTCTGTCTTTAATTTTTGACATTTATGATATGTCTGGGCGTGGGTCTGTTTAGGGTTCTTCTTGTTTGGGGTTCTCTGTGCCTCATGAACTTGTGTGACTTTTTCCTTTACCAGGTAAGGGAAATTTTCTACCATATTTCTTCAAACACCTTCTCTGTTCCTTTTTCTGTTTCTGCCTCTTCTGGCACACCTACTATTCTAATATTGTTACATTTCACATTGTCCCACGGCTCCCTTAAGCTGTCTTCCTGTTTCTTGTTTTTTTCTTTTTCATTCTCTAATTGAGTGATATTTT
>NW_005352649.1:0-373 GCF_000412655.1 Myotis brandtii | reverse complement strand
GACATTGAATTTTTTATCTTTCTACTAAATAATGAAGTATTCGTTAGATATTTCTCTGGGCAGCATAATCCTTAAATATATTCATTTGAAGGCAGAGCTCCTCGATGTGGAGAAGGGGTACATGTGACCATTTGCACCTGAGAGCAATCTAGCTTTAATTTGTCCAAGAAACACATACAGGGTTGTTTTTATTACTCTATTATTGGTTTAGAGCAAGTTCTTCACATTTGTTAGGAGGGAAAAACACTTTAAATTTCATTTGTTAAGGGAGTCTATTAAAGTTCATGAAAAGTCATACCGAACATTTTTTTTAATTAGGAGCAAGTTTATTATTTTTTTTAATCTTAAACACCAAGCTATATGTTTTTAGACA
>NW_005352648.1:0-227 GCF_000412655.1 Myotis brandtii | reverse complement strand
CTCAAGCTCTGAGCTCCAGTTCTGGGCGAGTCTCTGGTGACCCAGTCTCATACGGGAGAAACTGGACTGTCTGGCATCGGCCAGAACTCGAAGGCAGCTTTCTCTCGGAGGTGGGGCCTCTGAGGGCAGCCATAGCTGCTTGCTCCACCCTGTTGATCCCCTGGGACCCCCCCCACCCCCGCCCAAGCTGTGCTTTTGCATATGAAAGGCCTGGCCCTTTGCAATCT
>NW_005352647.1:0-463 GCF_000412655.1 Myotis brandtii | reverse complement strand
GGCAATTGTGCTGCCTTTTGCCATCACCAGAGGAGCCATTGTCCCCACTCTGCAATTCTGTGGGATTCCTTCCTTGATTCTTCACTGTCATTGTTTGGCTTAGAAATAAGATTATCGATACTAATAAAAGGGTAATATGCTAATTAGACCAGGAGACCTTCTGGGAGACCTTCCGGACATCCTCCCAGACAAAGCCATGGTGACGAGGCCGAGGCAGAGGTAGTTAGGGGTGACCAGGCTGGTGGGGGAGGGGCAGTTGGGGGTGATCAGGCCAGCTCGGGGGGCAGTTGGGGGCGAGCAGGCCAGCAGAGGGGCATTTAGGGATGATCAGGCCAGCAGGTAGAGTGGTTAGGGGTAATCAGGCAGGCAGGCAGGTGAGCGGTTAGGAGACAGTGGGATTGGGCCTAAACCAGCAATTGGACATCACCCGAGGGGTCCCAGATTGGAGAGGATGCAGGCCGGG
>NW_005352646.1:0-228 GCF_000412655.1 Myotis brandtii | reverse complement strand
TGCCCCCTGTGGTCAGTGCACTCCCACAACCAACCTCAGTGGCTGGCCAACCTCCCAAGATCCCTCCTCCCGGCTGGCCAACCTACCGCGGCCCCTGCCCCCTGGGCTGGCCAGACCAATGGCCCTGGTTGGGGTGGCCAACCTCCTGTGGCCCCTCCCCCGGCCAGCCAACCTCCCATGGCCCTGATTGACCCCAATCGCTGGCCAGGCCAAGGGACCCCACCCATG
>NW_005352645.1:0-440 GCF_000412655.1 Myotis brandtii | reverse complement strand
TGCCAAAAAATGAAACTAGACCACCAACTTACACCAAACGCAAAAATAAACTCAAATTGGATAATGAATTTTTTTTTTTTTGCAAGGAAGACTAGAGGAGTGAAGATTGGTTTGTAGATTAGTGATACCTTCCTTGTTAAGGAGCAGATGGAAAAGGAATGTGTAGTCAGAGAATGGAGGCACTGTCTAAATTGTAGAATTACCAAGACATGGCTCTTTTTAGATCAGAAATATAGAGGAATTTATGTCTTCTTCCACATGAGGAATAGTTGGGAATATTCTAGAAATGAAAGAAAAATTATGATCCAACAGAGATGTAGGGAAGTGCTTGAAAAGATGAAAATAAAGGAAGAAGAGTCCTAGTAGGGTGGTACAGTTGGTTGAGGGCTGTGCCATATACCAAAAAGGTTTCAGGTTTGATTCCTGGTCAGGGCACATAC
>NW_005352644.1:0-240 GCF_000412655.1 Myotis brandtii | reverse complement strand
CGGAACTGCTGGCTCCCAACTGCTTGCCTGCCTGCCTTCCTAATTGCTCTTAACCACTTCTGCCTGCCAGCCTGTTCACCCCCTAACTACTCCCCCGCCAGCCTGATCAACACCTAACTGCTCCCCTGCTGGCCCGATCGCCCCCAACTGCCCTCCCCTGCCAGCCTGATCTCTTCCCACTGCACTCCCTTGCCGGCCTGGTCCCCCCCCAACTGCCCTTCCCTGCAGGCCTGGTCCCCC
>NW_005352643.1:0-245 GCF_000412655.1 Myotis brandtii | reverse complement strand
CAAAAGGAAGACAAACAATCTAATTTAAAAATGGGCATTTGACCTCAATAGATATTTTCCAAAGTGGACATATAGATAGCCAAGAGACATATACAAAATGCTCAAAGTCACTGATCATCAGAGAGATGAAAATTGAAATAACAATGAGGTATCACCTCATACCTGTCAGAATGGCTATAATAAACAAATGACAAGTGCAGGTGAGGAGGTGGAGAAAAGGGAACTCCAGTACACTGCTGGTGGGA
>NW_005352642.1:0-537 GCF_000412655.1 Myotis brandtii | reverse complement strand
CCAACCATCCACCAGGAGGATGGGGTAGACTCCAACCTAAGACACAGACACTGACTTGGTCACCGAAAGAACATTGTTTCCAAAATTAAGGCTACAGGTGTAGAAGCTCCCACTTTGTGGTCTCTGCCCACTCCCACCAGACACTAAGGTACCTTTTTGGCCATAAACACCTTCTGTAGAATTACCCCTAAGCTCCCCCAGATCGTGGAGGCTGGATGGGCCTCCCCTTCACAGCTCAATATGCTCTGTTTGGGGTGACGTCCTGGCTGTGTCCTGGGCAAGGAGCTCGGTGAAGAACGCCACTTCCTCATCTTTCAGCTTCTGGGCTGCCTGGGTGGGGACCCCAATCTGCAGGTACCCTTCCTTCTGGTCATACACAGGCCAATGGGGCAGCCCCTCCCCGTTGGGGTTCCTGGAAACAGAAAAAACATCAAATAGAAAAGCCCCAAAGCTACTGTGTGGTCCCAACAACTCCCAGAGTTTTGCAGGGACACCACCCCCCAGCTTCATCTCTCCCAAAAGACTCAGACGCCTCCA
>NW_005352641.1:0-361 GCF_000412655.1 Myotis brandtii | reverse complement strand
AATAGAGCTACCTTATAACCCAGTAATCCGCCTTCTGGATATTTACTCAAAAAAATGGAAAAATTTTATTCATAAAAATATATGAATTCCTATGTTCATTGCGGCATTATTCACAGTAGCCAAGACACGATAACGACCTAAGTGCCCCACAATGGAGGATTGGATAAAGAAGATGTGATATATATATATGTAAGAAAAGATGAAATACTGCCTTTATGACAACATGGATGAATCTTGAGTATCATGCTAAGCAAAATAAGTCAAATGGAAGTGTATAAGAACCACATGATTTCACTCACATGTAGGATATAAAACAGAAAGCAGCAAATGAACAAACAAAACAAACCAAGAGAACCTGATA
>NW_005352640.1:0-376 GCF_000412655.1 Myotis brandtii | reverse complement strand
GAACCTGCTGGGGTGCAACGCGGAATTGGATGGAAACGCGGTTATCCCGAACCTTCCTGTCAATGGGAAGGAATGGAAACGTTGTTCCGGGAACATTTCTGTTGACGACGGCATCGTCATTCACGCTAAGATTCTGGCCTGCTCAGTCTTTATGCTTTCTGGGGTGGCTGGCCTCTTTTTCTTTTTAATCCCTTTCCCAGGAGGACTAGTGAAAAGTACGAGATAAAAGTGTAAAATAAAAAAATATATATTTAAAAATTAATGTTGAAATAGGACGTGTCAAAAATATGACAGAGGAGAGAAGACAGTTTAAAATAGAGAAGACAGAGCCCTAATGTGAACACACACACACACACTCACACACACTCACACACAC
>NW_005352639.1:0-233 GCF_000412655.1 Myotis brandtii | reverse complement strand
GAGAGCAGCCCACTCCTGTCCAAAGAGCAGCAGCCCCATGAACAGCCTGCCCCAGGCCTAAGAGCAGAAACTTCACATGGCCTGCCCCTGTCCAAGGAGAAGCAGCTGTCAGCTATGTGAGCAGTCCGCTCCCTCATCCGAGGAGCAGCAACCACGTGAGCAGCCTACCCCGGCTGAGGAGCAGCAGCCACATGAACAGCCTGCCCACGATTGAGGAGCGGCAGCCCCATGCA
>NW_005352638.1:0-883 GCF_000412655.1 Myotis brandtii | reverse complement strand
AGCTGCGGAGCCCCAGGCCACCTTCGCCCGCGACCTCCACCTCCTCAGTGCTTTTGGGGCCCGCGCCAGCCCCGCTGCTGTCCCAGGGGAAGTGGCCCATGACGTACTTCCAGGGGTTCTCGGCCAGCAGCTGTTCCTCAATGTTCCTGGGAAACACCGGGGTCTCGGCCAAGAGGTCGGGATTGCAGGCCGGAATGCAGTCCTGCAGGAGAGCGAGCCGACAAAATACTTTTTAGCATGCAAATATTTATTAACAGAAACTACAATAATACAAGGAATATTTTCTTACACACAAAATTAAAGACCCAAACACTAAAAACGATTTCTCATATTCTAATAATCAGTGGGGTGATGGAGGCATCAGTGAATGTCATTGCAAATACATGTGAACATTACATGAAATGCACAATTAGTTTCATCTCAGCAGTAGACAGCCACCTCTTTTTTGGTACAGCCTACATTACAACACTTATCAGATAATAGGTAAGGGGCCCCTCTCTTTTTTAGGAAATGTTTAAGCGTATGTTCTTTAATTCTGAAAGACTTTCGTTTTCTGCTTCACTTTGTCTCTGGAGACCATTTTTCTTAAATTCTTCAAAGTTAAGATTTACATCCTTTGATGAAGCTTGTTGTAGTAGCTCTTCATTCTTGGTGGTGGAAAATGGCATGATTTCTAAGTTAAAAAAAAAAGAGGAGGAGAAGAAAAAATACTCATGTCAATGGACATCAGGAAAACTAAAAATTTGCATAGATGTAAAGGAAAGCATTGTCTCAATAAAATTAAATATCAGCATAATCAGCAAGTAACCTGATATGTAAACAATTTAGTTCATATAGTTGGGCAGCTTAAAATACTACAAATTTACCAAGTTTATAATGCTTT
>NW_005352637.1:0-300 GCF_000412655.1 Myotis brandtii | reverse complement strand
ATTTATCTTTATTGCTGAAAGTATTACAAATGTCCCTTTTATTCCCCCTATTGCCCCTCCACCCTACTCTAGCCCCCGCCCCAGGCTTTCACTGCATTATTGTCTGTGTCCATGGGTTATGCATATATGCATATGAGGTCTTTGGTTAATCTCTTCCCATCCCACTCCCCTTCCCTGTGAGATTTGTCAGTCTGTTGCATGCTTCCATGTCCCTGGATCTATTTTGTTCATCAGTTTAATTTGTTCGTTAGATTTCACATATAAGTGAAATCATGTGACATTTGTCTTTCTCTGACTGGC
>NW_005352636.1:0-347 GCF_000412655.1 Myotis brandtii | reverse complement strand
TGATGGAGTCTTTAGGGTTTTTCATGTACAATATCATGTTATCTGCAAATAATGAAAGTTTTACTTCTTCTTTTCCTATTTGGATCCCTTTTATTTCTTCTTCTTGTCTGATCACTATGGCTAGCACTTCCAGTACTATATCGAACAGGAGTGGTTAAAGTGGGCATCTGTCTTGTTCCTGTTATTTGGGGAAATGGTTTTAGTTTCTGCCCATTGTGTATGATGTTGGCTCTGGGTTTGTCATATAAGGCTTTTATTATGTTGAGGTATGCTCCTTCTAGTCCCACTTTTCTGAGAACTTATATCAGGGAAGGGTGTTGGATTTTGTCAAATGCTTTTTCTGAATC
>NW_005352635.1:0-214 GCF_000412655.1 Myotis brandtii | reverse complement strand
CCAAATCTCCCATCATGATACCATCAAAGGGAGATCCGGTGGGACCGAAATAGATCAGGAGTGACCTGTTACCCACCCCCATACACAATGAATGACTTTGGGACGGTTCCTAGTAATAAATATTTATTCATTAAAGCAGCTGAATGAATAGGAAAAGTAAAAACACAAGAAAACAATTAGATGCAGGCTGTACTTTCAGAAAAGGTGCATATAA
>NW_005352634.1:0-240 GCF_000412655.1 Myotis brandtii | reverse complement strand
ATGTCAGGCATGAGCCCTAGCCAGTTTGGCTCAGTGGACCACAGACTGAAGTGTCCCGGGTTCGATTCCAGTCAAGGGCATGTATGTTGGTTGCAGGTTCCCCGGCCCTGGTCAGAGTGCATTGAGGAGGCTATCAATTAATGTGTCTCGCTCACATTGATGTTTCTCTTTGTCTCTCCCTCTCCCTCCCACTTTTTCTAAAGTGGAAAAATATCCTCAGGTGAGGATTAATTTTAAAAA
>NW_005352633.1:0-353 GCF_000412655.1 Myotis brandtii | reverse complement strand
GAAGGAGGAAGTGAGAAGGCTCCTCAGGGTGCAGCTGACACAACCCAACATTGCACTCTGGACTTGGACTGGTACTGGAGGTAGACTGGAAGAACTGGAGCCTGTGGAGCCAAAGAGAGCAGGAAGAGAGGTCCCACCACTAGGTTTCTGACTTGACTTGGCAGGGTTGTGCCGGAGTGCAGGTTCCGAAGTCCAGTGACACTTTTCTGAGATAAAGGGAAGGCAAGGCAGGGTCCCTCCTAGAGGGACCTGGGGAGACCGACACTTGGCCTGTGGGGCACAGACCCAGGTCAGCCCAGGGTAGGGACCAGAAGGCGGGGCTGGGCACAAAGAGCAGAACTCCGCCCTGGTCA
>NW_005352632.1:0-263 GCF_000412655.1 Myotis brandtii | reverse complement strand
TTAATCTTCAATATCCTCCTCAGAATATACTTATTAGCTGACTTTGACATATGACATTTCCTTCACTCAGGTCGCCAAATCTTTTTTCTTTAAATGAGCCCCTACTATGGACAAAAATGACCATTAGCTATACAGCTGTCTCTATTAAGGTTCTTTTTAAAAAAATTTTGTGAGTTTATTTGAGCCAAACTGTCGATGATTGCTTGGAAGCAGAATCTCAACGGAGTGGGATAATGCTCCAGAGAATGGTGGTTTTTCACCTT
>NW_005352631.1:0-298 GCF_000412655.1 Myotis brandtii | reverse complement strand
CCTATCAGAAATCAGTAAAACTATATGAAAAAAAAACGAAAGAACAGTCATGGCACAGTAAAGTAGAGCATTGAGTCAATCCAATAAAATAACAAGGCTAATATGCAAATCCACAAAACGGCAGAACACCTGGATGCTATGACACGCACTGAATACCGGGGGCAGATGCTCATGGCAGATGCTGTCCACCAGTGGTCAGTGCACTCCCACAGTGGGAGCACCACTCAGCCAAAAGCCAGGCTCACAGCTGCCGAGCACATAGGGTGGTTGGAGCCTCCACAGCAGCACTAAAGCAGGC
>NW_005352630.1:0-271 GCF_000412655.1 Myotis brandtii | reverse complement strand
TTGGCAATAAAGGATTGTCAGGAATTACTTACCAAATAGTTCCTGAAGTTTTTCTGAAAAAAATTAAAGTGAAATTGTATATATCATGGGAAACAAAAATGAATAAAATTCAATTTCTTCTACAACATGCTCACAACATCAAACCCGTCTTGTTGCAGAGGAACACACAACACACACAAGTAGGAACAGTGGCTGAAAGTTCTTATTTGATCCGAATCCCAAAATTCAAAGGGAGGAAAGGTCTGAATATAGTGATTTAAGCAAAAAAAAA
>NW_005352629.1:0-1169 GCF_000412655.1 Myotis brandtii | reverse complement strand
TTGTTCTTAATCCAAATTTAGGAAGCTACTTGTAATACCTAAAGCTGTTTAAGTGTTTCATAACCTCTGCGGCAGCCAGCTTCAGGATGATAAGTTTGATTTTTTTTCTTTATTGTGATATTTTTATTACGATATCAGTATTTTCTCTTTAGAATGTTTTTTAGACATTAACAATTACTAGGTATTGCTTTTTGATATCTTCGTTGACATGTCTGCTATTTACACATCATTTCTGCAACTTGGCAGGCAATGGACTTTCGCTGACTTAAATGTTGGATGTCTTTCCCTGGAATCCTTCATTAGGTGGTTTTTGTTCTGACTCTGACCCCTGCTGGTTAGGTCAACACTAAGCACTTAACTGCTGGTTTTAGATGAATTTAAAGAAGCCAGATGCTTAAATCCATTGTCTGAAATAAGAAAGGTGCTTAGGTTTGTGCTCAGGACAGTAGAAACTTGTTACTTCTGAAGTTAATGGACAGAAGATTAGTAAAATGTTTTTCAACTTTTTGAATTTGGTAACCAAATTATTTTGAGACAAGATTATTTTTCCCATGGGGAGGTGGGACTGAGAAGGAGGGTTGATGCTACTATTGATAACCATACCCTCAATTTTTCTGGCTTTACTTCTATGTAGCTTTACTAATACACAGTGTAAATTTATAGCAGATTTTAATTTATGAAGAGTACTGAGTGATAAGTCTGCCCAGGAGGCAAGGCTGGAGTGCACTGGGATCACCTCATCCCAGTGATAAATTCCTGGGGACGGGATCCAGAGTGACCCGGCTTTGCTCAGCAATGTTCCTAAGGTTAGTGAAGCCCACACCTCATGATTGATGAATTGGGGTAGAAGGAAGTTTCTAAAAATAAAATGAAAACAAGAAAGAAAAGGCAATCACTGTGGGAAGGTCAGCCACCTGAAAAGGCTACTACAACAAAAGAAGTTCAAGAGAAACGAACATAAAAAACACAAGAGAAATTTCTGAATTAAAATTAAATTGTAGCCAAAGAACTATAACCCATAGACACTGACAACAATGTGGTGATGGCCAGAGGGAGGAGGGAGTGGGGGCTGGGTGGAGGTGGGCAAAGGGGGGTGTGGGATGAGGACACCTGTAATAGTGTCACCAATAGAAATAAAGTTAAAAATTTAAAAATGTGCTGGTTGGTAA
>NW_005352628.1:0-276 GCF_000412655.1 Myotis brandtii | reverse complement strand
CCAGGACTTTTGTGAAGATCAAATGAGATGAGGCATGTGAAAATGCTTCACTGATATTTGGTTAAAGTGTAAAATGTTTCCACCTGGTTATAAAGCAAGTCGTGTTCCTGGGCTGGAAAAACTCCAAGGAGGCTAGTCGCTAGGGGGAGGAAGCCAGGAGTTGCTACATGACATCATTACCCGGAACCCACAGCCACCATTTCCGGGCTGGGCTGGGCTGTGGGGTGCATGTTGCACCTTGGGGTCTTGGCAGCGTTGGCAGCAATTTGGTGGGGT
>NW_005352627.1:0-727 GCF_000412655.1 Myotis brandtii | reverse complement strand
CTTGGGACCCCTGGTGGGAGGTTCCAGCCCCGGGACCCCCGGTGGGGGGGGTTCCAGCCTTGGGACCCCTGGTGGGAGGTTCCAGCCCCGGGACCTCTTGCTGATCTTTAAACCGTCTCAGGAGGCTGCTGCATCTCCGCCAGCCCCCCTCATCCTCACCAGGCCTCCTGAGGAGGCGGGAGGGTGTGGAACGGGAAGGACTTTGGATTCTGGGGCCCCTGGGCAGTGGGTGTGAGGGATGGTGACAGCACATCAGCTGCTCGAAGTGAGGGTCCTGTAGATGCGCCTGCCGTCCCCTGGCTGGGAGCAGCCGAGGTGTAATGATCTGCACCAGTAGTTTTAGACTCTGCGGCTGAAATTAGATTCCCGCCGGGGGCTGGGGAGCACGGAGGCCCTGTCCGTCCATCCTGCGCCCGATCGCCGGTTGCTGGACGTTGTCCCCTGCCGTCCCCTCTGCCCCTGTGGTCCTCAGGCTGCAGAACCGGCGTTCCCCTGCTCCCTGTGCTCTCGAGGGTCGGCGTGTCTGCACTCGAATCAGTTTCACCACTTCCCAGGCCTGGGACCCGGGCACCGTGGGCCAGACTGGGAATTACTCTCCTGCCTCCCGGGGCAGTGACGGTTAAAGGGGGCAGCAGGGGCATCACACAGTTGCTGGGGAAGCACCGCTGGAGGGGCTCAGCTCATGTCGGGTCTCTTCTTTTCTCTCTCTCTCTCTCTCTCTCTCTCT
>NW_005352626.1:0-789 GCF_000412655.1 Myotis brandtii | reverse complement strand
TTCCACCAGCCTGGGTTCTAATCCTGGAAACTTCTTAACTGTGGGGAAAGTGACGACCCCTGCCTGCCTCCCTTTCCTCTTCTGTGAAATGGCAACGCCCTTAGCCTTACCTCACTGGGCTGCCATCTAAATGGCATAAAGCATGCCAAGGATGGAACCCAGCGCCTGTCACTTCATTTCTGTTCCCCAGCCATTAGCTCTGCGCTTTGTTCATGGGGGTGTTTGGACCAGCAGCGCTGGGAGGTGCGGTTTTCCCGGGAAATCTGCCCTGTATCCGGCCAATATTCAGCCCACGCCCTCCCCAATCCAGCACCTCCATCATCAACGCGCACTCACTGAGCGGCTACTTGAGGGCATACCCCTCGCAGGACACTTGGGTTAGGAGAACGAGTGACCCCCCAGACCCCTCAGCGCAGCTGGCCTCCGGGAGAAGGCACCCTGGAAAAGTGGACCCGTTTTAGCCATGAGTTTAGAACAAAGTAGAACCATTCTAACCATTATGGAAATTTTGAGGTCATGCCTTCCCTTCCTTCCTTCCTTCCTTCTGACTTTAGGTAAACAACTTCAATGAGGGCCCTTGTCTTCTTATTTTTGGCTTTCCCAAAAGACCTTTGAGTTGCTGGTGCTCCTTGGCCACATCTCAGTTGGAGTGACAGTCTGGTTCTGTTTGCCCAGCTTCTTCTTGACAACTGAGCTGGGCTCTTCCCTGTCACTAGACACTTCACATTCTTTATTGGATGGCGCCCTCCCTTATGGGAAAAGAAAAACCAGGTTTTCAGAAAAGTTGGT
>NW_005352625.1:0-539 GCF_000412655.1 Myotis brandtii | reverse complement strand
GCCATCACTGCGAGTCTTGAGGACACTCCACACAGGCGCTGCCTTCCCCAACAGGCTCTGGGAGACATCTGCAAATGCTACTGCAACCTCTAACGTTCTGGGCAAAGAACTGCCCCTGTCCCCCTCTGGGTGCCAGGCTTGCTAGGAGTGTGCTGTCACCAATGCCAGAGATCAAAGGCAAAAACGTGGCGATGCCGGTGTACTGGAGGGGGTCCAGCCACCAGTGGGCAGGGATCTGCATCTCCTGCAGCGAGCAGAGAGCCAGGTTCTGCAGTCGCCTCAGGATGCAGGTCGGCCCCGGGTACAAAGGGCATGGCAAGATGCCGGGCAGAGGGGCACAGATGGCAGCCCTGAGGAGGGTGTTGAAGGGTGATGACACCTCAGTGGAGGGGTTCCGCCCTGCTGGGTGCCCCACTGACTGACATGATTCAGAGAAGCTCCTGGCACTGGCCTGGGGGGCCTTTGCACTTCAGAGGGGGCGATTTCTACTGCCTGCTCTGGAGAAGGGGGTCGGGGCAGAGGGCAGTAAAGAAGGGGGG
>NW_005352624.1:0-1138 GCF_000412655.1 Myotis brandtii | reverse complement strand
TTCATAGATCGACACTCAACCACTGAGCCATGCTGGCCAGGCAAGGAAACATAGTTTTAACAAAAATATGGGGACCAGACATACAAGAAATCACAACAGTCACACTAACTGATTCCAGCGTTTACCATGATCACAACAGAATTTTTCATGCCTAACCATGTGACCGTCACCCAAACATCCAAACCACCAACTTGGTAGACATCTTCAATTCTTCCAGCTTCATCACTGTCCATATGCAGTCAGTCTCTCAGCCATGAAGAGTCAATCTCATAAGGCTATAGCCTCCCCAGTCCAACTCACTCATAAGTTCATGCCACCTAAATTGCCCCAAGGGCCTTCTTACCAGTCTCCCTAAATGGACATATGTTCTCCAGTGCATGCTCTACAGAGCCACCAAAACATTCTCTCCAGCGCATGCACCTGCCTGTCTCCCCTCAACCAAAGCTTCACAGACAGGCCGCTGCCGGTGAGTTCAGATGCACCCAGGCAACCTGCTCATCTCACACCAGGGCACAGTGGGAAGTAGAAATAAACACAGTCCCTGCTGATGTGCAACTTACATTCTTGATGAGGAGATGGGTGTTGACTACTCATGTTATTACTACTGGGAAGGAGTTGTGAGAAAGGTATAATGGGGAACAGTTTCATCTACTCTGGGGGATGTCAAAAAATGGCTCTTCTGAGCAAAGGATGAAATATTGAATCTGATATTATAAGGGTGAAAAGGAGTTAAGAGGAGGAATGTTCCAGATGCAGGAAACAGTGGAATGCACAAATGATCTGAGTGATGAAGGAGTATAGTCTGGAACCCCAAGAGCGAGTAGAGAGGGGGCCAAGATGAGGCTCGTCAGCGGTCAGATTACAGGGGGCCTTTTATGTTATGGTAGAGATTTGGAGTTTTCACTTTGTATTTTAGTAAAGTGATCAGCCATTCCAGGGGTTTCTAGAATACAGGACTTATAGTGTTAAGATGAGGGGAGATGATGAAGAAGAGTGACCAAGGGTGGCACCCAAGTCTCTGGTCGGAACTGCTGGGTGTGTGATGGAGCTCCTACCTGAAAGGGACCAGGATAAGGAGGGTGTCAAATTCAGCTGTTACGTTTGGGAAGTTAGGGCGATATCCAAGTGGAGATGCAAG
>NW_005352623.1:0-694 GCF_000412655.1 Myotis brandtii | reverse complement strand
TTAACAATTCTAACATAGCATTAATTAATGCAAATATGGAGACTATATTAGTAATAAAGATATTCAAAGTTTATTTGGATTTATTGCATACATGGAAATTGTAACTTTAAATTTTCTGAATTCCTTCATAAATATTAATGTATGTACATACATAAAATGCAAAAAAAGCTGGTTAAAATATTTCAAGATATCAAATTACCAAAACATAGTTAGCATATATTTTGAAATGAACTATTACACATCAATTTCTAAAGTATTATGAAGTTAATTGTAAATGTAAACACATTAAAATTATTATATAAATATTTAGCCTGGAATGAGGATATTATTGTGAATCTGAGTATTATTTTTCTTTCTGAAGATAATACCCAGTTTTATTTAACAAGGAATAACTTGTTACCTCCTGAAATGGTACCAGATTCATACTTCTTAACATGAGTAATAATAGTTCATTCTATATTATCATTAAGTAATGCTTTGCAGATACTAAATTACAGTTCTTTGCAGAGACATTACATAATGCCCTCATACATGTCAAGTGAATTATTTATGGATCAGCCATATTATAACAAACTAGAGGCACGAATTCGTGCATGGGTGGGGTCCGGCCAGCCCGCCCTGATTGGGCCAGGCCAGCTGAGGGGAGGAGCCATGGGTAGTTGGCTGGCTGGCCCCGCCCCCTGGTCGAACTCCC
>NW_005352622.1:0-753 GCF_000412655.1 Myotis brandtii | reverse complement strand
ACTTAGTAAATTCTTACACTTTAATATTATAAGTACTAATTATTTACAAGAATTTATTATACTTAATTACAATGTAGGTATTTTTCTCATGTAAGTAAATATGGTCAGAATTATAAGTTTCAAATAAACTTTACTTCTGATACAGAATTAAGTAGGAATACAGAAGCTAGTACTACACAATTAGAGCATTAAAGCAGAAAGATACTAGAAGGTATTTGCAAATTTCATGATTAATGAAAATTGCATTAATTTGTGGTGGTAGGCAAAATAATAAAAAGGTATTTTATTAGTTGGGTTAAAAATCAATTGAAATAAAATATACAATGTAAAGGGACATTTTCAGCAAATATATAATGAATTAAATAAGAATTTTTTTCTCACCATTCAAAAAGAATAGATAAAATTATTTGCTTAAAGTTAGATCTAAATGACTTGTAGACAGTTTTAAAATGAGTTTAACAGAATAGTGTCTAGTAAGTTTGATCAGCTATAAAACTGCATGAATATTGAATAAAATTTTAAAATTTACTTTTAGATGGAGAAATGATTAAGAAATTATTACTTTAGTTATTGTAAACTTTTCATAAAACTATCATGAAAAGATCAAAAAAGGTATTTTACAAAAATGGATGATCTCAATTGAGCTATGAAACATTTGCAGAATACAAGATTTTTAATAATAGCAAAAATTAATTGATTAATTCTTTGAAGAAAATGTATTTTTAACCACTAGTGAGACATGAGATAATAGTT
>NW_005352621.1:0-216 GCF_000412655.1 Myotis brandtii | reverse complement strand
GGCCGAGGGACCTCACTGGTGCACGAATTCGTGCACTAGGCCTCTAGTATATATATATTTCACCTTCATCAATTTGGCAAAAATTATAAAAGACAAAATACTCGGTACTTTTCATAAACTTTGTTGGATATGTAAACTGGGGTCAGTTATTTTTGGAAAACATTTTTATAATTTACTAGTATCTTTGTGAATTAAAAATAAATATATATTTCAACC
>NW_005352620.1:0-865 GCF_000412655.1 Myotis brandtii | reverse complement strand
CGGCGCTGCAGGGAAATGATCAGAAAACCGTGCACCACGAACGAGCAAACGGACGGACTCAAGACACAACCGTTCACAGAAAACCCGCGTTTACGCAGCATTTTCCCGGGGACGGAGGGGCTGGGTCCGCCTCCCGCGGGTGCGGGACCACGGGGTCCGCACAGCAAACGCGGCATGGGAACATTTCCCCGGGCGTGCGATCCACCGACACACGCACACACGCGCACACACAGACACACACACACACATATGCACACAGACAGACACACACACATGCACACACAGACATACACACGCACACACACACATGCACACAGACACAGACACACACACACACATATGCACACAGACAGACACACACACATGCACACACAGACATACACACGCACACACACACATGCACACAGACACAGACACACACACACACATATGCACACAGACAGACACACACACATGCACACACAGACATACACACGCACACACACACATGCACACAGACACAGACACACACACACACATATGCACACAGACAGACACACACACATGCACACACAGACATACACACGCACACACACACATGCACACAGACACAGACACACACACACACATATGCACACAGACAGACACACACACATGCACACACAGACATACACACGCACACACACACATGCACACAGACACAGACACACACACACACATATGCACACAGACAGACACACACACATGCACACACAGACATACACACGCACACACACACATGCACACAGACACACACAGACACAGACACACACACACACATATGCACACAGACAGACACACACACATGCACACACAGACATACACACGCACACACACACATGCACAC
>NW_005352619.1:0-321 GCF_000412655.1 Myotis brandtii | reverse complement strand
CTGGGGATTGCGCTGCTGCCCGCCCTGGGCTGCACATCGCAGGCCCAGATCCCATGCTGGGACAGGCCGGCAGCTGGGGATCCCGCTGCCGCCCACACCAGGTGGGGCGGCACAGCAGGAACTTCCTGCAGTATGCAAATTAGCCGCCATCTTTGTTGGCAGTTGATATGCATATCGTGCTGATTAGCCCATGGGAGACATAGCGAAGGTACGGTCAATTACCATGTTTGTCTATTATTAGATAGGATATAAACTATATAAATAAATGGTACATATTATTTGTAGGGGTTTTTTGTTTGTTTTGTGTTTTGAATCACGCAT
>NW_005352618.1:0-620 GCF_000412655.1 Myotis brandtii | reverse complement strand
ATGAGAGAGAATTACTGACCAGCTGCCTCCCGCATGCCGCCGACTGGGAATCGAGCCCACAACCCAGGAATGTGCCCTGATGGGAATTGAAGAACCATGACCTCCTGGTTCATAGGTTGACACTTAACCACTGAGCCATGCTGGCCAGGATGCATTTTTTTTTAATTCATGTTCCACACCATTTCCAGAATTGTCCATCTAAAACATAGCTCTTATAGTGTTAACACCTTTCAGTAATTCTTCTTGGCCTATAAGGTAGAATCCAAATTATTGACATACCCCTGAAGAGCCTACACAATGTGGTCCCAGTTCACCATCCCAATTTCTTACCACTCGACCGCTAGTTTGCTACAGCCACACTGAGCAACTTACCATAGCCACACAGACTCCACTTTTGTGCCTTTCACAGGGGTAATATTTCCTCTTCTGTGTTTCCTTTTCATTCATTCCACTTGGGAATGATGAGTCAAATCTATAACAGCCCCCCCTCCCCCACCACCAGACTGTGAAAAACTTGAGGAAAGGAACCATGTCTTTGGTGTCCTCAGAGCTTGGCAAACTACCTGATTCATACTTGAGATTCAAGAAATGTTTTGTATATTGAAAGAGAACGAGCTATC
>NW_005352617.1:0-232 GCF_000412655.1 Myotis brandtii | reverse complement strand
TATCTTAATCAATAAAAAAATATATTTAAAAAAAACAAACAAAAAAAAAACAAAAAGAAAGCTGTGGTAGCAATACTTATACCAGACAAAATAGATCTAAAAAACAAAATAAATGAAGAAGAACAGAAATAGACTCACAGATACAGAGAACAGTTTGACGGTTTCGAGATGGGAGGGAGCTTGGGGGGGGTGGTGAAAGGTGAAGGCATTAAGAAGTACAAATTGGCAGTTA
>NW_005352616.1:0-304 GCF_000412655.1 Myotis brandtii | reverse complement strand
TATGCTAATAAAAGGGTAATATGCTAATTAGACTGGATAGAGCGAGGGCCTAGGGCAGGCAGCCATGGCAGCTGGCAGTGGCAGCAGCAGCAGGGTGATGGGGGCGATGCCTTCCCCTGATCGGCCTGGTTGCCTCCTGCAGAGGCAGGCCAGACTGCAGCTTGGGCCCGCTCCCTATGGGGAATGGGCCTAAGCCATCAGTAGGACATTTCCTGAGGGCTCCCAGACTGTGAGAGGCCAGGCTGAGGGACCCCCCCGCCAGTGCACGAATTTTTGTACACGGGCCTCTAGTATGTTATAATAC
>NW_005352615.1:0-201 GCF_000412655.1 Myotis brandtii | reverse complement strand
CCCCTGTCACACACAGAGCCACTGGGCAATCAGGGGGCTTGGTCGTTGCCCCCTGTCACACTGATCCCGGCGCCAGGAGGCCTCGCGGCTCCGCTGATCCCAGTGCTGGGAGGCATATTACCCTTTTACTATAATGGATAGAGGCCTGGTGCATGGGTGGGGGTCGGATGGTTTGCCCTGAAGGGTGTCCTGGATCAGGGT
>NW_005352614.1:0-284 GCF_000412655.1 Myotis brandtii | reverse complement strand
ATATGCTAATTAGACCTGGTCGACCGGACATCTTCTGATGTCCGACTTCCTTCCAGACAAAGCCACGGGGGCGGAGGCAGAGGCGGTTAGGGGCGATCAGGTCAGCAGGGGAGCAGTTAGGGGTGACCAGGCTGGCAAGGGGGCAGTTAGGGGATGACCAGGCCAACAAGCAGAGGCAGTTAGGGGCGATCAGACAGGCAGGTAGAGTGGTTAGGGGGCGACCAGGCTGGTGGGGGGAAGTTAGGGAGCAACCAGGCTGGCAAGCAGAGGCAGTTAGGGGCAAT